>NC_046663.1:87002274-87009957 GCF_010883055.1 Belonocnema kinseyi
AAAGTTAAATAAACAATTGATTTATTGAAAAAATTGTTTAAACAATTTTTTTGTTATAAATAATAAAATAGGATGAAAGCGTGTAAAAAGCACTTTCCAAAATACTCATAAAAAATTTAAATCGCGTAATTAGAAAGGAAGTTACAGGCGTTTGAAACTACTCCTGCAGGCATTGGGGTTGAAAATTCAACCCCCCCCCTCATTTGGGGAGGGTTGGTAATCCTGATCTATAAGTTTGTGGATTAACTACTGTTGGGTAGGCGAACATATTCCCAGAATTTAGAGACAATCGAAAAACATGACTTTTTGAGTTGGGGCAGTTGAGGAATAATGCCCCATATAGCTTGAAACAGATCACGGAAAAAATGTTTGATAACAGTCAAAGAAGTTTTCTGTGCGTTTGCTGACTTGGAAAAAAACTTTTGATAAATTGTATAGAAGTAAGTTTTGGGATGTTCTCAAAGAGTATGGAATCAATGGATGGCTCCTAAAAGCAATAAAAACAATATATGCAGGTATATCAAAGCGAGTTTTAGGATAAATTCGATCTTAGGCAAGGTGTTAATCAAGGGTGCGTTATGTCCTTTTGGATGTTTATTATGTTATTATATAAGTGTCCAAGAAAGACCTTCCTTAGACGAAGGTGTGGACCTTGGGACAGTAAAGTTGCATAGGTGAAGTGCAGCCACCACGAAAAGGATAAGAGACAAACTAACATGGTTGGCATGCAATTCTTGCGGAATGTATGCGGTAAAACTCTAATGGACAAAGTCTGCAATGATAGGATTATCAAAGAATGTGGTGCATAAGAAATACTTTTTGACAAAAATAAAATAGATTTGTTGAGATGGTTTCGGATATGAATAAAGAAAAGCCAAAATATTCATCAACATGTTACATATCTTGCCATTACCTTATCGATTCTATTTTTGTTTATATCGATCGACATATATGATGCACACTGCATTACCTGATTCTTCCCTATTTTAAAAATTATAACTATTATATTCAATTAATAACCTTCGGCTTAAGAGTTGTGTAAAGCTAGTTAAAATGACTCTATGTTTTTCTTGGGTAAAAGAAAACGAGTAAATTGCAGAAATCGTTTAACATAAGCCAAGAAAAGCGAATACCGTTCGAATCAGTGAACAGCTGGGTTTGCGTCCTTTCATCGAGCGAAATTATACACTAGGAATGCGGGCACCCTTGATTACTGACATTGATGCAGATAAATAATACTTAATGCCTAATGTTTCACCAAAAGAACATGGAGCTGCTTTGTTATATATACCTGTCATTGCTAGACATACCTTGTGCTGATTAAAAGATTTACGAATTCTTCACTAACTACTGCACAGAGTTTGAATAATAGCCACTTTCCAACTCGATCACGTCGCGGAAAGAGTGTTGATCTCGTTCAACGAGAAGTAATTGAGAGTTCGATGAAAAAGCATATTTATAGGAAGCCAAGGTAAATGTTAGGCTTTTCCTGAATGCGGAATTCCATACCAGAAACTGCATAAAAATTAGAACGAGTCCCAATTAAAGTTGAATCGAAAATACTGAAATTTGTGAATGTTTTCTTAAAATTCTTTCCCCAAGAAATGTTGTACTGTCAAAATTACAGAGATTATAGCTGTTAAATTTTAGGTAAAAAAAAAAAAGAAGGAAATATTTTCCGCAAAAAGGGGATCAAACGGGGATTCTATTTGTTAATAAAAACATTTTATATACTATTGATATCTCGTAAATGTTTTAACGAAAGTGCCGCAGCGCGCCTTTCCTTTAGCAAGTTTGCTTGAAATTTATGTCTTCACAATTTTCTTTACTAACTTTTTACTGTCTACTGATAAAAAACCATAAGAACAAAATTTAAAAACAGATTGAATATTAGACAAACAACAGAATTGAAAAATGCTCATGTTCGTATTTTTATGATTAGAAAGATTTTGATCCGTCTTCTTATCATTTTTTTGTTTTTTGTTATTGTATTATTTTTAATATAGAAAACTGAGTTCAAAGTATTTTTCTAAGTAAGCTGTAAAGCAATAATTTGCAACACACAAAAATAACTTTTTGAAAAACCTACTACTTTTTCATTTTTTATATCCTTAAACGTTTAAATTGGTTTCTAATGTACGTCTATCATCTGAAAGCTCTCAGATGCTCAAGATATTGATAATTTTTGTTTTTAAATACAAAGTTTGTGAACATGTAGAACCAAGCCATACATAAATCAATTGAAAAATAATCATACTTTATTAGAATGTCTTAACATATGATGCTTTTTTGGATATTACTTTTGACGTCCAATATTTAGTTTCTACAATCACAACTATTACATACTTCAGATACGTCCTTTAACGTAATTCACTACCTATTTTAATGGTATTAAAAATAAGTCAAAATCCTATTTATCGCATTTTTTCCCTGCACAAGCAAAAAAAAAATTACTTTGAACAACCTACTTTTTCTGTTTTCCAAAATTTTTAATTTTGTTTCTAATGTATTTTTATCAGTTGAATATTCTAAGATGTTCAAAACATTGTCTAATTATTGTACCATTAAGCTATATCCCTTTCGAGGCAGCCTGACTCACCTGGTGAGAAAGGGAGTTATGTGGGGGAGGTGTCATAGATTTTTTATATTGATCTAGAATTCTCGTTTTGTTTATTTAAACAGCAAGTTCATTCCGCTACAATGTTCCAAGATCTTTTGTTTCAGGCGTTTCATATTCCTCTTTTTGTGTCTGTAATATTCAACTTTCTTTTATAGGATTTTTACTTTTCTTGTGCGTTTGCTTGGATTTCATCATTCCACTGTTCATCACCAGACATTCTTCCCACAATCGCAGTACAACACACTTCAATCACACTCCTAACAATAACATTCTGGATCATACTCAATATGCCCTCTATATATTTATTGTTTATTAGCGCCTTTCAAGTTGCCTTATCTAAATGTTCGATTATCCTATTTCGAAAATCTATTCGCACTTCCGGTTTCTGTAGATTCTCAATCTTTATTCGCATTTGTTTCATTTTATTTTTGTTCTTTTTATTTTCCATCCCTGACCTAAGTTTATTTTGGAGACTATAATTTTTTCAGAACCCCTCATGACCCTTGTATCTTTTACTAGCTCAATTAGTTTCTCATCTGTAACGACGAAGTAAATTATAATGTAGCAATCTCCTCTACACCAGGTGTGCTTGTGGGTCATTTTATGCCAGAATCAAGTATTTATGATGAATAAGCCCTTTTCTAAGCATAAGCTAACTAATCTTTTTTCGGTATCATTTGTTCTTGGATCCCCAAAATGATCTAGCACCCTTTCTTTACCATGACATAGGATGCCAACGAATCCATTCATATCTCCTTGTAGAATGATTCGTTTACGATGATCGCAAGTACTTACTGTATTATATAAAATGTCCCAGAAGACGACCTTTACTTCTTTCGGATCACCATCAACTGGGGCATAGCACTCTATAATAAATAATCTTCTGATTCTCAATTCCATACCAAAAGGATTATTATTTTTAAAGGATTATTTATATTATAGGATTATAATTATATTATAGAACTATTATTATTGTTATTATCATCTATATTCTAAACAAAAACAATATGGGAAACACAAATCCATGATCGGATGCTGCCTTGCTCTTCCATTCATAACACAGGCCAACATTTTGTTGTTGGAAAGTGGAGCGTCATTTCCGAAGTAATTTTTTACGTAGAATCCGAATCCGGATTTGAATTGGTCTATCACGTCAGGATTTCAAAGATATGTGAGGTTATGTACCCAAAAATGGCGTTTTTGGCTACTTTTGAGGTTGTGTACAGAAGGCACAAAATTTTTTGGGATTTTTTCTTTAGTTGTATCATATAGTACTGCTCTTTCTCTTTAATTTGAGAGTCGCAGAGTTTAATTACAATTTTTCTTTACCAAGTTACGCCAATTGGAAATTACGAGATATGTCCCATTATGCCTTGAGCATTTGCTTTAATCTTAAAATCCTAACGTGATGGGCCAATTCTGACCACGGATTCGGATTCTACGTAAAAAATTACTTTGGAAATTACCCTCCAATTTCCAAAAACAAAACCATGTTGGCCTGTGGTATTTAAAGCAAATGCTAGTTGGCGTAACTTGGTAAAGAAAAATAGTAATTGAACTCTGCGATTCTTAAATTAAATAGAAAGAGCAGTACTAAATGATAGAACTAAAGAAAAAATCCCAAAAAATGTTTTGCCTTCTGTATAAAACCTCAATGTAGCCAAAAACGCCATTATTTGGGTACATAACCTCAAATATCTTTAAAATTCTGACGTGATGGGCCAATTCGAACCCCGGATTCGGATTCTACGTAAAAAATTACTTCGGAAATGACCCTCCACTTTCCAACAACTGACAAGATCCCATTATTCGCAGGCCCGTTAATTGCATCGTCTGTAAGTAGCAGTCAACAGGCGTTATACGTCTTTTTTTATAACTTTTTACCGTTGCAAGAAAAACTATTGCGATTATTCTGTGACCTTCTATAGAAAATTTTAAAGTCGAATCCGAATTTCAACAATTTGAAAGTTGATTTTGCTGTTTTTTCGATTTTTTAAAAAAGAAACCGAATGGGGCCTTTATGGGTACTTTGTAGAGGCTCCATTCGGTTCCCATGGTCCTTCAGGGACAGTGGGGAAAAAGTAGATTTTTTGGTTCAAAACACGAATCCGGCTAAACCTGCGAACCGACTTTTTGTTTCTAAAGCTGATAAAATTTCAAAAAATATTGTCAAGCCTAATTTTTAATTAAGTTTTTCAATTTTTAAAAAATAAATAAATATGACGAAATATATGGTAATTTTTTCTATTTAACATTCCCGGTGCTCGTCAATAATAGGAATATTGTTGTAATCGCCGACGTATCATAGATTTATATTATATAAATGTATTCCATCTTGATGCAATAAACAAACAAAATTTGTTATACACAAATTATTTGTTGCAAATGTGTTTTCTATCATTTTCAATCATTTAACGTTTTTTAAGTTATGTTGCAAGAAAATTAAATGGAAACAATATTTTAATGGAAAAAATTTCTCTTAAGACTCTTCTTGTTAATATTATAAGCAAATTTAATAAACAAATGCATTATTCAGGCATTTGCCGTCAGAAAAATTTGTTTTTTTTTCGGTGTCCATTTTTAAAAATTAGGAACCTCATGATAATTTCAGAAAATTTCATAATTTGTTGATAAATTTTATGATTTTTTTAACAAATTTAATAAACAAATGCATTATTTGAACACTTGTCGACGGAAAAACTTGTTTCGATGTCAGTCCTTTTAATTGGGAACTTTACAATAATTTTAGTAACATTCATAATTATTTGATTAATTTTATCTTGTTTCTTAAACAACTTTATTTTAAAAATGCATTATTCGGGTATTTGTCGACGTAAAAACTAGTTTTTTTTTTCAAAGTCAGTCCTATTCATTTCAGAAAAAAAGTTCTCGTTTTTCATTTAGTACTTACAGTTGGCTAACATAAGAGGGTTTGAATACAAGGAATGATTGAACAATGCATATATTAATTGTTATAAATAAATTTTATAACATATGAAAATACGGGACACTCGCGAGTCTGAAGAAAGTTTCTCTCTCTGAGTTAATAAGCTAATTCGCATAAATTATGGTACGCGGCTTTACTAAGAAATTATCTCATCTCCCTGAACCAAATGTTTATGATTATTCTTGTTTTATCATGAGGTTCCTATTTTTTTTTAAATTGACATAAAAAAAAGAATTTTTTTGACGACGTTGAATAATTTAAAGTGCTAGAAAACACATTTTCAACAAATAATTTGTTTATCTAAATTTTTTTGTTTATTGTATCATGATGGAATATCTTTGTATAATGCAAATTTATGAAACGTCGGTGATTACAACATATTTCCTCTGATTGAAGAGCACCGGGAACGTCAAGTAGAAAAAATTGTCATATTTTTTGTCATATTTATTTATTTGTACAAAAATTGAAAAACTAAATTAAAAATCAGACTCGAAAACTTTTTTCGAAATTTTCTCAGCTTTTAGAAAAAACATCCACTATCTACTCCTGGCCATTATTCAAGTTCGCCTTTCAACATCCCATTTTCTATATTTCTACTGCCGCATCCCCGCGCCTTTATTTCTTGTATAGTACATGAAACATATCTTTTTTACGTGCATGGTTTTTCGTAATTCTCCCCAACTACCACCTTCATGGAATCAATGTCTTTTGCGAGTCGAAATCATGTACAAATTAAGTAGCTGTAGGGTTGGGGAGTCAAGTTGCAACGACTGTCTCATCTACCTACGCTTATTAATGGAGACAGAACTGGAATTGAGATAATCATATTTGATTATTGTTGTATGCTAGGAAGGTCTAATGCAAGCTAAAAACGATTACAGTGTAAAGAAAACAAAAATTTACAACAAAATTTCACGAGTATAACACAAATGTAAAAAACCAAGTCGAAGAAAAATCAACTTTGAATTAATTAATAGTCCGGCAGACTTTGTGTTGAAAATTTATATTTTCCTGTTGAAAATTTAAAAATTTGGTTAAAATATCAACTGTTACATGTTCTTTTAAGAATTCATCATTTTTGGTCTAAAATTGAACTACCTGGTTAAAAATTCATCTACAGTGTGTCCCATATTTATAGGGCCACCCCATTTTTTAAGGATAATTTTTTTCTATTGGAACAAACTACACCAAATTTTTTGAGTGAATAAATGAGTCGAGTTAACGATTTTTCCTAAAATATAGAGCTCGCAATTCCATTCGTTCATTTATTTGGGTATTTTTTCGAAAAAATCGGTGTCCCAAATTATTAGGGCCACTAAAAAAAAATTCAATTTTTCCGAAAGAATTCAATTTATTCAACAAAATACGTACATATAAAAAGATTTTATTCACAAAATTAGTAATTAATAATATTTCCGTCATTTTTGAATACCATTTTCATTCGCTTTACCATCGATTTATTCAGATTTTCGAGACTTTTCGCGGTTACGTTGTTCCATGCTGATTTGATCGCTTCCCTCAGCTCTGCGACCGTTGTGTGCTGCTTTCCGTTGTCATACACATCGCGTACCATCATGCCCCAAACATTTTCCATTGGGTTAAGGTCTGGAGAGATCGCTGGCCACGCGAGTACGGGGATCTTTGACTTTGCCAACCAATCCTTCGTAGACTTGCTCGCATGTATGGCTGCGTTGTCCTGCTGGAAAGTCAATTTTGCAGAGCGGAAACATCCAAGGTAGGGCTTAAGATGTTCTTCTAGCACTGCCTGGTAATCTCCGCTTTTTATTTTATGAGAAATAAAAGCTAAGGCCACTTTTCCGAAACCGCTGTATGCCCCCCATACCATGACGGAACCGCCTCCAAAGTTTCGATTTAAAAAATAACGAGGCTCATGTCTCAGATCACGCCAATAATAACGCATTCTGTCAGGATCATCTGAATTAAATTTTTTTTCGTCAGACCAGATAATCTGAAAAGCAAGTAAAAGACCCAAGCTTTAATTACATAGGCTTGTAGGAACTAATTATTTGTTATGAGAAAAAATGCACTGTCTAAGTATGTACCTTTGACCATTCGTGCGTCCAATGCAGCTTCTCTTCTGCAAAATTGTAGCGTG
>NC_046663.1:87010057-87013573 GCF_010883055.1 Belonocnema kinseyi
AATCTTATCAAAAAGTTAGGCATCGCATTTTGAAGGTAAAGAGTAGTTCTTTACGATGCCATTGTCAGTTTGTGAAAAAAAAATTTTTCGCGATGTTACGGGACCTCGAACACATCAAAATAACGGGTTTTTGACCCTTTTAGGTTAAAATATCTCGAAAACTGAGGGTGATGGAATTTTTCTGAGGTCAGATTCAGATTCAGCGCAGCAAAAACCTTCGGGTATAGTAAGTCTGGTCTCTGGTTCTGAGAATTGTTGGCCTGTGTAATCGACGATTCGTCAATTTTCAACCGAATTGAATTTTTTTAAATACTCGTAAATAAATTTACTGTCGGAGACAAACGCCACTATTACATTTTGAATCGTCAGTTCATCAAAAAAAACGTCGACCAACGTCGGCAGTCGTCGGCCGATTTTTAGGCTATTCAGATGTCAGTAATATTTGGTGATTCGTACAAACAATGCTTCATGCTCATTGCTCTTTATATTTTTAACCATTACAAGTGCAAACCTTTCTATTCTCATTCTATTTTTGCAATAAAAGTTTTAAATAATAATTAATAAACGTTCAAAACTTTAATACTTGAATTTTCAAATTATTCAACTGAGAAACGTTTATTCTGAAGAAATCAACGAAAGAGTATTTTATAGAATTTTAAATCTTTTTTTCTTACAGTTTTTATTGAACTGTAAGAAAAAAATATTTAAAATTCTATAAAATACTCTTTCGTTGACCTCTTCAGAATAAACGTTTCTCGGTTGAATAATTTGAAAATTAAAGTATTAACGTTATTAACGTTTATTAACTATTATTTAAAACTTTTATTGCCAAAATGGAATGAGAATAGAAAGGTTTGCACTTGTAATGGTTGAAAACATAAATCAGAATGAGCATGAAGCATTGTTTGTACGAATTGACAAATATTACTGACATCTGAATAGCCTAAAAATCGGCCGACGACTGCCGACGTTGGTCGACGTTTTTTTGACGTACTGACGATTCAAACCGTGATAGTGGCGTATCTCTCCGACAGTAAAATTATTCACGAGTATTTACAAAAATTCAATTCGGTTGAAAATTGACGAGTCGTCGATTATTTGCACGAACAAATCTAAAATACCCCACTGTGCACCGCCTCACTCAGCACGGAAAAATTGCGTCGCACTCTTACAGCTGAGTAGAGGGTCGTGTTGGTGAAAACGAGACATGTGGTAAATGAAAATGTGCGAGCGAATTTCGGCTCGCTGAAGAGCCCTGCTATATTAAGAAGGTATTAGTTTTATGTAAAACTGGACTTTGTTGGTTTTCATCAAATATTCACGTTTTGAGACTTCTGAGTCAGAAAAAATTATTTTTTTTTTATATAAAGGTGTTTGCCTGTGTCTGTATATCTGTCTGTATCCTGTAGACACGATGACGTACTCTGTGTCGACTTAGCCCCATGCGTCAATTTCGTACATTGGTATCCGAAAGACATTGAGAAACATCGGAAAATCATATTTTAATAACACATTCATGTTTAGTGCCTGTCTTTTTACGTTAGATGACTATATCTTGATTGTAGTAGACGATGATATACAAAAGAAAAACACAATTTTTATTGTATTTTTTGTTTATACGCGGTGCAAACTTCAGTTACATGAGAATAGGAATAATGGAATACCCTACACTGGAAATCTCATTCAAGTGTGGTTTAAGTTCTGGTCCTAAATGGCCTTCACTTAAATCGAACCCAATATTTACTCGCTCCGAATGTAAGCAAGCAGGGCCGAATGAATAATTTGGGTTGGATTGGCAGGCATGACGCAACCTGATGCTGAGAGTGCCGCCCTTATGTTGTTTGTCATTTTGGACTATACGCCACCTTTCTTTCGTTATCATGGTCCCCGTATCACAAAATTCCGAGGACATAAATTCAAGGAATGACTTAAATCGAAGTTACTTATATGGGATTATCATTGTATTTCTCAAGATTAAGAAATTTTTGTCTTGTTTCAGTAAATATTTGACGAGGTTAAAAACAATATATGAGATTGGAGTGACATTCTTACAACAAGGAAGCTGCAGTTTAGGTCAACTAATTTTGGAAGAACAGCAGCGTTTCATCGGTGGTTCTGCTGAAAGTAGAAACTGCTCTGCTCTCAATAGCTCAGCACATTCCGGCATCTCAGGGGGCACACATAGCAGGTGAATTACGTCATAATAACAGCACCGTAGGACAAGGTTCTCTATCACGAGCATTCCTATATTTCATGTTCTACTGATCTCAACATTTAAAAAAACATTCAGTGCAAGTTGAGAGTCACTTTAGTGAAAGGAAGACCGACGGCCGAGTCGCACACAGCCGTAGATCGGTTTTTCAATATGACAGGCGGTTTCATGCTTGCGGGAACGTCGATATTTCAGCAATCGTTCTTCTCGCAAACCACGCGTGAGAGTCGCAAAAATTATCATTCGCGACGCACCTTCGCATTTCGAATCCAAGTATTCAACTAACAAACAATGTAGCCAATTTGTACATTTTTTCAACTTAAGGAGTGCAAAATGAGCAATATTAAGTTTTAATGTAAAATGATTGATTATGAGGATGTGAGGAATATTAGTCAAAGTTCCAAACTTTTTTTGTAACTTACTTTAAGAACCGGCTTGTTAAGATTCCAGGTCGTAAATATTTAAATACATAAACAGTTAATCGAATGTTAATAGCTAGGTTATTAAGTCCAGGGATAATACTCTCGGTAAACCGAGAAAGCTGGTGGTTTTGTTGACCATATAGACTCTAGATTATCGGTAAAAGGTAGCAATACCTTCATTTTCCTATATCTGTGTTTGTCCTAATTTCAGGGATCACAATACGTCCGATCCCCCATTTCTCCTCCTTAAATTGGAAAAATCCAATAAAATCGACAATTTTGAACCAATTTTCATCATTTTTTACAAAGTTTTGATTCGCTTAAGAATCATAAATAGATACTTAAGACATTGGACAACACGACTCTTTGAAAAAAATTTATTTGAATGATATAAAAAGTTCAAAATTAAATGGTATATCATCCAATTTCAAATATTTTCTAAATGATTTATTTGCTAAGTCTGTAGATTTGACGGACATCGTCGACAGAGAGGAAATCGCAATAGCTGCAAATCAACAACTTCTTTAACATACTTCACAGGCCAAAATACTCTAAAAACAGGGAGAAGAAGGAGATTTTTCACAAAAATAGGGAAAAAATTCTTTTAAGTAAAATTGATGTGGGTAAAAATATTAAATTGAAAATAAAACGCTTTAAATTCCTAATTCTTCAAGTGAACATATTTCATTTTCAAGGAAATACAGTGTGTCCCATATTTATAGGGCCACTCCATTTTTTAAGGATAATTTTTTTTCTATTGAAACAAAATGCACCAAATAATTTGAGTGGATAAATGAGTCGAATTAACGATTTTTCCTAAAATATAGAGCTCGCAATTCCATTCGTTCATTTATTTGGACATTTTTTCGAAAAAATAGGTGT
>NC_046663.1:87013673-87016102 GCF_010883055.1 Belonocnema kinseyi
CGATTTCGCTGGAAGCGGGTGCAATTTTTCAGATTAGCACCCGCTCCCGGCGAAATCCTGCGGTTGTCCTTATGACAAATTTTTAATTATATATATATATAGGTTGTGGCTGAAATTGTACCGCGATTTCGCTGGAAGCGGGTGCAATTTTCAAGATTAGCACCCGCTCCCGGCGAAATCCTGCGGTTGTCCTTATGACAACTTTTTAATTATATGTGTGTGTGTGTATGTATATGTGTCTATATGTATTTTTTTTTTTATTTGTGCTTTTTCGTGTTTTAGTCTTACTTTTATTTAACAATTTCTATTTATTCATTTTTTTCAGTTTTGTTGCCTCTCTTATTTTAATTTTATATTTAACTCATTTATATTTCTTTATAGAAAAGCTGGAAAAAGGATTAGTCGCGTGGAAAATTCCTTCAGTATTCAGTCCGTATTTATGATCCTAATTTTATTTCATTCTTTTTTATTTCTTGGTAAAAATTTTGGTTTTTAGATTGTTTAACTTCTGGAGTTTTTAAAGATTTATTTTCTGTGATCCCTTTTAAAAAACAAATTTTATTGTCTTTCATATATTTTCATATGATAATCTTAAAAATATTTATTTAAAAAAAGCTGGAGAAGGGGTTAATCTTATTGATTTTTTTCCGGGAGCAGGAGTGAGCGGAAGGGGACCTGGGTTGAAACTTTTTCTTGTGTGGAAGGACATCGAGTACAAATAATTAGTAAAAGAAAATTCGAGAATCGAAAGTTTGGAGAAAAGTTAATATTTTTTTCATGTTTGTCCATCATCATACATATTAGAGTTCGTGGGTGGAAATAATGCAGTTTTTCGATAATAAAATTGGGATGAATCTTTTTTAGGTATTGCCTAACATCAAATAAAAGTAATTATTGAAAGAAAATTCGAAAACCAACTTGAGAACTAGCTATTTTGGACACAAATTCAAAAAGAGAATTTTCAAAATTTTTGAAACCACCTTACTCAAGATTTCCAACTTCCATGTACGTCTATTTATAGTACACGAAAATAAACGCTTTTTATTTAAACAACGCACGATATGAAAAAAAGTCAAGAGAAGAAAAATTCACTTTTTGAAGGCCTTATAAGATTATCATAAAGACTTTTAAAATTTGGATAAAAAATCAAAAATTAAAATTTTGTTCTTACAAAAAATAATTAATTATTACATTCTCATAATGAGAAGGTATTAGTTTTATGTGAAAAATGACTATCGCTAAATAATCTAAATAAATGTAATATAAATTTGATATAAATGCGTTCAACATAATGTAGAAAAGTTAACATTTTGGACAAAATCGAGTGCGAAGCACGTGATACATGATGAAAATGTGTTCGTTGATGCCGAAAGAACTTTAATAAAAGAGAATTCACAATCACTAAATTACAGTTGTCGATATTTCGACATTTTTTTTAAAAGGTCTGTTCACAAATATAGGAGATTACATAATCCAGCGCGAACTGCAAGCAAAATATATAATCGAGTGCGAAGCGCGATAACCAACAATCTCGCGCCCTAAGCGCGCTCTAATTTGCGAGCGAAAGTAGCCACGCGTGTAACACGTGATGAGAATGTGCCAGCGCCGCAGGCAGATTTGTTTAACATCTTTGTCAACTGAAAAAAAACGTTTTTTTTTTGACAACGTATTAAGTATGGTTGGATTCTGAATTTAGTTAGATATAAAATGTGACTGATGATTTTGAACTACGACGCTTTTTGTTGATCAATTATTAGTAAAAAAGTTAGTCATGGAAAATCTGTCGAGTGAAAAATCGTGGGGCTAAAGCTAAGCCGACACTCACTTGGGACTAAATGTACACTTGACTATAATGTTTGAAGAAAGAAAAGGACACATTTTTTAATTTGTATTACTGTAGCCAAATAAAGTCTCGATCAAAAAATACCGAATACTTTTACAGACAACATCTGTTTACATTCTCATCCTATATTTCAGAAGTGTTCAGCGAGGGGAAATTTGGACCTAAATACTCATTTGCAAGATGTTTCGTTTCCACCACTACGCCGCACAGTGGGGTATTTTAGATTTGTTCGTACAAATAACACAGGCCGACAAAATTTGACAAAGGTCCGGAACCAGAGACCAGACCTAGTATACCCGAAGGTTTTTGCTGCGCTGAATCCGAATCCGACCTCAGAAAAATACCATCACCCTCAGTTTTCGAGATATTGTAACCTAAAAGTGCAAAAAAACACCGTTTTTTGCTATATTTGAGGTTACATAGCATCTTGAATAAATTTTTTTTTTTCAAAAACGGGCGAAAGCATCAAAAAGGAGCACCCTTGCACTCTGAAATCCATTTTTCAGATTCAAGATAGCTTTTTTTTCATCGATATATCATTGATTGAAGTTAAGTATTTTCGCAGTTTCGTAACAACGTTAAAACA
>NC_046663.1:87016202-87021183 GCF_010883055.1 Belonocnema kinseyi
TCGCCGGCTTGTTCTAGCTGTGGTAGAGTAGGCGTTCCGCTTACATAGCCCCTTTTACGGAGTAATTCAGCATGGTTTTGCAGACGTTGCTGCGAAAAGTGCTATATATATATATAGCACTCTGAAACGTTAAAAACGTTTAACGAAAAAATTATAACTTTCCTCTAAGCGTCAGGTTCTCGAATTTTCCTTTATTAATTACTGTTAGTTAATGTCTAACAAAGAAGACAAAGTTTTATGCCAATATTCTTATCGGAAGACTTTGTTTTATCCACTTACGCTGAAATGAGGCTCGTAATTTTGAAGGCAACTGTATTTGGGTGATTGTGAATTCTCCTTTGTTAAAACTCCTTCGGATTTAATGAACACATTCTCATCACATATCTCATGCTTCACAACTCAATTCAAACTGGTCCACAACGCAAGCTTTTCTATATTATGTTCAAGTCTTCTAAATTAAATGTATATTATATTGACTAATGTACCTCGGTCTAGAATTACTTATTCAGATGTTTCCAAATAAAGTACAAATTTAATTTTTCATGATCACTTAAATATTTATTCCTTATTTAGCACTAATCTTTATTCTCAGCTACCTTCACAAACGTATCATTTCCATAAATGTATATTTATTACAATTCATTAATGTGCATTGATATCAAAACAGACATATTTTCATCGTCTTGTTTTTATAATTAAAAAACGTGCGCGTTGTATCAGAAATATAGAAACCAATTTTCAGATCTAATTTTGGCGAACAAGTTTTTTATTAAACATTTTATTGTACCCCATGTCGTTTTTCCAAAAAGTTAGCGGGTTTATTTTATTTTTTTTATTTTTCACGTTTAGAATAAAAACTAAGCGTCCTATCAACAATTTTTTTTAGAAAATTTGTAAATATAATTTATCCGAACAATCTTGCTACTCAGCGTTTTATTGCATCTTGTGTATTTTTTCCATAAATTTAATTTTATTATTTGCGATGTCACTTTTTACGATTAAAACAAAAACTACGCGCCCTATACAAAAATTATTAAAAACAAATTTCTAGATCTTTTTTGGATGAACAATTTTTGTGCCTACATTTTTTCATATCTTATACAGTTTGAGCGCAAAACTGAATTTTTTATTTTTAACAACATTTTTCATAATTAAAACGAAAAGTATGCGTCTTATAAGACAAAAATTGTTTGAAGAAAATGTATTAATCTTTTTGTGATGAATGACTTTACTTCTTAACAAATTTTTGTTGTTTCCCAAGTTATTTTCACATGAAGCACTAAATCGAGTTCAAAATTTGTTATCATAAATAAGAATCACTAGGAAAGGCGTGTCTGGTCCAAAGTTTTAATAATTATGAAAAAAGAAACAAAAAATTTTACACAAAAAACTTCTATGATTATTCAAATTTAAAACCAGACCCACCTTTCTTAGTGCTTCTTAATTATTATCCTAAATGTTGAACTAGATGTGGCGCTTCGTGCGAATATATGGAAATAAAAAAAGTATCAGTAAAGGAGGAATCTGGTCACGTGACTCACTCGTCACATGGCCTTAACTGAAAAAAAAAATTTTTGATTTTTTAATAGGCATTTTGAATGGTTAAAACCAGAACCGTGGGTTAAAACTCGCTGGGTAACGAAATCGCATTGTCTTTGTAGGTCTTAAAAAAGTTTGCCCGATGGCAGTCTAATCGGTTAATTTCTTCAAAATTGATCGTGTATACTGTATACAGAGAACGACAACAGCAACATGGATGACTACGACTACAACAGATTTTTTTGTATTTTTCAGATCGTATGTTTACATCAACGCAGTCTTATGATAATAATATTGAGATGAATCTTTTTTTACTTTCGCCTGACATCAAATACACTCAACTCCCGATATAGAAAACACCGGTTTACGATATTCCTAGAATTGGTTGTCTCCGCAGTTTCACGTTGAGAGGGGTTGGCGGGGTCGATAGAGAGTATATGCTCAGTCAAACGTGACAAAACAGCTCAAGGGCCGCACTCTCAACGCATTAACTGCATCAGGTTGCTTCATGCGTCCAAATCCAACCGAAATTATTCAGGTGGCCCTGTCTGTTCACGTTTGAATTCCATTTTGGAAAAAGTTCTAACTTTTTCTGATTTTTCGCGTATAAATTTTAGAGTGCGTGGGCTGATAAAACCCACTTTTCGAATAAGGATATTGGAATGAAAATTTTTCTTTTGTTTTCCGACGTCAAGTTGAAGTTATTAGTAAATGAACATTTTATAAATCACATATCATTGCGTTTTAAACATCATCAAGTTATCTAGATATCAAGATTTTAATTCTAAATCACAAAATCGTGAATGGAAATGTTGAAATTGAAGTCTTTTAAATTAAAGACACGACATTTTAAACACCTTTAAGAGAAAAGTCGATGGAGTTTACCTTTTCTTCCATCCTGAATCCAGAGCAATAGTTTCGACAGGCACAATTGTTTCTACAGTAAAATCATTCCCTAGAATAAGGCAGAGGTTGTTTCTAAAACCCTCGTTAGGATCATGAGCTTCTTCATTGTCCATTCGATAAATAACGCTCGCTTGAATGTCTCTCGAAAAATCGATGTGAACCAAAAATAGTCTGAAAGAAGTTCATTTATCAATTCTCCAAACTTATCTTAATTTGATAATTTTGTATAACTTTCTTTTCATACCTGTAATGCACACTAGGATCTTTTATGATAAATTTTAAACACCCGCCTCCATCGAAAGCAAAGTCATTCTGAAACTCGAGAAAATTCATTCCTGCTGGAGATTTGGCTCTAAATGTCACTGTTTGACCCTTTACTTTCATAACATCAAACCCAGTTTCGTAAATATATTCCTTTATTTTTTTAATTTCATTCTTCTTTGAAGGATTGTCTTCTTTTATTGGAGGATTATTATCTGATCCAGGTACATTATCATCCTCCTCGATAATAGTTGTGTCAATTATTCTGGAATGCTTCAAAGGAAGAATGACTTGATGTTTCTGTTTATTCAAGTTGAAAAAGGGATTTCCATTCCCTCCTGTAATACTCGATCCTTGTTCTTCGTATGAAATCTAGAAGTAAATAATAATTGATAATCATATACAGTTATTTCATCCTCTCCATTAAAATGAGTGAATTTATAAAGCGTGATAAAAATTTTTAGAATAATTCATTTTTAATGTCTCGGTTTCAAGATCCTGATTAAGAATACTTCAATTGTAAACGATGGTTCAAATTGTTTCATTTTTAACGCTTCAAGATTGAATTCGTTCATTTTTAACGCTTCTTATTCAAAATCATAATTCTTTAACGTTTTAAAATGATTAAACAACAAAGCATAAAAATTGAACACAATATTTAGCATTTTTCAATTTTGAACAGTGAAAATGACAGTGATTTTTCTTTGAGCTGAAATCCCATCTTTTTAGTACAAAAATTTGGAATGTGCAACTCGAAAACAGTTTAAGTTTTATGGATTTGACATTTTTTATTATTCATTGCTTAAACTCGAAAAAAATATAAAATTTCTCAATTTTTGAAGATTTCCAATATTAAATGTCTTATTAAATAATTTTAGATTAAAATATTCTAATTTTGTTCTTAATTTTAAGTGAAAATGTTCCAAAATATTGAAAATTTCGATTTAAAAAATGAATCTTTGAAAATTGAAAAATACTAAATTGGAAGAATTTATGAATTAATAATAATTTAAAATGGGGGTTTCAAAATTAAAAGTTTTGAAATTAAAAAGTAAAAAATTGTGATGTTTAAAATCAATTTTAAACGTTAATTTTCCCCTTTCATAAGTTTTAATTTCGCAATTATAATTGAAATGGTTGCATTTCTAAACTATAAATTAAAAAGTTGAAAATTGTTAGTATTCACACGATTTAACTTTGCGTAAAAAATTTAGAATTCTAAAGGGTTTGGGTATAAAAAAGTTGCAATATCACAATTCTTGGTAATTAAATATTTTTTCTGTTTTAAATGAACTTCGGATTCGTTCAATTTTCAACATTACCTACTAAATATTTTTTAATTTTTCATATTTAAAATTATTTTATTATGAAAGTTTAAGAAAATAATGCAGCTTTAATATTGGAAGTGCCGACGTTTATCGAAATTTTATTACAAATATCGGTGTGTCTACACAAAAATCCGGCTATTCGTAACAAAATTTCAGTACAAGTAGCCCCTTTTCCTGCTCCGCCTATCCGTGCCAAAAAAATCTGTAAAAACGGCCTTCAATATTAAATAATAATTTTTTTATGTAATACCAGTTTAAATTATGGAATTTAAGAAGCTTTTATTTTGAAACATTTAATGTAGTTTCCATGTTGAAATGATCGATTCTTACATATTCTAATAGAAAATTATTAAACTTTGAAATGATCCTATTTGCGCAATTTTAATCTGAATTCATTCAAGTTTAATATTCTTTAATTAATTATAAATAAAATTCAATTGTGAACGCTTCGAATAAGAAGTGATACAATGTCTCATAAAAATGGTCGAAGTTTAACCATTTTTTCTCAAGTGTATCTATTTAATATACATTTAATTTCAAATTATACGATTTTGAACGATTTTAATTAAAAATTATAAAAGTTGCATTTATTTTTATTACATCCGAAACCTTGTCCTTTTTAAAAAAATTTTACCTAATCTGAAATTCTTTGATTTTCAAACGCTTTCGTGTCTAAATTATTAGTTTGTCAAGAATTGGAAAAACTCTTAATATTTAACAATTTGATAGTACATTTTTAAAATTTTTTATATTTTTAATGCTAGGAAATACAAATTAAGGGAATTAAACGCGCGCTTGGAGTGCGTGCATTTTTTGCTAGTTGACGGGTGTCGGGGCAAAAGCACAGGGGTACAGTCTGTCAAGTTAAAGCGTGGGTGGCTTTACTCGCAGTCGGTAAGGTGTATCGACATGATTTTGGTGTCAAAATATTAAGAAGAGCTCCCTCT
>NC_046663.1:87021283-87049789 GCF_010883055.1 Belonocnema kinseyi
AGAGGGAGCTCTTCTTAATATTTTGACACCAAAATCATGTCGATACACCTTACCGACTGCGAGTAAAGCCACCCACGCTTTAACTTGACAGACTGTACATCGGGAAAAATGTTGTAAGAGAAAGAAAAAACCTTCTCAAAACTCGAATTCTCTCGAACAAAAAATAATAATAATAATGAAGAATAAAAAAGGATATTCGAGATTTAAACCATTAACGCCCAAAAGACCGAAAAACTAAGCTTAACTTTGCTGATGCAGTTGTGGTAGTAAAATATGTCGCATATGTTTGAAACTCAACATACTTATGTTTTTAAGACCGCTCTACAAGATAAAGTTGTCAAAATAATTCCTCGTTTACCGGGAAATTCAATATGGCGGTATTTATAACAAAAAGCACGGAAAAATTTGAGACAAACAATTTTCGCTGCTGGATTTCTTATCGAAAAGTTTTTTTAATGTAACAAAATTGGTGCACAAAAGTGCCCAAACATGTTGAACTTTCGAAAAATGGAGAACAACAACTTTGAAATTCAAGGTGGATGTTTCAAAATGGCGAATTTAAAAAAAAATTATTATTTCTACCCTCAAGTAACAGCAATGAATTTGACTATTACCTAAACAACCTATATATTTTTTTCATAGTTTTTCGGGCCATTTATTACAAATCTGGCCGCGAAATTATAAAATTAATTTGTTTAAACTACTTGTTTAAACAAATTATTCCGAAGAATTAGATTGTACACAGGACGCATATGTTTTTTATGGTTTTTGGGTCCGCTGAGTACGAATTTGGCGTAAAATTTGCAAAATCAGTGTGTTTAAACAATTTTTTAAACAATTTTTCAACAAATTGTAGCAATAGTGAAGTTTTTGCAAGATCTATATGCTTTAGTTGGTTTTTGTGCCCGCTGAGTACGAATCTGGCGTCAGATTCGCAAAATCAATGTGTTAAAACAATTTTTTAAAGAATTTTTTAACAAATTGTTGCAATATTACCTTATGTCAGCCGCCGTATTTGACGTTTACCCGCTGTCACCGCGCGGAGGTTGAAGGATAGGGATTTTTTTATTACTTTTTATATTCTTTTTAATTTATTTTTTCTTATTTTTTTTTGTTTTTTGAAATTTGTAAAATTTTTTAATTTTAGGTATTTTTGTATTCTTCAGAACTGTTCTGTAAAATCTTTCACCTCTTCTTGAATATTTTCTGTGACCAGAATGAGCTCTTAGTATTGGATGTATCAGATTTGTGAAATTCATTTGTTTTTTGCGCAATTTTTTCGCGCAGTGAACACTAGTAGTAGCCTGAACCTCGGCTGAAATAACGTTGTATCAACACATATTTTGCTTCTATGGACTTCTATGTCTATGAGTTTTTCTTTAAACTGTTACTCTATTCCGCGGAAGCGCTGCGATCGAAAATTAAAAAATTGAATTCGGAATAAAAAGTCAAAATAGTCGAGGTTATTTACTTCCATTTATTTCCCATCTCTCTTAATTAACCTCGTAGGTTTACATATCAAAATCTAATTTAGAATTTTTGAAGGATATGAATAGAAAATTACATTCGTTTAAGAGTGTCGACAAAAAATTTCAAAATTGAATTCGGCAAATTTCAATTGGTAAAAGTTTAGTTTAGATTATTTACAAATTTGGACCTGCATATATTGTAAAAAATACAAATATAATTTCTCGTCTTTTCTTTAAAAGACAGGAAAGAAAAACCCTTAATTATTTGTGTAATTGTAATTCAAAGTTTTATTTTTATTTTATTATAAAAATAATTTTAACCGTATTTTTTAGTACAATTTCTGATAATTATTTATCAATCATTTATTTATTTTATTATTTTTGAATATTATATTTGCTGTTACCGATTCTTGACGTTTTACTCCAGCCTTTGTTCAAAACTTTAATGTTAGAATTATAGAAAGGTACATTTTCGAAGTATATAACCTTCACTATTTTGACATTTCTATCCCAATTCAATTGTCGAATTTTCGATCACCGCGTTTTCGCGGAATATAGAGACAGTTCAAAGAAAAACTTATATACATAGAACTCCATGAATATAAATATGTGTTGATACAACGTTATTTCAGCCGAGGCTTCAACTGTTCTTTGGCTACGTCATTGTCTATCCTTCGACTTCCACGCGGTGACAGTTGGTAAACGTAAAATACGGAGGCTGGCAAAAGGGAATATTGCAACAATTTGTTAAAAAATTGTTTAAAAAATAGTTTTAACGCATTGATTTTGCGAATTTGACAAGAGATTCGTACTCAGCGGACACAAAAACAAACGGAAGCATATGCATCTTGCAAAAACTTCAATATTGCAACAATTTGTTAAAAAAATTGTTGAAACACATTGATTTTGCAAATTTAACGCCAGATTCGTACTTAGTGGACCCAAAACCCATGAAAAGCAAATGCATCTTGTGAACAATCTTATTCTCTGGAATAATTTGTTCAAACAAATATATTAAACAAATTAATTTTGCAATTTCGCGGCCAGGTATGTGATAAGTGACCCGAAAAACTATGAAAAAAAATTAGTAGGTTGTTTATATAGTAGTCAAATTCATTGCAGTCACTTGAGAGTAAAAATAACAATTCCTAATTTTTTTAATTCGCCATTTTAAGACATCAAACTTGAATTTCAAAGTTGTTGTTTTCCATTTTTCGAAAGTTCAACATGTTTGTGCACTTTTGTGCACAAATTTTGTTACATTAAAAAAATTTTTCGATACGAAATCCAGCAGCAAACATTTTTTGTCTGAAATTTTGCCGTGCTTTTTTTATAAATGCCGCCATATTGAATTTTCTGATAAATGAGCAGTTATTTTGACAACTTCATGTATTACTACCACAACTGCATCAGCAAAGTTTAGCTTGGTTTTTCGGTCTTTTGGGCGTTAATAAGTTAATGGAACTCTAGTGATCTCAATAAACAAAATTTTGAAGAAGTTAAAATTTTTCGAGATACAGATCGTAAAAAAACGACTGCTGTCAAACCCTTGTAAGTCCATGAATTTTTTATAATTTTTCAGATACGAATTAAAATAAAGCATATGTTTGAAACTTTATTACCGGATAGCCAAACAAATAGAAGGCTGAAAAGTGAAAAATTGAATTGAAAATATCGTTTCTTTGAAAAAATTTATTTTATAATACGACAGTGTTATTTTTATACAAAATATTGAGTTTATTCATATTTTGTAACTATTTAGTGCAACAGCAGAATGTAATTGAATAAAAATATTTGAATGTTCGTATCATTGATCACAGATTATAGACATAAGACCCACTTCCGGTAGAATATCAGAGAATTTTTAAGCCAATAAAACGTGTTTACAAAAAAAGGCACTTATATGCTTATGCCGTGACACCCTTCAGTCGTAATTAAACTTTAATGATCTTACCACTCCACAACGATAGTAATTTTTTCCTATACCGCGACAGAACGAGCTAACAAAAGGTTCACTCTCAATAATTGGGACATGAACGTAAAGGTAAGGCATTAGTTGAGCCCAGAATATATCCTCTATTCTGTAAAAATATGCTGATCCAAAATACTCATGGGTCCAGCCATGAGCGAAAATTGCAACTGAGAGACCTGCTTTCCGTATTATATCTAATGCCTAAAAAGAATGATAAAGTAAAGAATTGTCTTTTCATAACCCATTTTAAATATTCATGGAAATTGTTATTTTCTTACAAATGCGGAATTAAATCCTCCACCTCCAGGACATCCTCTTCCCCAAACATCGAGACCAACATAAACATCTCTTTCTCTATTTTCTTTCCTTGCAAATGCTAAACTGTCCGCAAGTCTTTTCTCTGACCAGTTGTAATTTAAGAATATGCCGTCGCAACTTAAAAAGTAGCATCTACAAATGTGATCAAGAGGAAACGAATAAAATAGAAAACATTATTTAATTTTTAAGCTACCGTCAAACGAGGTAACTTCGGATACCCCTAAATTTCTTAAATTGATAGGATAAATTACTCAAAAATGTTCCAAGAATCTGGAATCAGCTCAAGTCTTAAATAATTCTAGATTCTGGTTAAAACTACCTACCATCAGTAATATAAACTATCCATTTAGGAATTTTAGAAGTTACTCCGTTTGACGGCAATACAAAATGTAAAATGATCTTACGAGTTTTGGTCATTTAGCTGATTCTGCCAATTAAGTTCTCCTGTGCAAGTTACACTATCGTACCAGATAATTTCAGAACCTTCAAGTTCTTCATGAATACGATTTGTTAAAAATCTTACAAAATATAACAGTTTACTGACATCCTCCCTTTTTATTGTATTCTCGACGTTTAGAAGCCAACCTTCAAAACCGTAAAATTTTGCGATTTGAACTAAAGCGTTAGCAAATTTTTCAGTTTCCTCGGTTGTTGAGAATACTTTTTCCCAGACTTGTACTCCGAAACCATGTTCTGTTATTATGGTGCCCAAAACTTTGACACCATGTCTATGTGCAGCGTTTATCCAACCGTATGGTGGAATTGTGACTAAATGGTGGCTAAAGTATATAAATGTGTCTATCACGTTCCAGTTGTAAAAAACGTAAGCGTCGTGGGCGTCAGATCCATCAATAAATCTAAAAAAAATCAGTAAGAAATACAATAGCATTTTGTTTCTCCGCTAACTTTTGTGTGCACATCTGGGTGCCCCCCCCCCCCTCTAGGTCAATATTCGCAGGACGATTAGTAGGAGAGGCTTTTATACTTGTCCTGCGAACATGGAAGCCCCCACGTAAAGACGTGTGAAATCTTGCGAGTGATGCATGATAGTTTTATTCGAAACGACCATGTTATGAGCCAGCAGAGCGCCCAGAAAAGTGAGCGTTCGATAGCCCTGTACTAAAATACTGCGAGAATGTTTCCTATAATGTTAATCTTTTTTGATAATGCGATGATCACTGTCCGAACATGCTTCTGTTTTTTTTTCATTTGTCAAATTTCTCGAAGGCCAGCTCATATTTATCCTTAGAGTTTTCAGGTAGTAAATCTTGTTTTGTTCTTTCACTTCTTCATTTATGTTCATGGGTGGCATTTTGATTGGCTTTTCCATAATTTTGAACGTAGGAAGATTTACGATTACCCTAGTAACACCGCATATTTCATCAATATTTTTACCGTATTTCCTGCAATATTGAAGGAAATATGGTAGAAATATTGCTGGAGTGTCTCTATGTCCTTTTTCTGGAATAGAAAGTTGATACCAAAGAGTATCCCCTAGATCTATCGGATACTTTTTGGTACTAAACGTTCCAAAGTATCGACTTTATATTTCAGAAAAAGGACATAGAGACACTCCAGCAATATTTCTACCATATTTCCTGCAATATTGCGGATATTTCAGGAAATATGGTATAAATATTGAGGGAATATGCGGTGTTACTAGGGCATAACACTTTGTGAGGTAATTTCAAATTACTGAAGGTTTCACGGATTATATTGTTGTAGATGAAAACAGACGATTGATGTGAGTGTCAGCTGTTTAAGTTGTGATTGGCAATCTCGTATGGCACGAAATTTTCAAAGAGTTCGGAACCAGCTAGAGTTGTGTGTGTGTGTGTTTGTGCAGTACGGTTACAGAAAACATTGTGTGTTATTCAGTGGCCATTTGTCAAACTAATAAACCATCAGTGTGACGGCGTTTTAAACTAATAAACTGTCAGTAGCTGATAACATTCAGTAAAGGTCTATATAAAGCTCACTTTTCTGGGGCGCGATAGGCTCATAACATGGTGGTTTCGAACAATAAATAATTGATTTAATTATTAATTATTCCTTACATTCTGTGTGTAGCAACCTGGCATAACAAAATAGAACAAATAAATGGTCATGGCCTAAGGCGGAAAAACTTGGGGGTGGCACGATGGCTTGGAATTTTTATTATTATTATTATAGAACTAGAAGACTTCTGCTTTTTGTCCTATTGTCATTTTTTTGCTTGTTCACCCAGCCATTAAAAAAACAAGTAATGAAAATTGAAATTTTTCATTATAACTGTGCATGTCTTATTTACTTGTATTGTCTTTTCTGCTTGCCTTTCAATTCCGCAACCAAAAAGAAAACCAAGTACCTAATGGAAATTGAAAAAGGTTGGCGGCTTAATTTTGTTGTTATAGCAGACTTCACGTCCCAAAATTCTCTCAAACCACGGAAAACAGGGTAATTCTTCGCCGAAAAAGGGAAATAAATTAAAGTATAGTGGTTGCCAAGGCTGCAAGTATTGGATTCATGCCATTCATGCCATTCACTATACCATCTGAGCAACGATACCTCCCATTTCAATGAAATATTTGAATTAATTTTAGACTTAAATTTTTTTAAATTAATTTAAAGCCAAACAGTTGAATCAGCAACAAAATAATTCAACTTTTTCATAAAAGCGACGAATTTTAAACATAATGCTTACAATTTTTAATTTACAAAGTTAAATTTTTAACCCAATGGTCGAATTTTCAAACTATACTTCATTTAAACAAAAAAAGTTGCATTTCTGAGCCAACAGTAGACAAATCTTTAAACCAAAATGGAGTGTTTAAAAGAATAAAGTTGAATTCCCAACAAAATATTGATTTAAAAAAATTAATTATCAACTAAACAGTTGTATTAAAAATTTTGAATTTTTTTCCAGAGGTTAATGTTCCACAAAATAGTTGAATTCTTGACCAAACAAGACGATTTACAAAAAAGTTGAATTTTCAAAAGAGCAGATGCAACCAAATAGTTCAATTTTCAAATAAAAATTAGTTATGAATCAAAAAGAACACGAATTTGCAGCAAACTGCATATATTTCAATTTTCAACCAAGGAGATTAGTTTTCAACTAAAATGATGAATTTTCAACCAAAATATCGATCATTAACAAAGGAATTCAACTTTCAAACAAGTGGTTGGATTTTAAATTAAAAAAAAAAGAATTCTCAACCAAAGATGATATTTTAACCAAACATTGTTTAATTTGAAATCCAAAACAAATAAATTTAACAATAACGACATTCTCGACCAGAAATGTAATAGTTGATATTTCAACAAAAACATAGTTTTATTTTCAATAAAAAACAATTCATTCCCAAACCAAAAAGAATTTTTAACTAAAACTGTTCAGTTTTTTAAACAAAAATGTAATAGTTAGATTTTCAGTTTCAAAAATTAATTCATAACAACAAGAAAACGAATTGTCAACAAAACAGTTGATTTTTCAACCAAGAATAATAATTTTCCATCAAAAGACGAATTTTCAACCAAATAGTTGATTTTTTAAATAAACACGAATATTTTTCAAAAAGGTAGTTCAATATTCAAACACTTATTTTAATGTTCAACCAAAACATATGTCTTTTTAACAAAATATTGAAATTATTAACCCCTTCGTTGGCATTGACGCAAAATGCGTCAATCTTCTTTTTTCCTATTTAACTTACACGGATTTTGCATTCAAGCCTTACACAGATGTTTTTGGGGTCGCTGAATCCAAATCTGAAGTCAAAATTCGAAAATTCAAAATGGAGAATCCAATATTGTGGACGAAAATACAAAAAACGGTTCGATTTGGATCAATCTCGGCACTTACCGGTTTTTTGGGTCGCTGAATCATAATTTGAATTATGACTTCACTTTAGACTTCAGTGACCTCAAAAACCCGTAAGTACCAAGGTTTATCCAAATCGAGCCGTTTTTGTATTTTCGCCCGCCATATTGGATCTGCCATTTTGGATTTCTGAATTTTGACTTCACATTCGGATTCAGCGACCTTAAAAAAAAAACCCCCACGATACAAATTTTCAGGATAACAAATTTTCCTGCCATTTTGCACACTTTTGGTCGAATTCTCTTTGCCATCGAAGGGGTTAGGGAAATAATTAAATTTTAACCAAATAGTAGAATTTTTAACCAACAGGGATTCATTATTAATCAAAAATATAATAGAAGACTTTTCAATTAATGCACTCATCTGGCCAACAAGCACAAACATCAGTTAATTAGTTGAAAACAGTTGGATTGTTTTATTGGGTTTTATTAATTCACTTCGCATTTAAGGGAGCACCCTCGATAATAGAATTACAAATGAGAATCGTTTGATATTTGGATGACAGTTGTATTAAAATGCACTGAAGCTCTAGTTAAAATTTTGGAACCTTGCAAATTTTCATAGTCGAGAAATTAATGATTGCAAATAACGTGGTCTGATGAGAAGGCGTACTTTTTGTAGTATATAAGAAGATTGAAAAATGACAAAATTCTGAAATAATTCTGACATGTATATAATGTTATCCGAAACCCATATCTGCTTCGAAAAGTTTCATTCAGAGTCTATAATAATAGAAAAATAATTATTTACACCGTAAATGTATGACTGACGTCAGAGAATACCTATCCAAGATATTCGTAATCAGGGGCCTTTTTTGACCTATTAAAAAAGAGTCATCTTAGGGATCTATTAGTGCATACAGAAGTGTTAGGGGCTACCAGATTATTCCACGTGCTACGTACAGAGGGTACTTTATTAATGAAACGATAAAAAAGGGACGGTTTTTAAAAAAAAGGAAAAAAGATTAATTTGGATAAAAGGGTTAAAGAGAAGAATAAGGGAGACAGTTTGAAGTCATTTATTTATATAGGTCACATTGTTCTGACTTGTATTTTATTTTTTATCTTGTTCATTCTACAATCGATAAATAACAAGCAATGAAAATTGAAAAAGGATGGCAACATTTTTAAGGGCGGCACGACGACCTATATTTTTTATTACAGCTGCTTTACGTCTGCTTTCACCTGTATTGTCTTTTTTTGCTTGTAAACTTTGTAATCTCACAAAACGAGTAATGAAAGTAGGGAAAGGTCGGTAAGATTTGGGGGGTCCTTGGACTGATAAGATATAAATATTGAAGCAGATTCTTGTTTAGTTAAAAAATACCCGATATTGAAACATAATTTACGAAATATTTGAAACCCGATTATACAGTCTTTTTTAGAAATGCTGAGCATGAATTTTTTAAAGAGAACTGTAGTTTGCGATTTGCTAATTTTTTACGGAGCAAAAATATGTAAAGAAATAACACAAATCAAAGATCAGAAATAATTGTATTAATATTTAACTCCATCATTATGAACCATTTTTATATTTTTAGTTAATTCTTAACGAAAATTAGCATAAATTAACATTTACTGCCCTTAAAAATACTGCCATCCTTTTTCAATTTTCATTACTTGTTTTTTATCGATTGTAGAGTGAACAAGTTAAAAAAGAAAATACAAGTCAGAACAAACGTGACCTATATAAATAAACGACTTCACACAGTCTCTCCTATTCTTCTCTTTAACCCTTTTTTCCAAATTAACCTTTTTTCTTTTTTTAAAAAAACCTTATAATAATATAATATTAATATTAGAAAATGTGACAGTCTGCCGTTTGATCATCGAAAAATTTTTTTTGTGTTAAATTGTTTTTTTAGTAAGCTTAATTGTCATATAGATAAAAAAATCAAAGGACTGATAGAAAAATTCGACTTTAATATTGATTGGAGTTCTAAATTTTAATTTATTTATTTGAGAAGAAACGAAACGTCGTTGAAAATTCGTCTGTTTCGGTTGCAAATTCCATTATTTCGTCGAATATTACATTTTTCGTTAAAAATTGATATTTTCGGTTTCAAAATACAACTTTTTGTATAAAATTCGTCTTTTTTGGCTAAAAATTCAGTTGAATGCTTAAACAATGTTTTTGAGTTCAAATTAAAATCTTTTTTTGTTGAAATACCAACTATTACATTTTTCATTGAAAATTCAACAATGTACTTACAGTTAGTTAAATTCACTTTTCTAGTTGATACTATCAGCTTTCTGGAATTGAAAACTCTTTTTTCATTTTGGTTAAATATTTGGTTGAAAATTAATTTTTAATTGGTTGATAATTAATTTTTTAAGTAAAAATCGAAATATTCCATTTTTGGTAAAAAAAATTTTTTAGATGAAAATTTATGTATTTTGACGCAAATTCGTCTTTTTTAGTATAGAAAAATAATCTTTATATGGTATGAAGTTCATCGTTTCGGTCGAAAATTCTAATACTAGGTTTAAAATATTTTACTAAAAAGGCATCATTATATAATCAAAAATTAACGTCTTTGGTAAAAAATTGTAATATTTTGTTGAAAATTCTTTCTTTTTTTTGTTGAAAATTGATTGTTTTGAATGAAAACCGAAATAGTTGAGAATTTAACTATTCCGTTGAAAATGTATCAATTTTGTTAAAAATTCGTCTTTTGTGGTAGAATATTGATCTTCTTGGTGAAAAATTCATCTTCTTGGTTAACAATTCAGTTCGGTAAAAGTGTATAAACAGTCGATCCGATCTGATTTGTTTTAAACTCACATATTTTATTTAATTTTTCACGATAACACGAATCTAGCGGGAAAAAGTGTCGGTCTTTCACCGTTTTCGAGATGTCGAGATTTTACTATAAACATTTGGACTTTCTTCTTTTGGTTTAAAACTGAATGATTTTATGCACTTTTTAAATGAAGTTTTTGTATAAAACGGAAGTCTTCCCCAAATATCGCTCCCCAACTCCACCAAAAACCGTTGGAAAGGGCCGGGGTCTCGACGCGTCGTAAACGCCCTCTAGTCTAGTTTTATAATCATTGGATTTAAAAAAATACTTAACGTGCTTTCTTTAGAAAGTAAACCAGAAAAAATGAACTTTAAAAATACTAATTTGTTTTGTTAATTATGACTTGTTGCACATTTTATCTAGCCAAGCACTTTTAGAATTTAAAAATAAAAAAAAGTTGTGTAAATAATAACACTGACATCATTGGAAAAGAGTTCGAGGTGCCTTCGAATTGAGACCGAAATTGATTCGAAGAATCAATACTTGGTAGAAACTTGGTCTTCTTGACTGCAAATTATATTTTTGGTTAGAGATTCCTCATTTTAGTTACAAACTCATTTCTTTGGTTAAAAATTTAATTATTTTGTTTAAAACTCAAGTATTTTGTTAAAAATCGATCTTTTTGGTCGAACAATAATCTTTTTGGTTAAAAATTTAAAATGAACTAAAAAATTATAACGGAGAGGAAAATGCTAGGAAATTTAGAAATTGGCATTTTGTAGTAACCCTGTTTTTTAAAAAACGCGCATTAATATAAAGTGTATTGCGGGTGGGGAAATTTGAGGTTTAAAATAATAATATATTTTTGTATTACCTATCCTCAAGATATCCGCCTTTCATGTCATGGCAACAAATCGTCTTTGGTTGCTGGTCCCTATCCAGTTTATCAAGCTTCTCATTAAGAGTTTCCGCATTTCCAGCTGAAAAGACATATTCAGTGCTCTCTCGTAATTCCACGGTATCTGGCCAGGGTGTCAACTTATCCAAATTGGAATAAAGTTCCTCAAGAGTCTTGAAAGGTCTTGCGATACGAGCTCGTGTTTCCGTCTCCATGATTTTCATTTAACTGAACTTGGCATGTTTAGTTGCTAAATAGTAAAGTTGTACAAAGGATTTCCGGTTTTAATTCATCTCATCTCATCGACACCGGCACCCAACAAATGATTCCGGGAAAATAAATATCTAGAGCACTGATATCTTCCTCTTGCGACCGGAACTTTAATATCTTTCAGTTACGCAGAATCTCTCGTGTGGTTCTTTGCCGGCGGATATTGTAGATGCTATCACTCTTTGTAATTTCCTCCTTATTTATAACAAAGAGAAATATTAACAAATGGTTAAAGAGGCTATAGGTCAGGGACAATATTATAAATGTGAGCTTATATATGTTCTAATGTAAAATTCCTACTGTTCTAACTGACAGCCAAAAGTAACAGTCAGTGGTAGAGTCCTAAAAATGTAGATGGTTCAGCGCCAAAATCCTTTTGAGTTGCAACAAAAATGAGCTACACAGTTTAATTTTGAGAATCTAGGGGATTTTAATAACTTTGAGACTGTTTTTTCTCATTTCGAGACTGTTTTTCCTAATTTCGAGCAGCGTGAAGTATTGTTTTTAAACTGACAGTCACATGTCAAGATGGTTTTTTCGGGCGTTATTGGGTTGAAATAGATGCTGATAAACAGTTAAGTTATCAGAATAATTACCTAACTTTTAATCTCCTTCCATTTACCAGTGTGTATTAGAGTCTTGAAATAAAATTTGTACTTGGCGTAGTATAATTTTCAATTCTCATGTTAGTAACAACAGACATGACATTCAAACCACTAAAGCTGGGATGTCAAAACCAAGTCTTGATCGTCTGCATTGAATTGCATTAAGAAAAAACAAAAATAATCAAAAATTTGATGCTATTTGCAAAATCACAGAAAAAAAAGAAAAAATTTATTAATTATAGTGAAACTCTTCAATAGCCATCCCTTCTATGTCCCTTCCGAGAATTGACGCCGCGCCGCAGGTAACCGCAGGCGAGCACTCCGGCCTGATAAAAAAAAAGCGGAGCAGGCTATAATAAGTCAGTTTCCACCCACCGTCAGCTCCAAAATCGACGATATGGAAACGTTTCACTGTATTTAAGAAAAGAAAAAGTCATCAAAATATGTAGTTTAATATGAATAAAATTTAATTTTAAGATACATTTTAAAAGGAGTTCGAACAATTTATTTCTATGATTTATTTTGCCGATATTATTGATTTTATTATTTGTTAAAGTTAGAAAAAAATATTTATTGTTAAAATTATTAATGTAGCTAATGAAAAAATTAATAATATTTAAGACCTCAATGACAAAAACATTCAAAAAATATACATGATCAGAAGATTTAATAAAAAAATATCACTTATATCCAATATAAATATTATAATAATTAAAATATGTAGGACTACAACTTAAGTTGCGTAGTAAAGAATCTTTGTGCACGTTAAAAAAATTGAGCTGTGACAGGGATATTATTCCTTATTATAGCTAAACATCAGGCTGAAAATGAACGATGGAATTTAGAAAGATCCCTGGATCAGCGAAAATGCATATCCTTGACCATTTTACATATGTCGGAAATTTCGTATAGTCAAACCTCTAATAAGTACAGCTATAATATGGATATTAAGAATAGGTGTCTGAAGGAATTATCGGAAGAGCGCTGGTGCATTATGGGAGCAGCGAAATAAAATGGCGACGGCCTAATCGGGAGCAGTGACAGTTCAGATGTACTTTGGACAATTAAACGCTTTTTACCACTTATAATGTGCGCGAATGTTAATATTAAATAGAGTTCCTGATGTGGTAATAATAATTTACATTTGTTTCGATTTTAGGCAATAACTATATTGGAATATCAAAAAACGCGATAAAAACAAGAAACTTGACCTCTAAATGCATTATATGGATTTCAGGGAAATTCATTTTCGCGATACCAGACGAAAGATTGGCTACTGTAAGTTAATATATTTCTATAACAACTAAATTTTTTTTCTAATCTGAAGATAATACAATTATATATAATCTGTCAAAAATAATAAACTCTCTTACTTAGCAATTTTGTCCAAATAACTGATTTACGAGAACAATTTACATAAAGTAACTAAATGTTTAACTCTTCTAACTAAACGTTTTACCTAATCTAAGCGGACACTTTCTTTGAGTTTAATATATTCTCGATTCACTCGTTCGCCTCAAGAATTTTTTTTTCCATGTATATATTAAACTCTATAAAGAACATTTTTGAGTGGAAAAATTATGAATGAACAAATAGAGCAGACAAAAGTTTCGGTGCGTCAAGCTCTTTAGAATTTAATGAAATATAAATAAGTATTTATTTAAAATCTCCTTTAAATTTTTTATTAAAATTATTAGGGGTTGAAAGCAGCGAGAAAAAGCTTTCAAGATTAAGCAACAAATAAATTATGGAACTGTATAAATGTATATATGATGTTCGGTTCAATTTAAATTTAATTCAATTTAAATTTAAAGTCGCGGAATAGATTCCTTTCCCTATTGGGATCTGAAATCATGACGTCCAGCAGACGGAAATGTGATGAGTGTGCATTTTTCAATGTCAACAATGATCTCAATCTTTATTTAAGTCCGTCCAGCAGACGGAGTCACTTCAGTAACTAAAAAATTAAATTTAACATACAGGTGCAAAATTTCGTAGAGAAAAGTAGAGAAAAGTCCTTCGTGTAAAAATTTTGTGGAAGGAGAAAAGGTGTTACACACTGGACACATATTATTTTATGGAAAACATCGGGATGATCGAATGAGCATAAAGCTAATTGCTTTCTGTTTACAATCGTCCATTTTGCAGTGCCAGTTTTAAGTACCTTCTCCCTGCACTGCAATTTACAAAAAATACATTCTCAGATGTCTTTTTTATATACAAAAAAGGAAAAAGAAGAACATTATTCACTCTAATAATAATAATATTAATATTTTCTTGGCAGTTTTTGAAAAAACTTCAGCCAGGCAAAACTCAATGTTTCAAAATATTTATAATATGTATAAAAGATAAAAACGATTTTTGCTTCATGTATTTTGGAAAACTTTTAATTAGTTCCTATAAAATTTTTGAGGTTATAAAATAAAATTATGGACAATCAAGATCGTCTATTTTTATTCTGTCTATTTCTGTATTATCGGACATTTTTTTTAAATTTGATGATTTAAATCGTAGCATTACAAAAATATATTTATATTCTGCTCGGAGCAGCAAATAGCCTTTTGAAAACGACTCTGTTATTTTAGTGCCAAATTTAGCCACCAGATGACGTATCGCTGTATTTCAGATCCTAGTAATACATTTAATGCAGTTGGCCAAGATTCTGTACCCACGACATTGACATCTGTAAGAAGCTATGCATAATCATCTCTTCCTGAGTCATGTTCGTGAATCTTCGTGTCTTAAATTGAGTGATAGAGCATCGACGTTTCAATGAAGTTGTAAAACAAGTTTGAAATTGCTTGATATTAATCACAGAGAGTTTGTTGTTAGATATAAAGGGTATGTCTCTAAACTCCATTTGTGCTTCTGCGTTTATCGCTTCTTTATAAGCTCCGGACTTTTTCTCCTTCATGTTTGTTAAAGCGAAAATCGTTCTGTGTATATATTTAGCCGCATTGGAAAAATCGCACTGTCTTCTTTGAATTAATTCGGGAAGACATGATAGTTCATCTAGAACATTATAAAGGAGAGCTAAATCTTTCTACAATGTTACATATTGCATTCGCTCCTGGCCTCCATATGTCGCCCTTTCACTAGTTGATCTTTGCATGCCTTTTGCTGATTCAAAATCATCGCCCCAGAGTCATACCGCGCTTTATCCACTTTTTGAAAATTTGTAATCATTGTTATGTTCAGGCACTCACACTTGGGATATCAGCGCCTCCGTAGGCCGATCCCTTTTCAGCGCCGTACTGCTTTTCGGTACTGCGTCAAATCGTCTTTTCCTTCAGTGCAGGCGCCCGCAATATATAGGTGTACCGCCACCTCGTATACTTGCTTTATACCTGCGTCGACTGTTCGTAAGTTCAGAGAAAAAACTAAGAATAAAATTTGTTGCAGGAAATTTTTTAGAGCGATAAAGTTTTGTTTAGTCAACTTCGCGTCTTTCAAAAAAACATGTGTTGGTCATGGAAAAACAAAATAAAGTTTAACCGATATCTGTGTAAAGTTTATCCTGTGAAGTTAATTTTTGTTGCAGAGAATGTTAAGTTGGAAATCGATGTAAAGTTTATCTTCTGTTTTTTCTGTGTTCGTACAGAGCCCCGAGCTTTACGATCTTAAGCGTCCTTACTGTATTAAACTATGTTTCTAACTAAATTTCCCCATAAATTTCCTCACTAAGCTGTTGCAATACATAATTAAAATAATGACATAATTAAGAGTTAGAATTACATTACGCCATGTCCTTTTTTGCATTATATATAAGTAAAAAATGTTAGCATTTAATTCGAGGTATTTAGTACAATAGAATAATGTAAACTATCATTCTGTTGATTTTTTTTACTTAAAATTTGCATTATAAATACTTCAATTCAACATTTTTTGGAGAAATAACGTACTATAATACGATGCTTTCCCCAATCACCGCAGGCAGGAAAGAGCGACTATGATAAGCTCATCCAAAAATTCTAAAGTTGCGATGCTTAGCTCACGGTGTGCTTGAAGGCCGGTTGAGTTTGACTAAAATGGATCCAAAATCTGCTAATGCAGAAAGTTTTTACATCGTTTGAATATTATAAATCAGTTGAATTTAAAATCCTAGCTGCTCACATTCGCGAGTTATGCGCATTTTTTTCCAAATTCTTTTGAATACAAGTTTGCATTATTTATTCTGCATTAAAAAAAATTATTTACCACGTTTAGCCGAACCCAGGACCAACGACGGGGGCGCAGTGGCTATATGGCCCCATTTTAGTTGTTTTTCTTTTTAATTTTTTAAAAATATTTTATAATATTTTTTATTTATTTTAAAATATTTTTTATAAGTAATTATGCAATTACTGGTATACATACATATAAGAACAGAGCTTTTAATAATATTTAAAAATATCTATTAGTAAATAAAGTTAAAAACTATAGGTGAAGCGAAAAAAATTCTATTACTGCTTTTAATAGCTGTGTTGAATTTAATTTGTGGTGTATACTCGTTACCTTGTAATGTGCCCAGAATTTCGAAAAATCGCGATGTATAGATTCTCCGCCTTGCTCTGACCAATACCCTAAACAATTGCTACTTTCTATAAAGCGTACACTTTCTTTAACATGTGTCAGAATGCTGTGAATTTTTAGTGTTTTGGAAAGTTTGTCGATGCTTTTCAAAGCTTTATTTAATTCATTGATGTCTAGTCTGTTTTGTTTGTAGCTTGATAACAAGAAGAGTAATCATCTTTTAAAAATTCTGATTGTTGGAAATGAAATAGTAACTTCGAAACTATGGATTGGCACAAGAAAATAAAAATCGATGTTTACCGCGTTAAGTCACTTTCTTCGCGGACGGTCAGATATGCAACCCTTTACTTGCATTTTAAATTTTGGTATTTGTTTGATTAATTAAAAAGTGGTAAAGTTAAAAAACCGGCATTATTCGGAGAGCGTTCAAATAAAATATATCAAAATTCATAGAAAAAGCGACCACTTAAGCTTTAGCTAGTATACGTTGTTATGTAAAAATCTAAAAATGCGCAATAACTCGCGAAAGGGAGGAGCGAGAATTTTAAATTCAACTGATTTTTAATGTCCAAACGATGGAGAAACTTTCCGCGTAAGCAGATTTTGGATCCATTTTAGTTAAACTTAGCCGGCCTTCAAGCACACCGTGAGCTTTAGGGAGGATCTGTAGATTTGGGATGCGCATGGCATTACTTAGTTCTGTAGCGGACTAAACTCATCTTACTCAGTGACCCTAACGTTGGCATGTAGATATACTGCGTTTGCGCTGGCTATGCGTAAGAGAATAGTAAGGAGTAGTATCTCTGTAAGTGAGGAGTGGAACCGCGAACGTCCAAGAATTCGTTAATGTTTGCCACAAATTTTTGGACGTTCGTAATTCCACCTCTCCATCCCAACCACATAGGGTGATACCACTCCTTAATAATCCTTCGCGGTTGAGACACTCAACAATCAAGAAAACATTAGCTTAGATTCTTGTAAACGAGCGTACAAATCACCAGTTCCGGTGCGGGTATTGGGGAACATTAATTTGTTGGATCTCATAGTACGCCATGTACAAAACCAATTTTTCACATTAGCCAGAGGCGGCGGAGCCATAGGGAGCACAGGGTCCAGTGCCCCTCCCCAAGCCCTCGAGAAGTCAAGCAAGGAGGGGCGAAACATTGATTTGTCCCCCACTGAAATGAAATGATTAAATTCATCGGATCGTCGGAAATGGAAACCCTTCAATTATTTATTGCTTTGCTCAATCTTTGAGATCTATCTGGAATTTTTGTGAAATAAAGAAGTCTGTAAAATCTTTTAATTCCATCCGAAATCTATGCGAAATAATTAGGCAATCATTATAATCTTTGTTCAATTTTTGAAATATATCTGAAATATTTACGAAATATTTGAAATGTTTGTGAAATTTTTGGGAAATCCTGGTTGCACACGCAACCGGGAAACGTCGCCGAAAAAGTAAGAAATTAAAGATTTAAATTTATGCGGTTGGTCTGGTGAGTGGAAAATTTGGGCAGTGCGCGAAAAATGTTATCAACAAAAGTATTAATTATATTTTTAAAGCTACAGAACTAGTAAGATATGGATAAAATGGAACCCTTCCAAAAGGAAGAGATTATCTTGAACAGAAGTGAGGAGGTGGAGAAGTTCAACATCGACTCTGCTGATGATACAGAGAGGGCAGCACCAAATGGGAATGAACAAGCAGACGACATCGAACAGCTATCAGGGGAAAATAATAATCAGTCGACGTCGACGGCGAAAAAATGTCGAGGAAGACTAAAGAAAGAGGTTAAGGAAAAGGAGAAAGTAATTGCGAGCTCCAGGAAAATCACGGACTTCGTATAATCCAACTCGAATGTGACAGAGTGGGGAGGGTTGACGAATGAAGTGTTCAAAAGAAGGGAAAAAATAACTAGATCACCTAGCAGAAGTGAATGGGGAAGCGGCAAGGGATGTGATAGAAGTTTGAGCGAGGATTTAACGGATGTGGAGGGCGAAAATAAAAAGTTACGTCAGTTACAATCAAATAATCTCATGGTTGTCAGAATTGAAGAGAAAGGGACACAGCTTACAAGCAAACCCCACGATGAAATGGCCCAAAATATGGTTACTCAATTAGAAGAAAAGGATACTAGATGCATGGCTAGATTTTTCATACAAATTAATGACAGTGATGAGTTGACAGGCGAGAACATTCGAAAAAAGGAGATGGATTTGGCAGGTGCAATTTCGGACCTATTGAAGGGGTGGTGGAATGCGATTGGGAAAAGAGAAATAGACAAGGCAGCTCAGGAATATCACAATTTACAGCTTTCATTCGAATCTTTGAAAAACAGGACAATTGAAAAAGAAACAGGGTGGGAAGCAGTCGTCTCAATTTTAGAAAAGACCAGGGAAAAAGAAAAGGCTTGGGTAGCAGAGAAGAAAGGCATGGAAGAAGAAATTAGAAATCTAAAAGTTAAGTTGTCAAACTCTATAAAAGGTTACATAAATGGTGAAGTATGTACTCATTTAACAGCGGAGGGACAAACTTCAAATATTTATGGAGGCCTAGAAAGGACCAGAGAAAACGACAGGGACAACAGATCAGGAAGCTCAGGATCAAGGAAAGAATAAGGATTCTCAACGATCGGAAACCCACAACCAAATAGAAAACCCACAAGGTCACAAAAAACAGCAGTAAATATCCCAATACCTAGAAAGCTGACGAAAAAGGAGCTGGACGGAAAAATAAAAGAAAGAAGGGACAGAAAAAATCATGTTATAATCCGCGGATTTAGACCAACCGGGAGGAATCTAGAGGCAGAAATAAAAGCGGCCGTTAAAAGGAAAATTGGAGTAGCAGCAGAGGTCAAAGGAATGTGGTTCAACAATGGAGAGTTTTTGGTGGACTTGCATCCTTGGAGCGACAAAATGTGCATAATGAGAAGAAAATTCAAATTCAGAGGGACCAGCATCTGGATTGCGGACAACTTGACCGACAGAGTGCTTCAGATACAGAAGTGGATCATCAATGTAGCTAAGAAGAAGCACGACAAGGGAAAGCAGTGAGGACGGCTACATGAAATGGAAGATTGGTTCTTCTGGAACGAGGAAGAAGGGGGAATCAGCAAGAATTTTTTTCGTATCCACGGCGCCTAAGAATATCAGAGGTGTGTAATGGAATATTTCGGGAGCAGATAAGGTAGGACAGGCATGGGATTTTTTAAAGGATTTTGAATTAATAGTACTACAAGAAACTTGGCTAATGAAAGAGTCAGAAGAACAATTTGTTAAAAAGCTAGATAAAGATTTTATTTGGATAGCAAAACCAGCAGAAAAAGTTCATAGTAAGGGGAGAGCAAAGGGTGGGCATCTAATAGGAATTAAGAAAAATTAGGTGGGGGACAATTGGGAGTGTAAAGAATTATATTACGGAATCGTAATTAGTAGCAATAACTCAAGATTTAAATCAAAAATACTAAAAATTGTAACAGTTTATAACAATGAAGGCATATCTAAAGTCCGAGGAAGTCTTTATAAATTGATAGAAAAGGCAAGCAAAGAAAATGAGTGCTTAGTAATGATAGGTACCTGAAACGCTAGAGTAGGCAGGGTCACAGAGGAGAGCCCAGAGATGCAGTACGAGAATGGCAATGAAAATCTGCGAAACTCGGAGGACGAGTTGGTGAACGCGGAGGGTAAAAAACTTTTGAATATTTGTGAAGAACACGGGTTAAAAATCCTTAATGGTTGTACTCAGGGCGATAGAAAAGGCAGATTCACGCATATTTGCAACGCGGGGGGATCAGTCTTAGATTTCATTATTTTAAAAGAAGACGAGGGCGTGAACCCAATATCGGAAATAAAAGTTGAAGCGAGAATCGAGTCGGATCACCTACCGGTCACCTTCTGACTCTCTCACACGGGGTCCGACTTATAAGAAAAAAGGGAACCGAGAAGAGGGCGGAATATAAATAAGGAAGAAAAACTCTTCTAGGACAAAGGGAAATCAGAAAAATTCGGGAAAAAATGGAAGAATTATGGGAAACAATAGTAGAGGAAGAAGCAGGTGAAGACAGCTGGGAGATAATAATTGATAGTATAAAAAAAGCAGCAAAAGAATTAGGAATGGTAAGGATGGTGGGGCCCCACAGTTATAATTTTAAGAAAAGGTTTGACTGGTTCAATGAAGATTGCAAAGAACAGAGGAAAAAAGTGTGGGAAACCTTAAAAATATCTCTAAAGTTAAAGGGAGAAACGGAGCGGGAGAAATTGGTGTACGAAAAAAAGAGGTTAAAAAGTGTATACACGGAAAAAAGGAGACAAAGAAAAGAACAAAATTGGAAAGAGGTAGAAAATAGTAGATAGTTAAATAAATAAAAAGATAGTTAAAGGGAGAAGCAGAGCGGGAGAAATTGGTGTACGAAAAAAAGAGGTTAAAAAGTGTATACAAGGAAAAAAGGAGACAAAGAAAAGAATAAAATTGGAAAGAGGTAGAAAATAGTAGACAATCAGGCGATTTTGGAACGGAATTAGAACATTTAGACCAAAAATCAGAGGGAACGTCAAAGGGGAAGAAATTAGCTGAGAAAAATGGAACTCATTTTGAAAAGCTACTAGGAAGCGAGGGTGAGAAAAATCAGAATAATCAAGAATTAGCGAGAGATAGAGACAAAGCGGGTAGGGGGACTAAGACTGAAAACGAGGAAGCTCCAACGGACAGTAGAGAACATCTAGATGAAACCGAAAGGGACGTAATGGAAAAATAGAGTTTAAAGAATTGTGTGAATGCCCAAGAAAAATGAAAAGAGGAAAAGCGCCTGGGGAGGATGGGGTTCCAATAGAATTTATTGCAGGGACGCCAAAATTATGGTCGACGGAAATGCATGAAGTAATAAACGACTCATGGAAAAATGGAGTTATGATTAAAGGACGGAAGACTGCCAGGATAGTACCAATATTTAAGAATAGAGACGAGGACGATGCGGAAAACTACAGAGGAGTTTCGCTGCTAGATTTAGGTCACAAAATATTAGCGGCTATAATGGATGCAAGACAAGGGGAATGGGTAAAGGAAAAGAGATTGCTCAGAGAAAGTCAGGCAGGTTTTATGAAAAAAAGAAGTACCAGAGACCACATCTTTGTCTTAAATTCTTTAATAAACAACAAGTTAAAAAAAGAGAAGGCAAAGCTATACGTGGCATTTATAGATTTTAAAAAAGCATTTGATACAATAGACAGAAACACACTTTTTGAAAAACTAGAAAAGGTAGGAATCAGCGGCAGAATGCTCAATATTATCAAGAGCATTTATAGGAACACTTTCAATGAGGTAGTAACGAAAGCGGGAATCTCAGAAAATTTTAGAACAAATATAGGAGTAAGACAAGGATTCCCTTTGAGCCCGACCCTCTTTAATATTTTCTTGAACGACATAGATGATGAGTGGGCCAAAAAAAATGAAGGAGGAACCGTAATTGGGAATAAAAATAAATTAGAAGTGAATGTCAAAAAAACGAAGGTAATGGTGTTTAAGAAAGGGGGTAGGAAGAAATCTGGAGAATGGAAATTTGAAGGAGAACAACTTGAAGTTGTAGACAAGTTTAAATATTTAGGTTTTTGGTTTTCATCGGGCGGATCCTTCAACAAACATCTAGCAGCCTAGAGGAGGCATTACATACTGGATGTATTGGCAAAAGCAGGAGCGTTTTACGGGGTCGAAATATGGGGATGGAGAAGGGAAGAAATAGAGAAAGTACAGAGCAGATGTTAAAATGATTATGGGATTGGATAGAAATACCCCTGCATACATCTGAAAAATAGAGTCAAGAAGAAGTGCGGAAATTTAAACTAGAAGGGCGAGTAACTATCTTTATGAAATATTAGAAATGGAGGAAGATAGGTTACCAAAAATTTGTCTAATGGAGGAGATACGAGACTGCATAAACGGTAATCTGTCAGTCTGGGGAAAGGAATTAGTAAATCATTTTATTCTTTGTTCAATATTTGAAATCTATCTGAAATTTTTGTCCAATAATGGACGTCTTTGGAACCTATGAAATCTTTGGGTAATTATTGAAATCTCTGTGAAATCTTTGATAATATGAATTTTGTACCTGTAATTATTATTTATTATTTATGTTGAATTTTTACATCTTATAATGTTATTATACTATGACCAAATTGTATCGTTCAATAGCATAAGTCTAAGACCCGATGTCCCTGCCACTCTCTAGAAAAAAGGTTTAGCCACTTCTAACATCAGCTAAAACACAATTATAACAATATTAAAATCCGTGTTAATATGTTCTCGACAACGCATTATTTTTAATCGATAAGCTTATTTTAACATTTAACGACATTTTAATAGAGTATAATATGGTTAAACTTTGAACCTCATTTTATCTGTTTGACAGTCGAGGGACATGGCGTAGTATAACTTTAGGCCGATAAAAAATAACTTTGTTTAAAAAGCAAACTTCATTTAAAGCTGAAAAAATTCTAGTAATCAAGAATTGTGATATTAAAACTTTTTTATACGTAAGTGCTTTAAAACTGTAATATTTTGAAGTAAATTTAAATAACTTAACATCGTTAATTGTTAACTGTTAATTACGCTTTCTAAAAATTAAACCAATCATTTAAAATTATCAAAATAGAAATATGCTTTAGATTTTCATTTATATGTGCATTAGTATCAATGGAATGAATCAATGGGTTTGCACTGTTTATAGTTTGGGAAATAAATTGAACCGTTAGTGATCAAAAGGGGATACGCCCGAAACTCCGTCGTTTTAGTTGGACCCTGGGTCATATTTTTTTCAGGTCCAATTTTAATTTTTTAATAACATATCCGAATAGTAAATTTTATTCCGCATATTTTTATCCCATAAATAAACGTGATGAATTTTTTAGTTTTCGAAATAATCAAGAAAATGTTATTTTTTGCTGCAATAGCAAAATAAGAATTTTTTATGTTCAACTCGCCATAATTTCTACAATAATAGGAATTTTGTAATAAAAATCTCATAAAATATGCACGATTATATAACGAAACTAACGGTTTTTATAGAATTTCAATGAAATAAATTTAAGAAAAACTTTAGCTTCAAGACCTCAAAGATTAAACTGTTTAAATCTGTGCATTCAAAACAATATTTTTAAATTAAAATTGCAGAAATTTTTAAGATGATAAATATATTATCAATAAGTATTATATCATGCAGTATCAACTAACATTCAAAACGACTGGATAGATTTTTTTGCTAAAAAAAAGTGTTCCTTTACGTTAAATCATAGATTCTTCCTTATGCCTTACGGCCCACATAAATTATAATAAAATTGAGCCAAAACCCATTTTTTCGAACTCAAAATTTATTTGATTAAAAACTCCTTTCTCAATCCTTAACGTTTCAGTACAATGCATAGCTTTTTCAAAAGGATTTTACCTGGGTTTTCGAAGTTTGAATCAATCAAACCATACTATTAATGTCGTAGGATAAAAATAAAAATAAAAAACCATGTCATTGGAAATTTTCCAGTCAATATTTCTTTTTCATAAGTCAAATTTTAAAAGCAATGAGTATGGTTATAATAAAGTCTCAAAAAATTAATGAGAATTTAATCAATTAAGGACTACATTTTAAAGAAATTAAAAAGGAAAATTTTATCTTAAGTTAGGAAGGACAAACAGAAATTGACAGTTTAGAAAAAAAATTTATTTTTTTTATTGATTTATTTTTAAAATGATTTTTTTTTCTTAACTGTCAATTTCTGTCCGTCCTTCTTAACCTGGGATAAAATTTCCCTTTTTAATTTCATTAAAATGTAGTCCTTAATTGATTAAAGTCTCATTAATTTTTTCAGACTTTATTATAACCATACTTATTCTTTTTAAAATTTGACTTAAGAAAAAAACTTTTGACTGGAAAATTTCCAATGACATGGTTTTTTTATTTTTGTTTTTACTCTACTACATTAATCTTATGTTTGGACAAAAGTGTATCTGTCAGCAACAAATTATCACTGTCATGTTCACCGTTTAAAATTGCAGAATTCTAAATATTGCAAGATATATTGTAAATCTTTCAAGTTCTCGGATGAAAGCGTTATATATAGTTTATATATAGAGGACAAAACCATGACATTGTTATTTTTCTTTGATACATTTTTCTGTATGAAACGAATGAATAATATCATTGTTCTGAAAACTATATACATAAATTATATATAACTTTTTACCTGCGTTTAATTATTGCAAACACATTAAAAATTGTATTTTTTCTAATTACAAACTTTCAAAATTAACTAATTCAAACTTGAACGGCCAAATTTAAACAATGCCAAACATCCTAATGAATTTTTAATTCATTTTAATCTTCATCCCTGTGCAAGTTGATTTTGGTTCTCTCAGGAAGGTGGCCATCCTGGTCTAGTTCTAATACAGAGATCTCAAAAGCAAAGAGGTTTTAACAAATTTAAAATATTCGAGTATCAATAAAAATAAATAATAATAAAATAACTCTGTTTTCTTATGTTTATCCTACTTGGTGATTTTTAATAATTTGAACAAAAAAGAATTTAGAGAAAAAATATATTTACCTGTGCAAAGTTGCAACAATACCCAGTATCTAAATTGTTTCGTTATCCTGTTTGCAAGTAATCAAAATGCCAAAAAAACATTAAAGTTCAAGTTTATTTGTTTTAAAAAGCTGCTACTGTTGACTATACTATATTAAACTCACAGCACTGTAGTAGTTTTCATTCTAAAGGAAAAGTGAGATTGTTGCACTTCATCTACTTATCCACCTCACATTTCCCCTACCTTTCCTAATTACATCGACCAACGAAATAGAGTAAACCTATTTTGTAAGAAATGAGTCATAATTTAAAGATCGCTTTTTTTGTTGAGAACTTAATTTATTTGACTAAACATGCAACTATTCCATTTTTAGCTGAAATTTATATTTTTAAATTGAAAATTGCCCTCTTCTAATAAAAAAATCTTGTATTTTGTTAAAAATTCGTCTTTTTGGTAGAAAATTAATCTACTTGGTTCAAAATTCGTCCTTTTAGATTAAAAATGTAACTATTTGGCTCTAAATTAATCTGGCTTCTTTGAGGATTCAACACTTTGTTAAAAAACTAAACTATTCAGCTTCTTCAAAATTCATTTACTTTGTTGAAAATTGTTTTTTTTTCGTAGAACAGTAATCTTCTTGCTGGAAGATTTATCTTTTGGATTGGAAATTTAACTATTCGATTAAAACTAGCCTTTTTTGGGTTTTTTAAACTCACCTCCTTCGTTGAAAACTTAACTGTTTCGTTTTTAAATAATAATTCTTTTCGGTTCAAAAATTATCTTTTGGGAAAATTAATTCATTTAAAGATTCATCATTTTAGTTGAAAATTAATTTCTTATATGTTGAAAATGTAACTATTTTCTTAAACATTCGTTTTGTTTATAATTAATGTTTTTCGCTAACCATGCAATTTTTCCATTTTCGGGTGAAAGTTAATAATAGATTAAAAAAGTTTTTTTATATTTGGAAATTAATGTATTTTATTAAAAAATCATGTTTTTTGGTCGAAAATCAATTTTTTTTAAATGAAAATTCGTCCTTTTTAGTTAAAAATGCAAGTGTGGGTCTAAATTAATCAATCTGGTTTAGTTGAGGTTTTAACAATTTGTTAGAAAATTAACTTTTTTGTTAATAATGCCTGTGTTTTTGGATTAAATTTATCCATTTGGTTACAAATTAAACTATTTTTAATCAAATTTAAGTTTTTAGTAGAAAAGGAACATTTTTTGTTTAAAAAAATCATACTATCGGGTTTAAAATTCAAGCATTTTGTAGATAATTCGTCCTGTTGGCTTCATATTCAACCATTTTGTTGAAAATTTATGTCTTTTGTTGAAAATCGTGTTTTTTGGTAAAAAATTCTTCACTGTTCTTAACTAAAAATGTATATATTTGGCTACAAATTAATAATTTTTAGTTGAAAATTTAACTACTTAGTTAAAATTTTAAGTTGTTTTGTCCCGCATTCACATTTTTCAAAGATGCACCTCTTTTTCTTGAAATTGTACTTTTTTTTTTAAATTCGGTTTTCTGTTGGTTAAAAATTAATTTTTAATCTTAGAATTGCACATATTGATTTTGGTTATAAATGTATCCTTGACAAGTTGAGAATTCAACTATTGAGTGTAATTTATTGCTAGATTCAATATGGTATTAATTGGCATTGAGCATTATTTTTCTTTGAAAGAGTTTATTCCACATGATTACCCGTTTTTCGTCTAAAATAAACTTTCTTTAGTATATGTTGATAGAATTTTTTTGCTACTTTTTATGGAGGCGGGAGGGTAGGGGTAACCTAAAATTGGTAACGTAGTATATCCAAGACACTTTATCAAAATATGCTACAAAAGTATTTTCGTGCCAATTCTTTAGAATTTCCTTGCGTTAGATAAACTAAAATTAGGTTATGTTCCATCAAATTTTATTTGCATTTACATAGTATATTTAGATTTACAGATTAAATAAATTGATGCTCAAGGGATTTTCAAACGTGATTTTTTTAATTTGCCTTATAACCGAAATTCTTCTTGTTTTGGAAATTAAAATTTTTAAACATATAAAACAAGAGTAGGTAATACTTACTTCTTACTGAGGAACTTATTCTTATTCTTCTTATTGAAGAACTGGGTAATTATCCTCAGGATATTTTTTAAATAAAGAAATTCTTTATTATTTACGTCATTCTCTGATTCATTTTAAAACTGGAAAATCACAGTGAGCTGTAAATTCCATTTTCTGTATTTCAAGGAAGATTGTACACATTGTAAACACATGCACGTGACACGATTCTGGGTTTTCAATCTTTCCTACAGATAGCAGCACTATGCAGCGATGTGTCTAAAGTCGATTGCTAACAGAAGATTACGAGTACAAAATAATAATCATTTATATTTTTATTTAAAATGAAAATGAAATCTACTTTCTTATGAATAATTTCATGCAACGAAATCACAGCATGATAAAAGTTCATAATTCAAAATTAGTTTTCTAAACTACCTGTTTTTCACCTGATTAGAGACAAATAAATAATAATGCAAAAAAAAGGGGAGAAAATGGAAAAGTCCCCCAAAACCAACTTCTGACTTTTTACTTATTCTTCCTCTATCTTTTTTATCCTGTTAGGGAACAGACAGGTTTCAAAATCAATTTAGATCTCATCAGAGATTATTTATAGGAAAACCACAAGATTGAAACTCACCTAATTTTCGCTAAGAAGAAGATAAATATTTGTTAGAAAAAGTTACTATATCTAATTTTGCATTCATCAGTGAAAAACTAAAAAACGTAGAAAAATTATTTTTTATTTTAAAAAAATGTAAACGTTTCTTAAACAAAAAATCAGCTGATCCCAATTATAGTTTACTTAAGTAAATGAACCTCCCTGATGTATAATTATACATATTAAAGTTCAATATTTTTCCAGATTTATCAAAACTTCACCTCGTATATTTCGCGCTTGATAGTGTGTTTACTTCGCGCTTCGCGCTCAGTCTTTGTATATTTCCCCACACTTGTGCACAGATTTTTTAAAAGTGAAGGTCAAAGCGTTGACAACAGCAATTTGGTGATACTGAATTCTCTTATTTTAAATCTCCTTCGGCTATAATCAAGTATCTCGTGCTTCGCAATCGAATTTTTGCCACAAGTTGTATATCAGTTCCATAAATGTATACTACACTAAACTCCCGCTTTCAGTCCAAGTGTTGGGGGTTGCCTTCAAATGGCCTTGGACTGATTTCGGGGTGACAGAAACCTAAACAGTGAGAGCCGCTTGACTCGCTCCCAAT
>NC_046663.1:87049889-87075185 GCF_010883055.1 Belonocnema kinseyi
CGGGATATCCTTGTTAGATGCGCGATCGAAGTGTGTGGTACCGCAGTTGTAGGAAGAATGTCTGGTGATGCGTGGTGGAATGATGAAATTCAGGCGGCCCAAGAAGCAAAAAGAGAAGCGTACAAGAGAACTTTGAACATCGCAGGTCTTAGCAACGAGGAAATAAGTAGACGTAGAAATGATGATAGACGCATAAACAGGATACTTAAACGATTAGTTAAAGAAAGTAAAGATACAATTAGCGCAGAAGAAGAGATAAAAATACAAAACGACTTTGAAGGAAGCAGGAAACTACTTTATAAAAAAATGAAAGGAAACAAAAGTACAGAAATTGTCAACATGAGAAATAGTAGGGGGGAAAAGGTATTTGATGCACATGGAATACTAGAGGCTTTCAGAGACTATTTTAGGAGATAATTCGAAAATGAAGCTATAGGACACCGCAACTGCGATGTTGAACACGATGCGTTGGAAAACTCAATTGAAAACGTCTATGTAACTGAGGTTAGGGATATAATTAAGAACTTGAAAAACGGTAAGACATGGTAGCGAGTACATACCACATAGAGTTTGCGAATTCATAAATTTATGTTTCGAGATGGGAGACGTCCCTGATGATTGGAAAGAAGCGATTATAGTACCAATATACAAGAGAAAGGAAGATAAAAGCGAGTGCAATAATTACAGAGGGATTAGCTTATTAAGCACTGTAAGTAAAATATATTCAAAAATACTTATTCGTAGGGTAATGAAAATAACAGAAACAAAGATTTGGGAAGTCCAAAGTGGGTTTATGCCAGGAAGGTCATGTACGGATCAAATATTTAGCTTAAGGCAAATAACAGAAAAAAGTTTGAGAGTAGGAAAAAAAGTTTTCTGTGCATTTGTTGACCTAGAAAAAGCTTTTGACAAGGTAAATAGAAGTAAACTTTGGGAAGTTCTGAAAGAGTATGGGGTCAATAGATGGATCCTACAAGCTATAAAAACAATTTATACAGGTAGCAAAGCGAGTGTAAGAGTGAATGGGAAACTGAGTGACTGTTTCGATATTATTCAAGGAGTTAGACAAGGATGCGTTATGTCTTCAGGGTTATTTATATTATTTATGGACAAGTGTTTAAGAATGGTTCTCTTCGACGAAGAGGGTGTGGATCTCGAAACAGTAAGGGTACGAGGGTTAGCGTTCGCAGATGATAAGGTTGTTATGGCAGAGTCTATCGAAGAGCTACAAAGAAATTTGAATAAACTAGATGCAAGCATGAAGAGCATGGGCCTCAAAATTAACGCAAATAAAACAAAAACTATGGTGTTCGAAGGAAAGAGTGAGAAAATGCTATGCAATATTTTATTAAATGATGAGAGAATTGAACAAGTTGATAAGTTCGTATACCTTGGTAGCTTATTTACTAGGGACGGGAAAATAGATGAGGAATTGGATAGACGAATAAATGAAGGTAAGAAGGTTATTGGTAGAGCAGGTTCCCTTATCAGAAGTAAAAATATATCAAATAAATCTAAAATGGCAATACATAATTCTATATTTGTACAGACTGTACTATACGGTAGCGAGAGATAGACTTATCAAGAAAAAGATAAGAGTAAAATTAACGCAATTGACATGAGATTCATGCGCATAATAAGCGGGAAATCCCTAATGGACAAAGTAAGTAACGAGATAATTCTAAAAGAATGTGGTGCAGAAGAGACGCTAGTAGACACATGGGAAAGAAATCGGTTAAGATGGTTCGCACATGTTGAGAGAATGCCAAATGAACGACTAACGAAACAAGTGTTTCAAGGTAAAGTAAATGGCAACGTGCCCAGAGGTAGACCACGGAAAGAATGGTTAGAATGTGTGAATGAGACCCTACTTAGAAGAGACGTAAGAAGTCACAGAAATACGAGAGCCTGCATGAAAAAATTCATGGGCATAAAAGAAGCTAGAGAAGTATGCCAGGACAGGAAAGTATGGCGGAAAATAGTTAATAAAAAGAGTGTCAGTAGAGTGAATGACGCCTGAAATAAAGACCTTGGCTATTAATGGACCCAAGTGAGGAGCTTTACATAACGACTTCGTGAGGTTCTTCGCTTGGGGTGATTGCTAGAGAGATTGATCAGCAACCAGGGTCGGAGCAGTGTTGCGGAACGAACGTGTTATTTACTTAAATAGCACGAGAATTCTGGATCAATCTGACAATTTTATATCCCTTCCTCACGTTACTCCCTTCTCCACCGAGTGAGCTACACTTGCCCGAAAGGGATATGGCTAATCAGTGGCTAAGAGAGCCTCAGTGGCTCAGTTGGTTAGACACTCGGACTTCACATCAGAGGTCCGCGGTTCGATCCCTGAGCCGGTACCTCTAGAAATTTTTCAATGTACCTTTACTGAGGTTCTGGTGGTTCGGAACCCACTTTAAGCTGTAGGTTCCCCCATCGTGTACTTGACTGCAACCCAGTCCGTCAATGATGGGGTAAAAACCAGGCTTTGTCCAATATGTCTGGGTAGACTGCTCTCATCAGATCACTTGATTGCATTATAAAAATGCGTCCGTGACTGATGATATATACCGGGAGAGTCCCGTGCAAAATGATCAAATAAAAATCCAACTCTAACCAAAAATGCCTTTGACATATTGGGCAGTATAAGCCTGTGACAACATTTCGCCACAGAAATGTTTTTATAATAATAAATAATACCCCTACCGAAGGTGTTCCGCGTTGACGTCGCGGTAGGGCTTGAGCTCTTCTCTCATGACTTTGACGGCAATGTTGGAGGTAACATTGCTACTGACAGGGTTTCCCATGCCAAATAGGCTGATAACGAAGAGGAGAGGGACTAAGTAGAACACCAAAACCCATCAATGAAAAATGGAAAATATATTAAAGATTTTGAAACGCTTGTCGCTTCCAGAGGATCGTCGGGGCGCCCCTGGAGCCACCGCTGGGGGCCACAGCATGCGGGACGGTGGCGATGGTGAGCTGCGAGATGGTCAGGCAGATCTCACTAATCAAACAGCTGACCAGCAAGAACATCTGCGACAAACGGTAAGCAGTGGAACATCAACTGTGCCTGCTGAGGATGCTTTGGCTAGCACTAGCTATTTGCAGCCAAGCCGCCTCGTCAGAAATACCGTGGGAGAGTATCAATTGGGATACCACAATGAAAGAGGAATTGGTGCATCTCTATTATGAAAGTGCGAAGTTTTAAACAAACAAGGAAAAAGGATACAATTTAAGAACAAAATTTGCTGCAAAGTATCTTAATATACAAAAGGTCGCACTAAGAGGTCTTATCGCTAAGGTGAAAGACATCAGGACTAATCTACATGTTACAGAAGACCGAGAAATGGAGATTAAACAACAGGTTGATTTGGCGTGGAAAAACGACGGCAATAAACATCAGTTAGAGAAAGCCGCGACAAACGGTCAAGCAGGAGCAATTGATGTTCTTCCTCAACCTATTGATGATCCAACACCACCACATCCTTCAGAGGTGGATGACCTTATACAACCAGAGGCAGAAGCAGAGGTTCAGCAACCAAAAAAGCGACGAAAATGGACATAGCATATGCACAGAGATGTTATGCGCCTTTATTTTATGGCAGAGAAATGTGGGGAAAGTGTGAGGAGAGAACATCATAGACTCTTCTTACTTAAATACCCAGAGCTAGCCACAAAAATAAATGAGCAGCATCTGGCAGATCAAAAACGCTCAATATCTGTAAACAAGACTGCTTTCGGCTGTTGAAATAGCTGCTATCAAAATGGAAGTGGAACGGCAGCTTCCTATTGATGAGCTCGCCTTGGAAGATGTGGATAATGAAGACTTGATTGATGCTGAAGGCATCGGTGCTAGGGATAATGAACATCATGCACCGGATCCATTAGAACCACATACGGATATTACTAACGATGATGTAGATAGGGACATGTCAGAAGAACTACAGCACCTGGAAAGGAATTTTGGTCATGCTTTACTAGAGTTCAGATATGTAGAACCAACACTAAGGCATTCTCTGCCCAAAATGAACATCACAAATCATCTGCGTACACTAATAGCACATCTGGACAGTAAGGTTTTACCTACGTATTTGAACGGAGCACAAAATGCGTTAGAGGTGCAAAATCTTTGTATACTGTGATGCTGTAGCAACCGTTAGAACGTTGGGCCGAGAAAGTAGGCTTGCAAATGCAGTTTTTGTCCCAGCAAGGGATCGAGATCCACCATGGAAGATCAGGTTGGATATGATGTCAGCAAAGTAAGGTGCAAATTGGGTCGATTAGCTCAATATAAAAAAGAAAAGAGAACCAGAAAACTGATGAACCATGTTACTAAAATCATCCACCCTGGGAACATCGAGACAGTAACACCAGCAATATTGGATGAAGTTTTAGAGTCTAAACGACAGAGACTTGATGTTCTTACTGCCAGACTGCATCGGTACAAGAAAAGTAATGCACGAAGGCCACAAAACCAAAGCTTTCACACAGATGAAAGAAGGTTCTATCGTGAACTGAGAGTAAAGCCAAATAACCACCAAGGTACCGAAATCCCTCAATTGGAAAATATGACTAACTACTGGTCGGGCGTTCGGGTAAAAATGAACAGATGCAATTTGGACACTGCGTGGTTCCAACTGGAGAAAGCAAGGGCAAGCAATAGCCCAGAAATACATCTGACAAAAATTGCAGCTTTGGATGTTTCAGTTGTCTTGAAGAGGGCAAGTAATTGGAAAGCTCCAGGTCCGGATATGGGCAAGGTGTTTTGAGAAGATCATTGAACCCCCAGATTTGATGGCAGGTTTTATGCTCCAAGGTACTACGTATATGATACCAAATAAACCAGACGTTCAAAACCCATCTGACTTTCGACCAATAGCCTGTCTTCCAACAATTTATAAATGTCTTACAGCTATCATTGCAGATAAGGTATATTCTAATTGTGACAAGAATGACATTCTTACAGAAGAACAAAAAGGATGTTGTAAAAACTCCCGAGGCTGTAAAGATCTAGTTACTATAGACGCTGTTGCCATGACTCAAGCTCGTAAGAATCAAAGGAACTTACACATGGCATACATTGACTACGAGCAAGCGTTTCCTTCCGTTCCGCATGACTATTTGCTTGAAGTCTTAAAACTTTACAAAATCTGTCCACTCATTATTGACTTTCTAAGCCATGCAATGAGGCTCTGGGGTACAAGAATCAAGTATTTTGATTCTCATGGGTTCAGAATTCATGATAATGTGGATGATCATCAAGTGACCCTTCTTCTTTACATGGATGACCTGAAGCTGTACGCTAGTTCAGGCCAGAAACTGCAGCAAGTGATTGATGTCACAAAGCAGTTTTCCAATGATATCCACATGGAGTTCGGACTAGAGAAATGCAGAACAGTGCATTTAATCAGAGGGGAATTAGGGACCGCAGAGTAAGAGAATGAGTTCGAAAATGACATCGAGGCAATGGCTGCAGATGAATCATATAAATATCTGGGTATTCTTGAATCTAAGGGTATTCAACATACGATAGTGAAGACAAGCCTAATGACTGCCTTTACTACGAGACTCAGATTAATTATGAAGAGTTTTCTCAACTCGGCAAATAAAATCAGGGCGATCAACACATATGCCATCCCTGTCCTCACGTACTCCTTCGGGCTCATAAAATGGTCTAACACCGGCCTTGAAAAGTTAAACAGAATTGTTCGCCAGACTATTGTAATAGCAAAGGAAATGTTGTGCTTTACAGAACCATCTGTCAAGCGGATCTTGAATACACGCCCTTAAATTTGTCCTCAAATGAGGCCTTAAATAATAGGGCAGAAACCATAAAGGAATTAGAAATACAATGGAGGTAGAAAGCCATCCATGGCGAGCACCCCAACACGTTAGTTCAAAGTGAAGTAGATAGTGAGGCATCTAATATTTAGCTAAGAAAGGGTGTTCTGTATCCAGAGACGGAAGGATTCGTCATTGCAATGCAGGACAAGGTTGTCAGCACCAGGAATTATCGCAAACACGTGTTACATCAAGACGTGGTTGGCCGGTGCCGATTATGTGGAGATACCAACGAATCCATCGATCACATTATTAATGGCTGTCGCGTAATGGCTCAGAGAGAATATACGCACAGACATAATCATGTAGCGGGCATTATACAATAACAACTTGCCCTGAACCTAGGAATCATGCATCTATTCATCCCATTTTGATTTCGGCTACAGGCAATGTGCACGCAAGATGCACTGAACATCTTGAACATTTAGGAGACAGCAGGGTATTGGCAGCAGCTCAGAAGGCGGTTTTATTAAACACCTGTCGCATTGTAAGAAACTTTCTTGATCATCAGGAAGCGAGCGACTAAAAACCCGTGGAGTGGCAGATGGTAGTTCTAAGAAAGCATCCTGAGGTGACTGTTGTCACTTCCAACGCTCGTGGCCGCTCGTAATTGTATACCTACAACATCATCGCAGGAGGTTTCAACCATCGTATTAAATTATTTGAATTAACTTATAACATTCTGATCTCATCAGTCACTTGACTTAGTCCGTGGCTATGATGTATCACCGGGTTTACCCGAGTACAAGTTTAGTAAAAACACATAATAATAATAATAATAATAATAATAATAATAATAATAATAATATGTATGCTTATACACAGGGAGTTAATCTTATACAATTTTTAATTCTTAATATTTATTTAAATAAATTTTTTTGTTTAATTATGAATTTCAAATAAATTTACATTTATATGGGGAAATATATTATAAATATTATTGGAGGACCGGTTAAAAATATGAGGTAAGTTTATTTAATTAACAGACCTAAAATTAGCATCAGCTAATTTTTGTGTGCAAAAATTATTTCTTTTATTCTTGTTATAAAGAATAATTTTTATATTTATCAGATTTTCACTAATGAAAGTAAAATTAGACAAAGTCTCTTTGTATGAAAAATATCTGTTTACATTTGCATAGGTATTATGTGAATTTTATATAACTAACATAAGATTCTCTTATTCAAACCTTGTACTTTTCTTATAAATAATTTCTTATAAGGAGATTTAAATTTGATCTCGAAACATGTTGGCTCCTAGTAGTATAAAAAAATGTTTCTTTCTCGGGACGTACGGTCAAATGGATACTCCTAAAGAATGCTCAAGTGGAATAAAAAATGGAATTCTAGGAATTCATTGCATTCAAGTAATTTGCAGAATTCACGGAATTCAGTTAATTCCATGAATTTCTTGAATTTCTTGAATTTGATAAATCGTGTGAATTTAATGAATTCCGTGAATTCTTTGAATACGCGCGCTCATTCCGCTACCTTTCTGAGCGTGACGCTTGAATATTTTAAGTGTGCTTTTAATCCAGGCCAAATAATGTTTACCTCAATATTTTTAAAGAAATCTTTCTATTTGCATTTTTGTATAAAGAATGTTTTTAATAATAATTATTTTAGAAATGTATAAATTTTTATTTTTTTTTCTTATTTCCAAAATGTAATCTAAATATATTAATTCAAAATCAACCAGAAAGCATTTAAATTTAAATATTTATACCTAATTATTTATATTTATCGATCAACACCTTATCGAAAAGAAACGAAAAAATCTAGAACATGTACCATTTTTTCGTTGTACTTTTTATATAACTACATTATTCACAAATTGCAATGTTAAATAAATGAGTAAAATATAGAAAAATATCCTATTTCAAAAAATTAAGCGAACAAATTTTTCGAAAATCTTGCACTCATTGTTGTTGAATATTGAATACCTATTTGATTTCTGTGTTTTTAGTTTCTTCTTGTAAATTTTGTGAAATATTTTTAATCAAAGTTTCCAAACGACGAATTTTAATTCTAAAGATTTATTTCTAAATAAGAAAATTAAAAATTGGAATTCTTCTTTAAAAATAAAAGCAACAATTATGTTCTTAACTTTTGGGTACCACCCAGAGTAAAAATTCTTACACTAGAGTTCGACTTGGTTATGCCTTGAGTTCGTCTCCAAGACATCGATGTCTAGCTGTGTTGAGTCGAGACATAAGTCTTCGTCTTACTTTTATGGCCACGGTACTTAAAATGGCGTTTACTTGTCTCAAGTCGAGCGCTGTCTTGGCTGAGACGACGTTTACTTGTCTCAAGCAAACCTGCCTCAATACGAACCTTTTCCGGTTCATGAAAGATATTAAAATTGATGAATTAAAAATGTGTAATTATTAAATTAGTGATTTTTAATTTAAAAATTCAAAATCTGTGGGTCTGAACGAATGTTGTGGGTCAAAATCTGTGGATCCCTTTAAAATTTTCTTCAAAAAAAATTGTAACTTTTTAGAAGGATCTCCTAAGCCGTTAGAAATACGTAAAAACAAAAAACTTTTTCGGTATCATCGTCAAAAAGTATAATACAAATAAAAATCCGCAAATAATTTGATTAAATATATATTGCATACAAATATACAAGATTGTTTAATCGTTAACAGATATTAGCTTTTAGGACAGTGAGAATGACCCTTTTTGTTAGGTCAGGTATACGCTCGAAGTTATAAACCAAACGTGTTGGAGTCATAAGAATACGACTCAAGAGATCAATTTATGTCTTCAAGACATAGAAACTTGTCTCTAAAATATAAATTGAACTAGGGCTCCTTCTCAAAACTGAGACATGCTCAAGTCGAACATTTTCGACTTCAGCATGCCTTGGTTGGGGGCAATTCAAGTCAAACTCAAGTCGATTACTTGTATGACATACTTGTATGCAAGTATTGATCATTTTATGGTTCAATTTCCTGCTATGTTCGTGCTATATTCAAACATATTTTTATGCATTGTACATATGAAAATTGTAAAGAAAAGACAGGTTATATATATATATAATTCTAAAAAAAAGTATCGTTTATTTTGTTCATGCACTTTTTATTAAGGTTCAAATAATATTCCCCGATAAAACGAAACGAAAAGAAAACCGAAATTTTGGATATTGCGACCGAAAAAATCGAGACAGGTGAGTTTTACAGAACCGAATGCGAATTTCCTTCCGATGATTCTTTAATTGTTTCCTGTAATTCTTCTTATAGATTTAATATTTATCAAATGCACAATTGAACTATGTTTAGGATTCTTGTAGATGAATTTGTATCTTGATTAAATAATTCTTTCTTTTCAGTAATGCTGTTAATAGTTTTATAATGAGTGATATCGTCCATGACACCAATTTGTAGTAGTAATCTGAATTTTTAATGTTTATTTTATCTCTGAATTTTTGTAGGTCTTCTTCGTTGTGACATTTTTTTATAGTTTGATTCTCTTTAATTATTTAATTTTAAGTTTTTTAAATGTATCGTAAATGTTGCTTCTGTCTTAATTAAGAATTCTGTTTATCTCTTTCCTTTCTCATTCATTTTACTGTTTTAATGCATTAGAATTTGTGTGAGTTGCGTCTTCTCTTACACTTTATAACTCTAACATTAATATTATTTAAACTCAGCTGAACCATTGTAAATTAAATATAAATATACGATTCGGATCTAACATCTAAAATTTCGGAAAAGAATTTAGAAGATTAAAAAGACAAATTTTTTTATTTTGCATAATTATAAAATTTTTTGCAAACATTCGAATTAGTGAAAGACATATGTTTGGAAATCTCGAAAAAATAGAAAAAAATTTTCCACAAATTAAAATTAAAATGTAGATTTTCGAAGATTTCGAACCAGAGAAGGAGAAAAAGAAAAAAGTCAATCAAAACGCCCTCTCACTTTTTCCTCATTCTTTCTCCATCTTTTTACGTTCTTCTCATAGAAAGTATTAGATTTGTGTAAAATTTGAGCGTCCCCCCTCCGTTTTTCTCAAATGTTCACGTTTTCAGACCCCCTGAATCCGAAAAATAGTTTTTCACGAATTTGTCTGTCTGTATGTCTGTCTGTAAACACGATAACTTTTGAAAAAATTAATCTATTAGATTGGCCTTTGCTACACTTATTTAGTGTCTTAAACTAAAGATCAAATTCGTTAGCCAGCATTTTTGGATAAAAATTCAAAAAGTGGGCACATTTTGATTATTTTTTAGATCATATATTTTTTTAATTTAAAAATTCTCTGTACGGTTATTCATAGTATTCAAGAAATAGAACAATTTATCCTAATGACTTTTTTCATAAAATCAAAAGTTACCAGATTACAAAAAACACACGAAAATGAACATTTTAAGCCAAATAACGCATGATATGAAAAAAAGCAAGAGAAGAAAAATGTTCCTTTTTGAATGCCCTACAAGATTATCATAACAACTTTTTGAATTTTCTTGAAAAATCAAAAATTAAAATTTTAAAAGGATACAAAATAATGAAAAGTCGAAAAATTACATTTTTCGGCCAAACTATTCAAAATGTGATAAAATATAACAGAACAAAAATTGTGCATTCAAAAAAGATCTACAAATTTGTTATCAACCACTTTTTGGTAGAATGCGTAGTTTTGACTTAAATCATGAAAAACAGCATTAACATTTAAAAAATTGGCCCGCTGCGTGGGCACATTCTTAAAACAACTTTTGTCTTTTAATTTTTTTCTCATCGCGTATGCGGAAATTCAAAAAATTACATTTTTTAAATGTTTTTAATGCTATTTTTTTAGGATTAGAACCAAAAACAGAACTATCAAAAAATTATTCATGACAAATATACAAATCATTTTTCATTTTTATCAGAGAAGGTATTAGATTTATGTGAAATTTGCCCCCCCCCCCCCCCCTAGTTTTTGTCAAAAGGCCCATGTTTTGAGACTCCCTGAACCTGAAAAACAGGGCTTTAAAAATGTGTCTTGCTGTATGTCTGTGAGCCTATTTTGAAAATTTTTGAGTCCATATTTTTTCACAATTCAAAAATTCACTGTACACTTGTTCATAGTACTTGAAAAAAATTTTAATTTTTGATAGCCCCACAAGATTATTATAACAACTTTTTGAACTTTTCCGAAAAATTAAAAATCCAAATTTTTACCGCACAAAAAATAATCAAAAATCAAAAATTGCATTTTGCGGTCAAACTATGCAAGACAGGAAAAAAATGACAAGACAAACATTGTTAACCCAAAAGAATATCTACAAATTTGTTATTAATCACTATTTTATAGCACACATAGTTTTTGTTTTATTTATTAAAAAACATTAAAAATATAAAAATTGAATTTTTTGACACACGACACAAGCTAAGAAAAAATAAACAGATAACATTTTTTCACTGCAAGTAGAGCAAACAAATTTTTATTATAACCTTTTTTTTATTTTCCTAATGTCTTTATATGTATTTCAATATCATTTTTTGCGAGAGAAAAGAATCTGAGTACTTTGAATCAATATCTCGAATTGTTTTCAGGATATCGATTTTGTCTCTTAAATTGAATAATCGAGTAATGTAGGGAAGGTACCCTAGTGTCTGGTCACAGAAACGATGTAAGCTCACACGCCCATCCCTTTTCCAACTCCTCTTGAGATTTTGAAAGATTTTACGATGAAAAAGGTTTCTTATGATTCCTCGGAATATTTAAAGTGATTCATTATTTCAAAAATTCAATTTTAAAAGAACATTAAAATTTTTTTTTAAATATTTTAAAATAAGGAGCAGGATTTTTCAAAATTTCAAAACCAATCCTGCAGATTTTAGGACAATTTTAGAGATAATTTGAGCCCATTTAAAATATATTGAGGGATATTTAAAAAAATATTTTCCAAGCTAGGTACTTATTTGACGTATCTAAAATCTTCAGAATTTTTTATTGAATTTTCTCGAAAAACCTAAAAAAATTTAACTACTTTCTTTTAAGGGAGTCATCGTGGCTCAGATGGTATAGTGATTGTCATGTTCCATCACTTCAGCCTTGGCAGCCATGCTGGCGCGGGTTCGATTCCCAAAGAAGGAAGCGAGGCTGGATGTGTTTTCTGAAAGCTTCGCTTCCGTCCCTTGGTATACTACCCCACAGATACCCTAAAAGTTCATAATTAAGCCTACAGTACAGTCGCTAATGGCCCTCTGGCAGTTGATACGACTATAAACATTTAACTAATAATAATACTTTCTTTTAAAAATTCACGGGGAGAGGGGTGAAAATGCAACTAAATCGTAGAAAATTCGTATTTTTAGTTGAAAATTCATCTATTTGGTTTAAAATTGACTTTTTTGTGTAAAATTAATATTTTCTGATTAAAAAATTAAAATATTTTGTAGAAAAATTCGCATTTTCGGTTAGAAATCGGAGTGGTTGAAAAATAATTTTGTTTGGTTGAGGATTCAACTGTTTTTTTTTTAAATTCGTCTGTTTCGAAAATAGTTAGAAATTTAAAAAGATTTCAAATAATTTAACAAAATGTGGTTGTATATTAATTTCAAAACAAAATTTCGAATCGTCATAAGAATTTTGGAAAGGCTTCAAGAGAATAGAAACATTTCCTCAAGATTCATGGAAAAAAACAAATGAGTATTCATTTACAAAAAGGAACTATAACAGAAAATTGAAAAAGTTTTCAAAATATTTAGAATGATTTCCGAAAATTTCGAAAAATAATATAAAAGATTTCAAAGTCAAAGTTTTCAATTTGGCAAGATTACCAAATTGAAAAAAAAATCGGGTAAGTTTAAGAGATATTTAGAAGTTTTTAACGGATTTAAAAATAATATAAAACATTAAAAGATCTGTGTAAATTCCGAACAAAATATTCTTTATCTTGATAATAAGTAAATTTGACCTAACTGTGTTATAATTACATGTAATTATAACTAAACTGTCATAATAACAGATTCAATATAGTATTTTTTGTAATTTCTCTGAATAATTAATCATTAATTGATTGCTACTACCAAAGACATTTGAAAGTACATCTAAGTATTATTTTCCAATTATAATACAAAAACTAATTAACCAAAGATATCTTTACAAAAAAACAAATGTTATATTGAGAAAGTAGGACACCATCATGTGCCGAAATGTATATAGCAATTGTTATCTAAATAAAATAGATTAGAAAATATTATTTTGTTTATATATAAAAGGATATAAAAATATATAAAATAATGTAAACAAAACCTAATGTTAAATGGATTTTATTCGTTCTTCGAGTAAAAGGATATTTTATACTTACTACCGGGAAATTTTATTTTATCAATTTTATTCAGAGTCATTTAGTATTTTTAGTATTTAGAAGTATCATTTATATTTTTATATTTATATTCATCGAAAATAAAAATAAAAAATATGCATTTTTGCGACTACTGTAATATCTCGAAATTCAAAATACAACATTAATATTTTATTCACGAATAAATCTTTTAAATGCAATCAATCGAGTTCTAAGAAAGTTTGACTTTGAGTATTAGGGTTTGCAAATTTTACACAAGTTTTTTTTTATCTTAATTATACTTAATAGCGGGTTCTGTAAATGCCGAATTTTCCCTTCTTAATGATTTTTTATAATTAGATTTATTTTCTTCATGTCAATTTTGGGTATAAGTTCATTATTTGTCCTGCATTTTCCTGGAATACATTGCAAAGTTTTAAGAAAGTTTATCGGATTCATGGAATACGTTAATTTGGAAAATTATATAGATTTTCGTTATTAATTTTATTGATAAGAGTGGAAGTATAATTTGAGAAATTCAGACAATGAAATTAAAAAGAAAAGTTGACAATTCGTAAAATCATCCTTCATTCTGATTACAGATATTTTTATGTTTATAGGGGAACCTATATACGAATGCAAGGTATATTATATGTATATGTATGTATGCATAGGTCAATTATAATTGCCATAATATATAAAGATTATAGGTTATTAACTGGAAGGCGCATGAGGCCATTAAAGGTTTGAATTCGAAAATTATAAAATTAGGGAGTAGGTATTTTACCAGAAAAAGTCAACTTATATTTGATCTTATATATTATTCTAGTGTTTTTCGGCTCATTGTTAGTCAAGGTAGTTCACGCGAGATTTCACTTTTCTTATCAATTTTCTGAAATTTTCGTAGTACATATAGGAGATTAGTATGCAACGACCATGCAGTTTGTAACTCAATGTTGAGTCTATGAAGTTAGATATTGTCTACTAAAAGCAGTACCTTTTAGATGGATCCCATATAAAAACGAGTTAAATTTATACACTTTTAATTATAGCTTCTAAACAGTTCTTACCATTTAGGTTAGAAACTACAGGTGCATAAAAGAAGATAAAACACCAATTTTACAAAAATTGCAATTTTTTGTTGAGTTTAGTATAAGAGATATAACTGTGCAAAGAATAATATTTTTATTCACACGAAAAATATTCTGTAAGGAGTACTGACGATTTGGCAACACTGTTGGCCTTTCCGATGAAGGCGTTGTCATATTCACGTGCGTGAGTAGTTAGGCATAGTCACTAAATTGAGTGCGGTGTTGTAATATCTATGGTTGTAACGCTCATTGCTTAACTAGTATGCGATATATGCGTATATTTTAGGTTTGTTTCTACCTAGAACCAGAGTGTACAAACCTAATTAAGATTATTAACGTGCGGTTAAGAAAATCGCAATGGCGTTTTATATCGGCCTGAGTTTAAACTTTTGGACGAATTTGGGGCGCGTGAACTATCTTAATAAAAATCATTTGAAATGAGAGAAATCAGCTGTAGTGTGAGCATGCACACATTTAAAGAAGATTGCTCAGAAAGAGTCTATTATGAATATTTCAATAAACGTAAACCATCTAAAGATGGTCCCAAAACTCACAACCATATTACACAATTCGCGCATTTCTTCCAAAGCTTCGGTCACATTTTTACACGCTTTTACCTCCCACGCATTTTTCTCAGCTAGATTGTACAATATCCTTCATGAAAGACGAGTTTCACTTTTTCATTAGTAAAATATACGCTGGTCGTAAATTGAAATCCAAGTACGTTGAAAAAACTAAATGAGTCTAAGACTGAGCCATGAGAACTTAACCCATGACCTCCCATCTTTGACTTTTAACCTTTAACCTACGCCCTTTCACATATGATTTTTGAACTTTGGGCCTGCGACCTTTCACATATGATAGCTAATTTTTATCTAGTGATAGCTGACATTTCACGTTTTATTCTTGACCTGTGACCTCTCAACTTTGACCTCTGATCTTTCAGCGTTCTCTGCTAACCTTTGGCATCTCACTCTATACATTTATTATCTGATTTTTTATATTAAAATAAAACCTAATTATTTTCTCTTTCCTTTGGATATTCGAGGTAAATCTTAATTGTTTCTTCCTAATCTAAAAAATTTAGAGAATCTAGAGAAGGACCGTTTCTAAAGATCTATAAATTCCTTTGAAAATGATCTAAATATGCCCTTTGCGCTATTTTATATCATAGGTTCGTCAAGCTTTTATGAATCAAATCTTCTAAATATTACACGCGTAGACAAATTCCTGTCTGATACATGTATATATGTTTATAGTAGGTATCCCAATGGACACTAGGGTTTCTGATAAAAACTAAATGTTTTTTTTTTGGGCACTCCCTCTAAACTTGTTCTATTTTATTTTTAAATTAATTTTAAACCGAGGTCATGAGGACTTTAACTATGCCAAAATTATTGAAATTATTAATTAATTTTAATTTTTGTAAATGTAATCATTGTTTATCATGGAATGCAACTCATGATACCATACATTTTGGAAAAAATTAAAACAATTATAACAAAAATAAGCGTCAAAAACTACTCTTTACAGAGGTTAAAATATTATATTTATTTTACCTAAATCGTATATTTTTTTAAGTCATTTCAACCCCTCTAAATGGTAGTTTTTGGGTTATTATTTTTGGTCTAATTGGGTCAAATTTTGTTTCTGCACGTAGAACCATTACTTATCATCCATAGTAAACAATGATTATATTTACAAAAATTAACATTAATTTTTTATTTTTATAATTTTAGGACCGTTAAAGGCCCTAGGAACATAGTTTAAAATTATTTTCAACAGAAATGAAAGATATGCATTTATTTTTTCACTGAATGCAATGAGTTTAGACATTACGTCATAAAAAAACATTGAGTTTTCTTAGAACACCTACTGGCCACTAAAAAAAATATATAAACAGTCAACAATTTAGCAAACATGGCACTTCCAATTATTATTAGCTTTCGGCCCATCCATAAATTACGTAATGTTTTTTGGACATTGTTATGTAACTTCCAGTAATCTGATTTTCTCACTATCAGTACTTCGGCTTCTATGTGTGAAAAACTTATTGATAATTCTATATGTTTGATGTTTTTGATCAAAAATAATAATGTAAAATCATATTTCAAAAAATATAATTTGTGATGGAGTTAGAATTTTTTGAAATATGAACAAAAAATATTTTACTATTTTAAAGTGGCCTTAGAACTAAGTTGAAAGCTGTTGTTTCTTATATTTTTTGTCTGGCTGCGCTGAATTTCTATTTTAGATTAAAACTCAAAAATAATTAATTGAAATATTCATATTGCAGGCTGCAATTGTTAATTTCATACTTACGACGAGTTTTATTACAGTTAATAGCAGATTTCTCAGCTTTGATTCTAAATGATTTCATATTAATCCTGTCACGCGAACTTTAGCAACATTTAAAATTCACATCCACCATAAATACATTCCTTGATCTCTAGTCTTATGTTTTCATATTCTCTTCGGTTATCCATAATAAAAAAAATATATATTTTATTTGCCTTATAATTTTTTTTCAAAAATCTCATTGTCTGAAAAGGTCAACAGCTCCTCTTCAACCCTTTGCCTCCTTAAAAGCGTTACGTAATATATGAAGGATTATTTAGTATAAAAACTTTAATAGTTGAATTGGTAATATCATGTCCTCTAAGAAAATAATTGGTCCAATTTTTCATACTCACGTAAAACCTCTCTACTCATGATTATCTATAGACTATTTTTTCTCGTAACTACACGGAGAGAAATTTCGGGAAATGAATTCACGGCACTACTCCTTGATTTTATTACGCTTTGGCACGTGAACGAAGAGCTCGGAAACGTTGCTTTTAAAGCATAGGTCTCGAAGTTTTAGGCATTATAAAGCGTCCTTTTGCTCTAAGGTTTCCAACTCTATGCTTTTAGATCAAAGAGTCCGAGACTTTAAATCACGTAAAAATTGTAGCTCTAAAATCACGCGCTTCGGTGAATTAATCTCTTGAAATTTCTCTCCGTGTATCTTCTTCTTAAAGGAAAGATTCGTTATATTCTTCCTCCCCAAAAAAATCTCAAAATATACCTTTAATTTTTAGGCGTTACATGGGTCGCCCCCCTTAAATCGAACACCATATTCTCAATCATTTCTGTTAAATAGGGATGCATGATGCAACCTGATGCAACTTTTGCGCTGAGTGCGTCCCTCATTTTGGTTATCACCTGCTCTATGCATCGCCCCCACTCTTTATGTTTTCTTAGAATCCGGAGGGGTATCGTACTTCAAATAAATCCAATAGATGGCACTCCGATTAGGTAGGCCTTAAGGATCCTCTAGGGAAGGATGCGCCAATGTTCCCCCTTCACGGACCCGTGAAAAGTGGACAGGAAGTGACGTCCGACTCCCTGAGCATGATTATACTTTTAACCTCAGGCTGAATGCATGGTTGTGTCATACACGTTCATATTTACACACTGCACAGACGGACAGCTGCATCCCATTACCCCCACCTAACCTGACCGGAAGTCTCCATTAAACTCCATTAAACCTAGAGGATCCTTAGTAGGCCTGTTTCTGCACTGTTATCGATAGCAAAAGTGTTAAAAATAATTAAAAACTTTACCCCTTTAATGAATATAAAAGGAAGAATAAAGTTTTCAGTAACAATAAGAGCAGCTGTAAATAGTAGTCCCCACAAATTCATGAAAACATGTAATTTAATATTAGGAAAATTTAATATAAAGATGAGTATTTTGAAAAAAAAATTAAATTGTATTCCTTTATTCTATTATTTATTTGGCTAATGTAATTGATTAATTTTATAAAAAATTTTGATAAAAAGAGATATTTCGGGCTTCACTCGTGTAAAAAGCTACGAATTGTTTGCCGACGTTTCGTGAACATGCAGTCCACATCTTCAGGGCTGACCTAAAACTGAGGTATCATGTCATGTTGTTCTTAGGCATACTCTCTACGATGCCTGAGATTTCAATTGTTGCAAATTATAAGTATTGACAGATAATATTACTTAACTAATAATAGTAGTAGTAATAATAATATTTAAACATTAAGGATTAGCTACTCTTTTATTAATTCAGCTAGACATTTTCACTCATTAAAAAATATATATTTGTACATTATTTATAATCAGGGTGGAGACTTGAAGGGGAAACCGGGAAAGACCGAGAAAAAAGCGGTAAATTACCGGGAATAGAGTTGTTTCCAAAGTCAGATATCATTTTTTCAATAAATGGATCTTATAGTATATAAAATTATAATTATAAAAACGCTCATAAAATATTTTTAAATATTATTTACTCTTTTTAATTTAATGTTGAAATATGAATTTTTTATCACGATCTCGATTGGAGGGCCCCTTTGACGTCAAAGGGGTCGGATTTTCCACCAATCACAGCTCACGTGTCAGTGATTCTTAAATATCTTTTCTGTGCCGATGTTTTGTTTTGGTTATCTGCACATCGATAATAGAAGTCCCAAAATATTGTTTAAAAAAATGTCAAAGGAGCGTTTCGTAAAAACCAATTGAGAAAATCTACTGAAAAAATATATATTGATGGTATGTATAAAGAATTCATTGAAAATGTACTTAAATGTAGTCATGTTTACTGAACAATGTGTAAATATGTACGGTTTTAAAATGTCTTAATAATTGCACCTTCAACATACTACTGACTTTTAAACCAAATATTACAACAGGATATATTTTTTGTCACATAATCCTTAACAAATAAAGCTGTCAAATAAAAATAGTCAGAAATGACAGCATACCGTGGCCTAACCTCTTTATCATAAGTTTCACATCTTCACATTGACAGATAATTATAAGAACCTCTGAGTCATGTGACACCCACGTGACACCAATTTGAATAAGTGTTTTACCGCCTTCAATTTTTAATAATTTTTTTCCATTGAACGACACAAAGAAAAAAAATTATAAAGCCCTTTCGATTCAGATTAAAATTATGTAATGAAAAATTATTTTATCTAAAATCGCGAAACAACCCTATTGAATTAATTTTAACTTTATCTACAGTTTCAGGGCATATGAGTAAAAATAATTATCGTTTTTATTTTATAAAAGGGAGTTGGTAAAGAAGCAAAATTCCTCTTGGGACAAGGAATTTTCGACATGAAACGTGAATTGTTTTAAAGAAAAACTAGGATTTAGAAGAAAAGAGCTGAAAAATACCTGTTCCAAGTCAAAATTCGTCACAATTTAAAAGTTCCTTCTTCCACAATTTAAAACGAAATCATAGGATTACAATTTGTAGCACCGGGCTGTACTTCAGACTATAACAGCGAATAGCTCATTTTTCAATCAAAGAAATGAGTTTTTAATCAAAACTATGAATCTTCAATTTAAAAAATAATCATTTTCAACAGGCGAAATTATGTTTCAACCAGGTAAATTTATTTCTAACCTAAAATATTAATTTGAATTTAAAATAATGAATATTTAACTGGAATACTTGAATTTAAAAATAAGGAGATTAACTTTAATAAAAAAACTCATTTTCTACAAAAAAAGTCGATTTTCTACAAAAAAAATCGAATTTTTAACAACATACGTGAATTGTCAACGAAATAAATGAATTTTCAATTTAAAGAAACAAATTTACAGTTGTAGTTTTAAAAAGATATGAATGTTCAATTAATATGATAAATCTTCGAACAATAAAATTAATTTTTAACAATAGAGTTCATTTTTCAACCGCAAGTAGAGTTGCATTTTGAAGAAAAAAATATAAATTATTCACAAAAATTGTGAAAAAATACATTATAATTAAGAAATATTTTCTTTTCGAAATACTACTTCTACTCCAAAAACTACATAAAGCTATCTCTTTTTTTAAATTTTGGAAAAAGGAACTTCTAAATTGTGACGAATTTTGAGATGGAACAAGGATTTATTAAACGCCTTTTTCTTAATCCCAGTTTCAATTCTTTTAAAGAATTCCTGTTCCATTTCAACAATTCCTTGTCCCAAGGGAAATTGTATTTATTTACCGAAATTCCTTGTACTAAAATAAAAACGATAATTCGTTTTTCAATTCAATTTCCTGGCATTTCCCGGTTTTCAGTTAAAGTCGCCATCCTGATTATGAATAAACTATATATAAATATATTTTTTTTAGAGAGCGGAAATGTCTAGATGAATATATAAAAAGTATATTATAAGGCTAATTATGAATGTTTAAATATTATAACTATTATTATTACTTAAGTAATATTATCAATTAATGTTTCAATTTCGCAGTAATTACAATTGTTTATAAAATTAATTAATTACATTAGAAATAATAGAAATAAAAGAATAAAAATAATATAACAACATGAGTACAATTCAAACTGTTTTTTAAATACTCATCTTTATATTCAATTTTCCTTATATTCAATTACATGTTTTCATGCATTTTTTGGATTATTAATTACAGCTGTTCTTATTTTTACTGAAAGCTTTTTTCTTCCTTTTATATTCATTAAAAATATCAACTTTTTAAGGAATTTAAGTATTTTTGCTATACAAAACAATGCAAAGACAGGCCTACTTGATCGAAGGCCATCTATTGGCATTATTTGAACTATGGTACCCCTCCGGATACTAAAATAACAACTACATATACGCCCACACGGGCAATCCATAGGGCGGGTTTTCACGCTCCTCTCATAAAAAAGCCGCTCATAAAAGCAACCAGGCCATAACCAAAAGCGTGCACAAATTCAAGTTCGAGAGTATTTAAAAAAACGAAACCTTGTAACAGTATTCAATGATAATTTTATTTAAAGAATAATTAAATGTTTAAACAATTATTTTCGTTTACTTGAATAAATGATTGCAGCTAACGAAACTTTCTAGCATTATCCAAAGAAATATTATTAAAGATAACACTTAATTGATTTAACAATTATGTTTGTTAACATCAGTCTAACTGAAAATATGAAAACAAGTCGAAAAAATAAAAAAAAACCCGCGACTTTCTAACTATTCTAAGAGAAGTTTTCATTAGCTGAATTTTATCAATTTTAATTTTAATTAATAAATTATAATTAATTTTTTTAAATGTAAGAGAGAGGAGAAAGTTAAAGGTAGATTTAATACACGAGTATATTCTGTGAATAAAGTTTCTGCCTGAACAAAGAAAAATCTAACCCACAATTTGCACTTTTGTACACTAGTGTAAAGTTTTAGCAGAACTGAACAAATCCTTCCGCCCGGAAACAGGTTTCTTTTAAGTCTGATAAGGATCTCATACTAGTGCTGCAAGCTGAAGCATTTTATTGAATACTAGACTATTATGTGCGCGCGCATGCGCGCTCTCACTTTTATACTTATTTTTATAAATTGCTCAGTTTTCTAATAACAATTTCTTTGTTAAAATTTTCTGAAGACTTATATTCTTGTTGAAATTAGATTCTGAAAGAATGAATTTTGACGTAACACAACAATGCTTTTTTGATATTTGTTTAGTTACACACATTTTTCATTTATTTACAAGAAAAGAAGTATCAGCATTTTTTCGAAGAATTATATAAGTTTTATCATTTTTATGAGACAATTATGAAAGATTTTTAAATATTCAAGATGTGTCAAAAAAAGAATGCAGAAGATTTAAAAAATATATATTTTATTTTACAGGATTTTACAAATTATTAGAAAAATTTCAGCCTTTTCAAAAGATATTTAGGTCTTTTATAATTTCAGAAGAAATAATAAATATTCCATAAATTTTCGGAAATGCTTACAAGGTTTAAAATATTTGAAGTCTATGCAAAGCCTCTTAAATTCCTAAAAAAATTTGTAAATGAATCCAGTTTTTAGCGTAATAAATTTATCTCAAAATCTTCAAAAATGTCTTACGAATTTGAAGTAAATTATAAAATATTTTTGAATATTTCAGATTCGCCAAAAAAATGTAGATTAAGAAAAATATATATTTTACGGGATTTTACAAAATAATAGGAAAAGTTCGAGCCCTTTTAGAATTAAATATCTACACAAGACTTCTTAAATTCTTAAAAATATTTTTATCTGACTGGAATTTTTCTTGGAATTTAAAAAAATTATTTGAAATCTAAACTGCTGCCTCAAAATATCCTCAATTTTCCTAAAAACTTGAATAACATTAATTACTTCAATTGAGACCTTTCAAAGTTATTCTAATTAAGGGCATGTGATACTTTACCATATGGGTTTTCAGTTTTCACACATTTTGTTCACAAATTTTAATTTGAAAAAAAACATTAGTGTCCAGGCGTTTGCGTTTTTAACGTCTTGCTTTCTTTTTGTTTAAGAACTTTCACATCAATCTGCATTTTTTTAAATCTTCTGCAGTTTAAAAATCTTCTTTATTCTTGTAAATTTTCGCAATATTTATAAAATGTTATGGTTCAATTTATTTTTTATTTTTCAATGTTACAAAATTAAAACATTTTGCTTTAAAATCTTCTACTCTTTCTCGAAATTTAAGTAAATATTTGATGTTTTTAAATCTTTTTTGAATTTTCTGCTGCAGCTCATTTTTCAAATTCAAAATCTTAAGAAATTGTTTTGGGAACCTAAAGAATTTATGTCATTATCCTGAATTTTCAAAAAAGTCCTAAAATATCTTATAAATTTGTATTGTTTTTTAATGGTGTTAAAACTTGTAAATATCTCTTAAATTTACTAAAATTTGTTCTAAAATTATGAATTTTGGCACGATGTTGCTTTGAACACTTGTTAACCCTTTTTTTTATTTTATAAAATAATATGAAAAATTTTTGGATCTTTTTTAATGAGCTCTTAGAACTCATTAGTAAAAAATTGTTCGAAATTTTCCCATGAATCTAAACTATATATTTTTCCTTCTCTTGACGCCCTAAAAAAGTAAGTTTACCTAAATTTGAATTAAATTACGGAAAAAATTTTATGAAAATATTCCATATTATTTTTTAACAATTTTGAAATCTTTAAAATTAATAATTATTATTTCCTAATTAATTATTAACTGCTTAAAATTTTCCCATAACTGTTTAAAAAAAATTATTCTCAAAATCTTTCAAAATTATTAAAACGCTTCTATTGCTCTAATTCTTAAAATAAGTTATTTCGATAATTTTATTTTACTTATCTATTTGACAATTAAAAAAAAAAACGATTACTCAGATGTAAAAAAAGAAAACATTTGTTTCATCTTATAAACTCCGGAATTATAATATGGTAGCAAAAAAAATTATAATTGAATCTTTATCTATTTCGGTGTTCTGAAAAAATTAATCATCTAACAATTCATTGATTTTTTGATCAATGATAACTTAAAAAGCATTAAACAATCATTTTCATTCAAGCATAGGAAAAATTTTTACTTTACATTTTCTTTTAATATCACATTCATTTTTGAAAATTTTTTTTATTGGTAACTTTTGATTCTATTATCAGAAAGAAATCAAGCCTATTTTCATATGATTTGAAAAATCGAATGCAAATACATATTTCAGTACATCAGAATCATTTGAAAAATGATCTAATTGAAATAATATAATTGCAAATTTAAATTGACTTTTAATATTCAAATTATATTCAATATTCCATTATATAACCTTTAAGTCAATAATTAAATTATGTTACTTAAATTTTAGGAACTAAGTTTTAATATTTATTTACTTTAATTATCAGAAAACGTTAATTAGCTAACAATCAATTGACAATTTAACAAAAGAATAACCATTAAAATATAATTCTGTTATAAAACATTTCAAAAACTTTAACTTTATATATTTTTTCTTATTCGACATTTTATTTAAAAATTTTTATTGAAACTTAAGCTTTTAAATTTATTCCAGAAAATGTAACTTTTAGTAGAATCAGTTGTTAATGAACTAATCAGTTCACAAAATAAAAAACATGAAGAAAGTTTGAAGAAAATTATCAAGTAATAATTAATTAAATGGTTCACAACATAGAAAGCATCAAATAATTTCACTGAAATAATAAATTTATTTTTACTCTACTTTATATTTTACTTTTTGAAATGTTTTCTATACGTCTAATTTATTAGTAACCTTTGTCACTAATTCAAACTAAGATGAAGAAAGTGTGAAGAAAATCATCAGCTAATAATGAATTAAGTGGTTCACAACATAAAAAGCCTCAAATAATTTGTTTCATTGAAATAATAAATTTACTCTTACTTTATATATATTTTAAACTTCCTTGCTGAAAATCTTAGTTATTAATAACCTTCAATACTTGTTTTTGTAAGAAACAAAACACTTGTATATATGATTTTCAAAATTTAATTCATATAATCATTTCAAAACATCATCAACATTACGAAAAATCATATAATTCTAATATAAATAGTTTAAATATAAATATGTTTTTATTAAAAAGTTCATATCTTATATCAATGAATGCAATTTTCATGTAATTAAATATCGTGAAAAAATTAATTAGCTAATAATAAGTAATTATTCTGTTCATAAAATACAAGGCGTTACATAATTATTTTTATAATGAATTATTCAAATAATTTTTACTTGGCGTTTTTCTAAAAATTTGTATTATTGATAAAATGTTTAAATATTCCAGAAAAAAGTAAAATATATACTCGGATCATTCAGAAATCATAATTCCGATACTCATTTCAAAAGAAAACAAAAATTAGAATAAATAATAAAATAAAAAATTTTATGATTCAAATATTAATAAAATGTTATTATATAAATTATAGCCCGTATTTAATAATATAACATTAATTTAAATCATCGATTTTTTAACTCAAATTTAAAATTTAAAATTTAGTTTTTATGTAATTTAACATTGTGGAAAGTATTAATTAACAAATAATTATTTAATCTGTTTATAACATAAAAAGAATTAAACTATAATTGTCCTTTAAAAATTGAAATTGGCTTGGCAACTTTTGATATTTATCCGTAAACAAAATTAAAACATGTTTAGAAAAATTAAATGCAGATACTCATTTCACAACATCAGAATCATTTGAACAATTATTTAATTAAAACTGTAGTATTTGAAGTATTAATTCACTTTTATCTAGCACATTATATTCAATATTCAATTATATAATCTTAAGTAAT
>NC_046663.1:87075285-87080166 GCF_010883055.1 Belonocnema kinseyi
AAACAGACCCCTTTCTAAGCATAGACCAACTAATTTATCTCCGTTATAGTTTGTTCTTGGATCCCCAAAATTACCTAATACTCTTTCTGTATCCTGATTTGGGATGCCCACCCAACCGTTCATGTCTCCTAGTAGAATTATACTTTCCCCATGTTCGCAGATGTTTATTGTATCATTTAAAGTGTCCCAGAAGGCGTCTTTCACTTCTCTAGGATCACTATCAACCGGAGCGTAGCATGCTATAATAAATAGTCTTCTGATTCCTACTTTCATTCTAGCCCACAGCAGTCTGGGAGACACGAAGCCATGGTCTCCGAGATGCTGCTTTGCTCTTTCATTCAAAATGAGACCTACTCCTTGTTTACCATGTGATTCACAGTCTACTCCTGACCATATTTCAAATCCGCCTTTCAACACGCCGTTTTTTATGTCTTTAGTTTCGCATCCCTTTTTCTTTAATTCGGGCACGCATAAAATATCTAGTTTCTTCACGTCCATAGTTTCACGCAATTCTTTTACCTTGAGATCATTTACTCCCCGAGCATTCCAAACACCCAGTGACCATTCGTCGCCTGAAACATGACCTTTAGATTTTCCGTGTGCATGCCTTTTGTCATTAAAAGTTCCAGTCCTTTCCGAGGCTATTTTGTAGTTTGTATTATTCATTGTTTAGATTATACGCCCAACTAACACCTTTATGCAATAAGTTTATTTTCTGAGTCGAAATCATGTAAAAGTTAAGTATCAAATCGTCATATGGTGGAGATTGTAGTTCTAACGTCAGTCCCACCAAAAACTTCAGTTAATAAATATTCTTTTTAATTTCATAATTAATTAATCAGTTTACAAAATAAGAATCGTTAAACAATTATTTTTATTTATACACTCAAATATTGTTTACATTATATTCTCCTTTGAATTTAAAGCAGCATTTCTATACCTCTAATCTATTAATTACCTTGTAAATTAATTTAAAAAAATCAAAATATATGTAAATATAAGTTTGAAAATAAAATTCAGACTCTCATTTAACAATTATCACAATCATCATAAAAATTCATATAATTGAAATATAAATATTTGAAAGAAAAAATAAACTTCGATACAAAAGGTATCAGCTAATATTTATTTACATAATCTGAAACTAAATACAGTAGAACCTCGCTTATCCGAGGCCGCATTATCCGAGTTTGCGATTATACGAGGCTTAAACAAAAATAGTTTACCCGTCTTATCCGAGCTATAGCGCATTAGTAGTTCGTATTATTCAACCCTTATGCGTCACTCATACACATGAACTTTCTTAACCAGACAGAGCAGATTTTCCCAATTATTTTTATTATTTTATTTTATTTATTTTATATAATTATTTTATTTTTATTATTATTACTTGTTGATAATGTATATACTCTCTACGTTATAAGTCTCTACTTTCAGTTTATTACACCGAGCGTTTCTTTTTATTTAAAATTCCGTTTTTATCCGAGTTTCCCTATTATCCAAGTTGGGACCGGTCCACAATAGCTCGGACAAGCGAGACTCTACTGTAATCAATGTAGGTTACTTAATTTAAAACAATTTAAATTGAAACTGGATATCATTTAAAATTATGAATAAAGTTATTCAGCTAAGAATGAACTAAACAGTTCATAACTTAAAAAGCCTCAAATAATTATATTGTTTTGCAATTATTTATGGAAATTTGATTTTTAATATAATCAATTAAAAATTATTCAGTCATTTCAAAGCATAAAAATAATTAAACAATTATTTTAACTGAAATATTCATATATCTTCTAACAAATTTTAAATGTTATTTATAAAAATTTCATTTTTTAGTGACTTAATATTAATTTAAGGGAAAAAATTTGAACATTATTGCATATATTTTTGAAAATTGAATGAAAATATTAATCTCAGAACACCAGCATAATTCCGAAAAATTACTTAATTGAAATAGAGGTACTTTAAAAATAAATTCATTTATGTTATGCAAATCATATTCAATGTTCCATTGTATAACTTAAAAGTAAATAATGTATTTATTTGTTACTTATGTTAATTAAATTTAAGGTAACAAATTTTAATCTTTATTCAATTTAATGTTCGAAAACAAATAATCAGCTTATATTAATGAGTCATTTTACAAAATAAGAAGCATTAAACTATAATTATTACTAAAACCTTTAAATAATTTGTAGTTAACACATTTTTTTTAAATTTAAACTTTCATTTCTAAAAATTTTCTTTATCAATAAACTCTTAGACTAATTCCATAAAATGTGAGTTTTTGTAAAATTAGTTGATAATTAATTAATCAGTTCATAACATCAAAAGCATTACACAATTATTTTAATGAAAACATTTAAATAATGTTTACATTATATTCTCATTCAAATTTGAAACTGGACTTCTCTACATTTGATTTATTAATAAGTTTTCTAGCTAAGTAAAAAAAATTGAAATGTGTGTACATATAATTTAGAAAATTGAATTTAAATACTCATTTCACAATATCGGAGGCGCCATAAAAAATTATATAATTGTAATACAATTATTTAAAAGAAAAAAAGAAACATCTATTCCGAAAGTAATAGCCAATATTTAATTCCATAATCTGAGGGAAATAACATATTTATGTTACTAAATATTAAACAATTTAAATGCAATCTTTACGTAATTTTAGATTTTATTTTTTAATGTTAAATTTTAATTTATATTATAATATTATTAAACTTAGTGACTTCACAATACATCTATTCATTTAATAATCTTTTATATTATTTGACAAAATTAGATTTTATGATAAAATTTTAAAAATTATTCTTGTAACAATGAATAAACCAATTTAAAATTTATTTAAATTATATTTAATTTTAAATTTGTAAGTAATTTTAAAATATGAATATAATATAAGTATAAAAAATTATAAGCTTGTATAACATAATATTATTAACCCTTATAATTTGATAATATAGAACTCATGAAAATATTATTATTATAACTAAAACGGAAAAAAAAACATTTTTTATGACTTAATTATGTAAAATTTAGAATTGATATAGCTCCAATATTAGATAATCAATCAATTTTGATTAGAAATCGTTAAAATAAAAATACGGTATTATTTCATTTTAATCTGAAAATAATAAGTTTTTCAAACAATAAATCTGTAACATAATTAAAATATTAATATAATGAATTCATTTAATTGTAATTTAGCTTATCATAACTTTACGTTTTAACCTCAATTCTAAATTATATTTTATATAATAATATGATTAAACTTGATGATTTCGCAATATATCTATTAATGTAATAATCGTTTTTTTTAAATTAAATTTTTAGATAAATTTTATCTAATTATTACTTTAAAAAATATACCTCTAATATTAGATAGTCAATCAGTTTTGATTAGATAACGTTAAAATAAAAATACGATATTATTTAATTTTAATCTAAAAATAATAAGTTTTTCAACATTAAATCATTAAAGTAATTAAAACATTAATATAATAAATTTATATAATTGTAATTTAGCTTATAATAACTTTACGTTTTGATAAAAAATTGAATTGTAATTTATATAATATTATTAAACTTCATGATTTCGCAATATATCTATTAATTTAATCATCTTTTATATTATTTAAAAGAAGTAAATTTTTAGATAGACTTGAAATAATTATTCCTTTAACATTGACTAAACCAATTAAAAATGTATTACTAAAAATAACAGCTGTTATTGCAAGTGAGAATATAGACACAAATTAAAATAATTCTTGGCGATCGATAAAAGTAGAAATCTAGTTTTAAGTTAGATTAATTTTATACATTTAAAACAGAGGTCGCCAGACGCCATAAATTACGTGATTAAATCCACTATGTGAGATTCAGTCTCCATGCGCTACTAATGGAGGTTACGAGTTTTTATATATAGGAAAGTATCTCTTAGTGGTCCAAAATCGCATTGGAATTTTTTTCCCCGAATTTTCAGGCATATCGTCCCTACGTTTCTTCAGAACCACAAAAAAAATAAATACGTTATAAAAGATATTTGCAGGTTCCACAAGCCCCATGAAGTTTGACACGTATTTCCCACAAGAAAAAAAAATACGTTTTTTCAATTTTATTCAGAATCGTTAATATGATGTGAATCAAGTTGAAACTTATAATTTCTCTTCAAAATTAGCTATAGAATACAAATAAATAATTACTTTTTAATTTTCACTCCAATCAGTCTGTTTTATAGGATCCCAAATGTACCCCATGAGTGGAAAACTGGGTTTTACAAGTTTTTGCCGTCAATTCTGATTTTTTGCAGTATCTTGCATACAAATTATTTATAATACTACTTTCTACTAACAATTATATGTTAATATAAATGGTTTAAACAATTTTTATTTTTTTATCAGTTCTTTCTAAGAATAGTTAGAAAGTCGCGGGTTTTTCACATTTTTCGACTGGTTTTCACCTTTTCAATTAGAGTGATCTTAATAAACATAATTGTTTGAGCAATTAAGTGTTATCTTTTATAATATTGTCTTTGGATAATTCTAGAAAGTTTCATTTTTCTGGAATATTCAACATTTTGTCCGCTTTTTACTCACAGCGAGATAAAATTAATGCAATGCAACAAACCTCATTAATGCTAGATAGCTGCGGCACTTAAAAAAATCTCACTCTTTATCATCTTTATACTTAGAGTGCAGTAATTATTTATTTAAGTTTACAAAAATAATTGTTTAAACAATTATTATTTATAATTATCTGTACTCAAATCCATATACAGTCTGTCAAGTTAAAGCGTGGGTGGCTTTACTCGCAGTCGGTAAGGTGTATCGACATGATTTTGGTGTCAAAATATTAAGAAGAGCTCCC
>NC_046663.1:87080266-87090794 GCF_010883055.1 Belonocnema kinseyi
AGAGGGAGCTCTTCTTAATATTTTGACACCAAAATCATGTCGATACACCTTACCGACTGCGAGTAAAGCCACCCACGCTTTAACTTGACAGACTGTAATGCTACACGGTAGCGTGACCTGGACCATACAAGAAAAGGATAAAAGTGAAATTCACGCAATTAGCATAAATTTCCTGCGTGATATGTACGGCAAAACTATAATGGAGAGGGTCAGGAATGAGAAAATCCTCAAAGAATGTGGGATAGGGAAAATACCGGTTGACAAATATGAAAGAAATTCTTCGGCATGGTTTGGATATGTTGAGACAGGGTGGCCACCCACCCTGGTGAACGGGGAGAACCGGGAGAAAGCGGGTTGAGAATTATTACAGCTGGAGATTTCCCTTATTTTATCATTCGCGCATTTTGTAATTTTTGAAAGCTTCCAATTAGAAAGCATATCATTTTCAAAGTTTTTAAAATAACTAAAATTTCAAGGTTCTGAAATTTTTAACAGGGAAAATGAAAATGATTTTTTTGGCAGAAATCAATTTTTTAAAATATTTTCAGTCGGTTATTTATATAATTGTTATGTTCTAAAACAGTTCAATCTGTAAGTTCTTGAAACTAAATGTTTTCTTGAATTAATTTTTAGATTAATTCTTGGAGGTTTTGAATTTCAAATTTCACAGTATTGTAGTTTCAAATTCAAATAGTTATTAAAAATTTCAGTACCATTCTGATAATAAATAATTCAATTTTTTATAATAAAAGCCTCGATAGTCTTGTATTTTATAATTGTATATGTAAATACACAGAAATTTCGCACTGAAAAGCTTAAAATTGTACAATTTCCAAAAATTGAATCATGTTACAGCAGTCCTGTTTTGTATACTTTATTTTAATTTTTAATTAAATATCTCAAAATTGTACGATCTTTAGTTGAAGATTTAAACAAATTCATAATTTCAAATTAAAAATTATTTTATTGAAAAGTTTTGAGAATAAATAATAATTCTAAAGGAAGATTTTAAATTAAGAATGGAGTTCAAAATAAAAAAGATAAAAATTAAACTTTCTGAAATTCATACATCAGTAAATTAATAATTTCGGTAACCTTAAATGGTTAAATTTGTAGATTTCAGAATATACATGTTGAAAGTTCCATTTTTTAATTTTTCCATTTCATAGGTTTTAATTGTGCAATTAAAATTGAATTGGTTGAATTTTGAAAAGTATAAATAGCGATTTAAAAATGATAAATTTCAAGCTATTTAAATTTACTTTAAATGATTAAAATTTTAATGGGGTTGAGTGGAAAAAAGTTTTTAAATCACAATTGTTTGTGAATAAATTTGTTTTCAGTTTTAAATTTTGTTCGCATTCGCTTAAGTTTTAATAATGTTAATTTAATAATGTTACCCATATAAAATTACTATTTATTTTAAAAGTTTGTTAAAAATAATTCAATTAATTTTTTTATTTGAGAAAAATTGGTCTAATCAGCTTTAATGTTAAATTATCATTTTTTTATGTAATAACAATTTAAAATTCTAGAATAATGAAAAGCTTTGACTTTGAAAGATTCAATAATTTAGTTTTCAATATTAAATTGTTAAAGCCTAATCGCTTTGAATTTAAAATTATTCAAATTCAAGTTTTCAGTTTTTAATTTCAAAAATTGAATCTTTAAATATTTCATTTTTAAGGTTTTGGCATTGTCCTATTTTCGAAATCTTAAGCTGAAATCATTCAATTTCTTAATTCTTTAGTTCAAAATAAAATTATTCAATTATAAGCGCTTCGACTTGGAAATTATGCAATTTATCTCCTATTAGACACAAAAACAAAATCTCTGAACAAAAATTTGTTTAAAGGCATTTGTTGTGTGGATTCGTGAAAATATACGGTCGAAATGCATGAAAAATCAAAGAAAAAATTGACCACCCTACTACATAATCCCAGTTGAAATGAAATTCGCAAATTCGCAATTTACGAATGATACATTTTGGAAAAGTAGAAAGTAGAACGTTTTTTCAGCTGCAAAATTAATCAACACTTTTATAGTGAATACGTATATATTTGTATATATCGATTTTCGACACTTGATTCCATGTATACATATGAGAAGGTTACTTATTTTACATATTAATGTGATTATTTTGCTCGCTTAATGAATTATGAAAATTATATGCATTTAGAACTAATTTTAAGAGGAAGGCTACAATATCTGTAAACAATTATTATTGTTTTGATTGGTCTAAAGACCATTGCGTCACTACGTCACGCTTTTTGTATCACGAGTTGAATATGCTAGTAAAAACGGATTTTTTTACTCTATTCGCTCTTTCTCGTAATTCAGGAGATATGACTAGATTATCACTTTCGTCGATTCATATATTAAAGCCCAAAGTCATTCTTCATTTATTAATAATTTGTTTTTAATCCTGAAGTTCAAGCACAGAAAAGATAATTTTCAAGTATATTGTATTTTGTAGAATACGTTGAAAATTTTTAAACTGTATGAAGTTTTACTTTGAACTTTAAAGGATAAATCTCTTTAACAGATATGTGAAGAATTTGATGACAGTATCCAATTCCTACGAATTCTTTTGAATCTACACTGAAAACTCTCATGGCATATTTTCTAACGTAAGGAATAGGCCGTTGTTTATACTTTGGTCAACAATTTCTAAACACGATTCTCTACCCTAGTCGATTCGACTTTGCTAACAAATTCTACGTAAAAATAATTAAAGGTGTAAATCTTGTACACGACTGCATGAGAATCGTTCTCCCAAATTCTCGGGTTTCAATTATCAGTTTAATATCTTTAAAGCTACTAATTTTTTCTGCTATTTGCAATGGATAGAAACAAAGTATCCATAATTAGTACTTAAAATAAGAGAAATCGAGAAATTAATTGAAAAAATTTCATACAAAATCTAGACTACTTGAAAAAGTCAGATCAGCCTGTGATCGATCATGTTTGTTGACGTCACAGGAGCGAAGGCACACTCTCGAATTTGAGAAAGCGCCGTTTTTTTCTTTTTAGTATTTTTATTTTCTACGCGGAAACAAATATCAACTAAAGTAATCTTTGAACAATAATATATTAGTTAGTAAATATGAATCACTGAAAAAAGTTTCCATGGGGTTTTCCATAGTTTCATTACCGTAGAATATTTATGTTGGTTTATTTTGCTTGAAATATTTTGATTGGTTCTTTTCATGCAAGTAGGTACTTCAGTTGATGCTTTCTCCAAATTTTCGAGTCAATCGAAGTTCAGGTTGGTTTTGTATAGATATCACGTTTTTCTGCTTTAAAAGGATTCGTCGATTTCCCCGTTCCGGTCAAGCCTCAATACCTCGAATTCACCATCTGATGGATTATCCGATGAAATTGCTGATTTCAGAGCGACACAATCCTTCGGCGAACATTTGATTCGCCCTTCCGGTCCACAACTACATTCCACGCAATTTCCAGTCGACTGTGGAAGAGTTTCGCCCTGTTGATATACTCTTCCTTTAAAAAAATTACAATTATTTATATTTTTAGTCCATTTAAGGAAACTAGATGAATAGGGTAGATCTGAGCAAGACCTACTGCCGCTTCGAGGTAAAAGCGACATTACAAATAAAGCGCTATAAGCTAGAATCTTTCAAATTTACGTTGCAAATGAAAAATTATGCAGAAAGCAGTTTTTACATCTAAAGACTGGAAAATTCGCTGGCAGGAATGTAAGGTTTGCAATATTAATTAAAATACAGTCAAACTCTGATATAATGCCACTGGATATATCCTTCGCGGGGAGTGTACCGTGGCCAAACAGACGTGACCAAACGAAAGCATTTTCATCCGAAGCGGCACTCTATCAAGTTTGTTCTCCACCTCTTTCAGCCCCAATAACCGGCGTTATTTCCGAGGTTGAGGGTACTTACGCCATGAAAATTTGATCTTCTATGAGATAAAACATTATTTGTGCAAGTAATTATAAATGTTAAGTTTAGTTCAGGTCGAAATCAAACCAACAAAATATTTGACAAATACTTGAATGTTAACTCTATACATTTTTTCGATAATATTGTCAAATTCTAACCTCAAAACAAAACGAGTTTCAAACATACAGATATCGTTCTGCTTTTAAATGGCCTAAGAGAATTTCAACGTATAAGAAGTCATACACCACAGCTACAACTATTTTAAATAAAAAGTCCTTTTTAATTTTTTTTGTACATCCGAATGCATTTCTTTTTTATAAAAAAAAACCATCGTCAGTCTTTCTCCGACATGCGAGACAAGACTGGCGATATACAGATGGTTATAAATAATTAAATGATTAAATCATTATTTTATTATGGCAATAAAAAAAGTCTGCTTTCGATCTCTCTAGTGGCTTAAGGGAAAATCACTCAACCGGCAATTGGAAGTTACGTGTTTCGATTCCGAGCGGAGCGAAGAAAAAGAACTTTTTTGAGAAAAAATTTAATTTTAAAAATTAATACGTATGAAAATCTGGCATTCAATAATGTGAGACTCGAAATAAAGAAAAAGTGGATCAAATCTACGTCTTATTAAATTTATATAGAACAATGAATGTTAACCTGACGGTCATGCTTCAGTCTACCCGATTAAGTTTTTTTTTCAAGAAGAGAAAGATCAATTTTTTTTTATGAACAGGATGCAAAATATACCTAAAAAATGATCATAAAGAATTTTAAATATTCGTTTACATTCTAATGGATCTAAGAAGTTATGAAAGATTCAACTTTAAAATATTGTTCCACGTCAAAAATACTTTTATGAAATTGGGGAGGATACGCTCACAGAATAAAGTAATGATAAAATTTGTTGCAGGACATTTTTGAAAACGATACATTTTTATTTAAACTACTTCGCGTTTCCAAAACACATGTGCTATCATGGAAAAACAAAAGAAAGTTTAACCGATATTTGGTTAAAGTTTATCCTGTAAAGTTAATTTTTGTTGCTGCGAATCTTCCATCGGAAATCGATGTAAAGTTTATCTTCTGTCTTTTCTGTGCAATTTTATAAAATTATAACCAAATATTAGTTTTTTGAATTACCGCAATGCAGATACCAATTTTTAATAAATGATGAGATAATATCGCGAGTAGGTGTCTCTAAATTTGAGGGAATTCTTGTTTCACAGATTGAAAATTCTAGATTAAAAATACATATATATCATTGAAATAACAAATAAATATAAATTCTGAATCATTCTGTTAAAATATCCTATCGATTACTTGAAACTGTCAGGGGTCACAGTCAGTCCTCTATTCCCATTTTCTTCCTATTTAAAAAGAAAATTCCTCGTAATCCCTATATTTCAGAATTTTGGGGTATAAAACACTCTACTATTTTCAAAAATTCAGGTAACATTAAAGCCAAACGCAATTGTCATAAAGGTTCCTAGAGTACTTCAGCTCATATTCATGCTTCATATGGTTTCTAATCGTGCAGTGTAATTTAAAAAATGAATAAATAATGAAATTTGATATTAGGAAATATCACCTGTCAAGTGCAGTTGTCACTTACGTGCAGTTAGATACAATTTTTAGGTTATGTCGCTATGACACCGGCGCCAAGCAATGGCGGCCATTTTGTTTAGCCTGACAAATGAACCAAAAAATAAGATCAAATTGATCTGAATGGACAGATCATTCTGATCATTATGATCTCGAGAGTCAAATGATCGTTGGAGCAAAATGCTCTGCAACAAAATTGATCCTTTTTTTTACTGTGTGGTTGGCTTGAATGTTGAAGTGTTTTTAAATAGTACAGTGTTTCATATCCCAAAAGGCAACTTTTCCATATGGTATTATCTCGATGTGTATAAATTGATTTTTCGATCAAACAAATAGCGTGCAAACATTTACGGGTAAAAAATAATATGTGTCTAAGAATGTTATTTTTATTATTTTTCTGTAATTATGATGCAGTTTCATTGTAAATCCCCAACTTATTTTTTATCTCAGATCAAACATTCTGGGAAGGGAAAAGCCTACACGGTAAAAAAATTGAGCTGTGACAGGGATATTATTCCTTATTATTGCTAAACATTTAGCTGAAAACGAACGAAAGAATTTAGAAAGATCCCTGGATCAGCGAAAATGAATATCCTTGACCATTTTCCACGTACCAGGGATATCGTATGGTCAAACCCCGAATAAGTATAGCTATAATAGGAATATTAAGAATAGATGTCTGAAGCAATTATCGGAAGACTGCCGGTGCATTATGGGAGCAGCGAAATAAAATGGCGACAGTCTAATCGGGAGCAGTGACAGTTGAGATTTACTTTGGACAATTAAACGCTTTTTACCACTTAAAATGTGCGCGAATGTTAATATTAAATGAAGTTTATGATGCAGTAATAATAATTTACATTTGTTTCAATTGTAGGCGATAACTATATTGAAATATCAAGAAACGCGATAAAACCAACAAACTTGACCTTCAAATGCATTACACGGATTTCAGGGGAATTCCTTGTCGCGACACCAGACAAAAGATTCGCTACTGTAAGTTAATGTATTTCTATAACAACTAAATTTTTTTTCTAATCTGAAGATAATACAATTATACATAATCTGTCGAAAATAATAAACTATGGAACTTAGCAATTTTGTCCAAATTACTGATTTACGAGAATAATTTACATAAAGTAACTAAATTTTTAATTCGTTTAACTAAACGTTTTACCTAAACCAAGCGTACACTTTCTTTGAGTTTAATATATTCTCGATTAACTGGTTCGCCTCAAGGATTTTTTTCCGTGTATCTAAATAAATCTGAAAGAAAGGTCCGAAATTTTGATTTGTGATTTCATACCTTCTTATATTTATTTGTATACAAACGGCAAGGTCCGATATACTGTGGGAACACTACTTTAAATTATTTTTTGACTTTTCAGAAGTTTGTATTTCTAGTCGTTCTGAATATAACTACTTAGGATATGACACCATATCTTCTCATTTTAATTTTAAAAAAGCACAAAGTTCGATTATTTATAAAATTATTTGCTTTAATGCTTCGAAAAATTTCCACAAATATTTGATTAAAGGAATGCAGCAATAAATTGGTTCAGCCTATCCGACTTTTAGGTCTTTTGCATACAATTATGTAAGTGTAATAATTACGACCGAAGGTTAAAAGCAAGATCAGAAACATGTTATTGGCAGAGCTGATAAAATATTTTAAATCATGTTTTACGTGATGAAACAAGGTTTGTACCCATTATAAATATAATAATGACATAAAGGATTTAGCAATATATTCCAATAAAAAAGTAGAAAAATGATAATCTAACATATGATTGAATCATCATACTTTTTTTTATAACATTTAATATATCAATCAAATTTAGTTTAATTTATTAATAAAATATTCAGCCCCTTATGAACATGTTGCATTTTTCTATGCTTTTTTATTATACTGACATTTCTAAAAGGAAAAATTTCCCATTGTCAAAAATTCACCTATTTTTCCGAGAGTTGAACCACTGTGACCCCTGAACTGCGTACAGGTCTGGCACTGCAAAATTAATTAATTTCCATTCAGAGACTGGAATTTTTTCTGTTCCTTTCACAGGATTAAATCAATCTGTATGGAATTTTTATTAATCCTTGAATCATGTCTTTGCTGGAATTTGCCCTATTGAAGTATTTTAAATTCCTTTTCGAAATACGTTACCCATGATGTTGCAGGTGGAAGATGAAATGGGCGATTCACTCGTGGTGGTCGTGTTATTATCGAAGTTATTTCCCTCGATCATCTCGTCTGAAGCTTCTCCAGAGGCTTCCAAATTTTCCATGGAGTCTGTACTACTTTCAAAGATATGGCTATCCTTCAATATAGTCGAAGGGGAGGAAGAAATGGCTGCCAAAGAATCCGCATTTGAATGATATGTTTGCCACCAACAATAAACTTCACCGGCGACACAGAGACAATGAGAATTCGAGTCCGAAGATGGTATCTGTAATAATTTATTTTATTATCATATTCATTGAGTTAATCAATTCTAAAGTTATATTTTGTTTCTAGTCACTTGTATCATTCGAGTTCGGCCAAATTCATTATAAAAATAATCAATTCGATACTGACATTGTCAAATAATGCGCAACCTTCTCAACGGAGTAATTGACGGGATCAAAGCGGTTATTTCGTTTATCCCTACTGCAAGTTTGCATTTTGCGGAGCTTGGGAGATTCTCGAAATTATATCTGTGATTTTCTGTGATTTCTCGTGATTCTCTATGATTGGGAATTGGTAAGTATCTATTTTACCTAATTTAGAAGTCTCGAGATCTCTCGAGACTAAGAGTTTTGAGATTAGGGTCAGAATAATACAATTTTTTAAGTTCTCTCACTATGATTGTCTTATTAATCGTTTAGAATTGTTTAAAAAATAAATTAATCTATAATACGATTTATCGTCCTTAACGTTCTTTTGCAGGATATGGCATCGGCAGGGCATAATTACGTAGATCTCATGAAGAGTTTCCATTGGAGCCTACAGATAATCGAGCTATTTCTAGGTAAAATTTTTTCGTGAATTGAGATGTTTATAAGTTAAAATTAACATATTATTCATATTTTCGGGTTGAAAATTCAACGGTTTTACAGAAACTTAGTTTCATGCCTGTAAGTTCAACAATTCGAATAAATATCTTTTCATTCTAGGCTGAAAAATATGTATTTGTTGACAATTCGTCTTTCTGTTCGAAAAATGCATCTTTTTATTGAAAATTCATCTCCTTCGTTGAAAGTTAGGCTACTTTGTTAAAAATCCTTGTTTTTTGTTTGTTAATTTTTTTACTGAAAATTTAGTTTTCACATTTTTTATTAAAAATTTATCCTTTTAGTTGGAAAATCAACTATTTGTCTGGAAATTCATTCATTTTGTTGCAAAGGAAATTTTTTTAAATTAAATATTTTAGAATTTTGCATTGTAAGCTGAATAATTTCACGATTAAAAAAGTCAACAAGGGAAATTAACATTTAAAAAGGTAAAAATTGATTTATTTAAATTGATTAATTATTTAATTAGTTTCGTTTCGGCTACAACTACTTATTAAAATTTCTTTTATTTACTCAAAAGTTTACCTCTTTGGTTGAAAATATATTTTTTTAACTGTCCATTAAACTAGTCTATTTTTTAATAAAAACGTATTTTTTTACTTAAAAATTTAACTATTTGGTCAAAAATTTGTCTTTTTAAGTGGAAAGTTCAACTTTTTGGCAAGACATTCACGTATTTTGTTAAAAATTCATATATTTTAAAATAAAATGTTTCTTTCTTGTACAAACTTAATCATCTTGGTTAAAAATATATCGTTCTTTGTTAAAAATTCAATTGTTTGGTTGAAATAGCAACTGTTAAATGCTTCGTTGGAAATTCAATTATTTGATTTTAAATTTACTTTAATGGTAAAAATTCTAATGTTACGTAGAACATTCATCTTTATTTCTTAAACAATCATCAATTTTGTAGAAAATTAAACTTTATTGTCAAAAAAATCATATTTTTGGGTTGGAAATTCTACTTTCTTGTGGATAAATTTGTCTTTTTGGCTTTAAAATTAAATAACTTTTTTGAAAATGCATGTAATTTGTTCAAAATGGGTCTTTTTTGGTAGAACATTAATCCTCTTGCTCAACATTTTTTTTTAAATTTATTAACTTTGTAGAAAATTAATTTATGTATAGTTACAAATGATTTTTTTATTTTAAAAATTTATCCAGAACTTTATAAAAATTGTATCCTGTTTATTAGATAAGTTGAAACAAAAAGTCATGTTTCTTGGTTGAAAATTTAGCTTTCTTTATTGACAATTAATTTTTTTGCCACAAGTTCAACTGTTGTCGGAAAAATTCGTCTTTTTGTATTGAAAATGTAACTATTTAATTAAGTCCTTTACTACTTTTTGCAAAATTTGTCTCTGTTACGGGAAAGTTGATCTATTTGGTCGTTTAATGTAATTGTTTGGTTGAAAATTTTTTTTTTCAAAATTTGTCTTTCAACTTCAACTTTAAACTTAAATTATAATTCAACTATTTGTTGAAAATGCATTTTATCTTTTGCTATCCATCCATTATCTCTATAATTTTTAATATAAAATATTATTTGCAGGGTCTGAAAGCACATTTTTCGACCAAACTTGACGGCAGACTCGCTCTGAAGTCGGGACAGAATTTGGACTACGACGCTCGAAAGAACCTAATTTGATATGTGATTATATACGACGTTGAAGTTTGCCACAGATATGGATTTCAAAGTTTTGTAATTAATATAAAAAAAACTAAGAGTCACATCGAAAAAGTAAAAACACCTCTCAATTCGTCTCGGAAAAATCTCGATGTGCATTTTTTGTTTTTTTGTTTAAACAATTTAGTTTAGACTCTTAGTTTTTTTTATATTAATAACACAACTTTGAAATCCATATCTACAGGCACGCAGCAACACAGCGCTGAACAACAAATGCTCTAATTGTTTAAAAAATGGGTTTACGAAAAAACAAAAAAAT
>NC_046663.1:87090894-87107344 GCF_010883055.1 Belonocnema kinseyi
CACATCAGGTGATGTTTCTGCTATGCGTTCAATTATAAAAAACAGTCGTTTCGATTATCAGCGATAGTTGTTTTGACTAACAGAGATAATCATTTTGAGTATATGAACATAATAGATTTAACAATTTTCTATATTCTATGTGAATATTCTTGGATTTTCAAGTTGAGATTCTAGGATAATCCAGTACACACTCCCGGGATCGTAAACTTTAGACTCTGAGATAGTGAACCTAGCCTTCAAATTTTGACACCCAAGAATCGTAAGATTGACATTCTCGGATAGTGAACCTTGTCATTAAATTTTGACACTCCACGGATGGTAATCCCAACTATCTAGGGGGCTGTCCCATAGTCAAAACTCAAATGTAGTCAGCATGCCACTCTAAATTTTCAGATTGACCATCCATTTTTCTCCGTGTGCTTACAATGCTTAAAATCAAGAATTTGGACCCAATTTTTCTTTTTAGTTACAAGCTTTTAAGACATTAGAATACAAGTCGCTTTGAACGAGATTCTTTTTGAATTTTTTATGATATAAAATTCAGATATTTTTTGAACGATTTATTTGCTTCAAAATCCTAATATTTTACTTGAAATATTCGTTTTTTTTAATTTTCAAGCCAAAAAAACGAAGTTTATAAAATAAAAAAACACTTGAATTTTCAACCCAGATATATGAATGTACACCATAAAAGTGAATTTTCAACCAAATAGTTAAATTTTCAAAATAAAAAGACGGAATTTCCATAGAATAGGTATATTTTCAACCAGAAACGAATTTTTAAATAAAATTATGAATCTTCATCGACAGAAATAATTTTTAATAAAGTAGTTGAATTTTCAATAAAAAACGATGAATTCTCAAAAAATCTAATTGTTGATGTTTTAACCCGAAAAGAATTTAATTTTAAATAAACAGTAGTTGAATGCATCTAAAGAAAACGATTTTTCAAGAAAATAGTCCATTTTTTATATAAAAAAAATGTTTTAGTCACGAAAGAATAAAAATGGCCACCAAATTATTAAATTTTCAGGTCAAAAAGACGAAAATTAGTCAAAGTGGGCGTAAAGCGCCTGCACGAAAGGGCTTCATAGCTTTCTTGTTCTCATATTTTTCTTCCTAAATCAATTTTGGCCCCTATGTTAGTTATATGCCATATGACCATTGGGCCCAAAGTCAATTTTGGGCCATATATCAATTTTGGACTCGATGCTAAATTTAGGCATTATATTAATTTTGGGCCTTATATCTATTATGGCTCCTATCTCAAATTTGGGCCCTATATTTACATGGGCCTTGTGCCAATTTTGATCCTATGTCAATTTTATGCCCTATATATATTTTGGACCCTATATCTATTTTGTAATGTATGCCAAATTCAGGCCCATTATCAATTTTTGGTCCCATTTAAACTTTTGATTTATGAAAATTTTGGGCCCTGTAAATATTTTGGATTATATTTCTGTTTTGGTCCGATGTCTATTTTGGGCCCTAGATCATATTTGGGCCCTGTATAAATTTTATACCCTAAATTGATTTTGGGCCCTATATCTATTTTCTGTCCTATTTTTATTTTGTGTCCTGAAGGTTTTGGTACATTGTCTATTTTGGGCCTTATATCAAAGTTTGTGCCCTGTTTCAATTTTGAACCATATGCTCGTTTTGGATCCTCTGCCCGTTTTAGGCCCTGTATCTATTTTGGGACCTTTTTAAATTTGAACTCTTAACAATTTTAGACCCTATCTTAATTTTTGGGCTTTATGTCCGCATTGGATCGTACAACAGACGAACAACCGACCGAAACTAGAAGGAATTCTAACCGGGTCTACAAGAGCCTAAAGATATGAATTTTCAAGAAAAAATGAAATTTTCAATCAAATTGACAATTTTATGAAATTGTTACACTGTTAATCTAAAATGGCCAAATTTTTTATAAAGGTCTTTAGTTTTCTCACAAAAATGTGAATTTGTAACAAACAAAAATAATTTTCAACTTAAAAAAAGGGACTTTCGAATAGAATAGTCAAATGTTCAAATTGTTGAAGGCTTAAGCCAACAAGACGCATTTACTACAAAAAAGTTTAATTTTAAACACAAAAACATTATTTATTAGCCAAATAGTTATTTTTCAAAGAAAAAGTTGAATTTTTTACCGAAATGGTTGAATTATTAATCCAATAGTGTGAATATTTAACAAAAACATTTAATATTCACGATAGAATTACGATCTTTCTACACAAAACTTGAATTTTTAACTCGAAAATACCAAATAGTTGTATTTTGAAAGCAAAAATACAACCAGAAAAGATTGATTCTGAAAAAAAGTTAAGAAAGAAAAATAATTTGACCAAACTTCTGAAATTTCAAGCAAAAGAACGAATTTTCTACAAAGCAGTTGCATTTTTAACTAACGAAAATGAATTTTGAACAAAAATGCTAATTTTTCGTTAAATAGTTGACATTTTTATCAAATTAAAAAAATTTTAAGCTCTTTTTAGGCTGTTATATCTCACGTTTCGCGCTCGATAATGCATTTACCTCACGCTACGCGCGAAACCATTATACTTTCCCCCACATTTTTGGATAGAACTTTTAATATTAAAATTCAAACTATCGACAACTGAAATCTAGTGATTGTAAGTTCTCGATTTTAAGCTCCTTCGATTTTAACAAACACATTCTCCTCAGATGCCTCATGAGAAAAAAATTGCAAAAGCAAATTTCGAGATTCAATTTTGGTAAACAATTTTTTTATAACATTTTACTTTATATTGTGTCTTTCTTTCTAAAATACAATTTTTTTGTGCTGTCAATTTTGACAATTCAAACAAAAACTAAGAGTCTTACCACAAAATTATAAAAAATATATTTATAGGTCTTTTTTGGATGAACAATTTTCTTCTATTAATTTTTGTTCATATCTTGCATAGTTTCACCAAAGAAAGAAATCTTTTATTTATACGAGCATTTTTCACGATTCAAACGAAAAATACGTGTCTTATAAAAAATGTTTTCAAGAAAATTTGTTCATGTTTTTAAATGAATAATTTTTTTTCTTAAAGATTTTTTTATATCTAGTATAGTTTTGCTGGAAATTAGCATTTTTTACTTCTTAAAAAGCATTTTTGGTGGATAAAATCAGAACCGTTGACAGACACATTCGTAAAAATCTTTTTTTCTTACTCAAATGTATCAAAACGTAGAGACTCGAAGAAAACACATGAAGTGAAATTTTACATACAAATAATACCATTCCAAATAATACCAGAAATTCTATTCTTTTGACTTTTTAAAATCTCGTGTCGTTTGGCTCACAAATTAAATTTAAAACATTTCAATATCATCTTTCATACTTAAAAAGCAAACTATGCCTCATGAAAAAAATGTTCAAAGGAAAGTTTGCAAGTCTTTTCAAAGGCAACAATTTTGATACCGTCATTTATTTTCTTATCTCGCGTTATGTGGCCTTAAATTTGAATTTTCGATTTTTCAATCAAATTCACTAAGTTATGATAATCTTATAGGGCTTTTATAAAAGTAACGGTTTTCTTCTCATAACTGTTTTTCATATCGTGCTTGATCTTATTTAAAATTTATATTTTCGTTTCTTTTGTTGAATTTTACAAATACTATAACTCTAATAATTTTCATTTAGTCGAAAAAAGTCGTAGATGAATTGTTCGACATTCCGAGTACTACAATCAGCGATTATCTCAAAATTTTTTCAGTTACTCTAGCTTTTTGAATTTTTATCCAGAATAGCAAAAAAGTTATGTTTTAAACAAATAATTGAACGTTTGACCGAATAAATTGGATTTTCAATGATCGAAGATGAATTTTCAGAAAAACAATTTTCAAGTCAAAAAGATGACTTTTACACAAAACAGTTAAAATCCAAAAATACAACTTTCTAATAATAACATTAATTTTCAATGAATGTTCACCCAGAGAAATAATTTTTTAACAAAGTAGTTCAATTTTCAATCAAAACTGCATTCAAACTAAATAAATTTTCAACAAAATAATTAATTTTAAAACAAATAATTTGATTTTCAATCGAACAAGACGAATTTTTACCTAAAAGTTAACTTTCAATCCAAAAAGACGAATTTTCTACAAGATACTTCATTTTTCGACCCGAAAATATAAATTTTTAAGAAAAATTTAATGTTCAAGTAAATAGTTGATTTTTTCACGAAAACAGATTTTCAACCGAGAAGGAGAGGCTCTTAACAAAATTGTTAAATTTTTAACAAAACAAGTAAAATCTTCAATCAAGTAATAAAAATGTCAACAAAAAAAGATGAATTCTTAACCAAAAATATAATAATGGACTTTTAATCGAAAATTCAATTTTTGACAGCATAAAAAATTATGGAAAATTAAAAATTACATTTTGACGTCAAACTATGCAAAATAGGTGGAAAGATGTAAGAGTATGAATTACTTTTTGATAGGATGCGTTTTTTTTGTTTTAATCGTGAAAAACATTATTAACTATAAAAAAATATGCCCGCTGCATGGGCACATTCTCATCACAACTTTTATCTTTTAACTTATTTTTCGTCGCGTACGTGGGTTTAAATTTTAGCTTATTTTTTATTTTTTTAATGCTATTTTTTTACGATTAAAACAAAAAAAGAACTATCAAAACATTATCGATGACAAATTAATTTATTTTTACATTCTCATCAGAGAAGGTATTAGATTTGTGTCAAATTTGACCCCCCCAGTTTTGGTCAAATGTCCACGTTTTGAGACCCCCTGAATCCGAAAGACAGATTTATCTGTAGAACACTCTTTTATTATATTAAAATGAAGGTCAAGTTCGCTGGCCAGCGATTTGGGATAACAATTTAAAAAGGGAGCACATTTTGTATATTCTTGAGACCACTTTTTTCAAGATACAAACATTGTCTGTACAAATATTCATAGTATTCAAAAAGACGAATAATTTATCATAACTTTTTTTATAAACCTAAAATTTATCAGAGTTGTAGCATTTTAAAAATTCTAAAAAACACACGAAAATGAACATTTTAAGCCAAATAACGCACGATATGAAAAAATTCAGAAGAAAAAAGTTGCTTTTTGAATGCCCTACAAGATTATCATGACAACTTTTTGAATTTTCTTGAAAAATCGAAAATTCAAATTTTGATGGCCTACAAAAACAATGGAAAATCAAAAATTACATTTTTTCATTAGACTATTTTTATTAGCATGAAACACTAACCCGCTATGACTCTTGATTGAAACTACAACCCCCCCCCCCCCCCCCCCCCCCCCCCCCCCCCCACTAACCTCTCATTAATCGAAGTTTCGCGGGGCTGTCGTTGTATCTAGACACTCCACCCTATATGCGTTGAGAGACTCTTTTAGTTAATTATTAGGATATGAAGCAATAGGGCACCATGAATACGATATATGATACGATGCGGTAGAGTATTCAGTTGACTAAGTCTGCGTCATTGAGGTTATGGATATGATTTAGAGGTTAAAAATGGTAAGGCTGATGTTTAGACTGTATGTGTAACGTACCAAAACTAAAATTTGAAATGAGCAAATTCGGTTTTTGAAAAAACGGCAGAAGTTGCAATAAAATTTTTAATAATAAAATTTTGTTTAAAGAATGCATGTTAGGAATTATAATAATATACATTTATCGAAATGATATACAATTTGAGGGAAAAATTCGAGTACGAAGCACGAGATACGTGATGAGAATGTGTTCGCTAAAGCCGAAGGAGCTTTAACAAAACAGAATTCAGTATTACAAAATTACTGTTTTCGATGCTGTGATCTTTATTATTTTTAAATCTGTATACAAGTGTGGGGACCATACAAAGACCGAGCGCGGAGCGCGAGGTAAATACATTATCGAGCGCGAAATAAGCATATCATGGAGCGCGTAGCGCGAGAACCAATACTTTCTTGCAAAGCAAGCGGCGCGCGAGACGAATGTTTTGAGAGGCTTCAACAATCTCCTTAAAGTTACATTTGAGGATTTTTTGCTGATTAAAATTTGCTACAAAAAATTTGATATATCTAGAGAATAAAATAATAATGGTAATGCAGACAATTTTAAAATACTTCGGACATGTGCGTTTAAAAAAATTGCATTAATCTGGTTAATTTAAAACAATATGTTGGACCTCTGAAGGTTGTCTACTTATCAAAATATCTTAGGAAAAAATGACAAGTACAATAAATCAAAAATTTAGCGGAAGCATATTTCACAAGAAGCCACTTTGATTGGCTTTTAAATATTTTCCTTTATAGTTGTAGCTTTATGAATAATTATTTTTAATACCTCGGAACTTATCACTGTTAAAAAAAGTATAAAAAAGTAAAAAGTTGAAAAAATGGAATTAGAACCCTGAGTTTTGTATTTCTTATTTAAATTATGTTATTTTAGCTAACTTTCAATAATATTTTGAACATCCATGTAGCGCTTTTATGTTTTTTCTAGATCGCTTGGAAAAATCTTGTAAACAACTCAAGTCATTTTACTTATAAGAAACAACTATAAAAGGAATTGACAAGCACAGTCCTTTTCAGTGTTTATTCATTATCTTTTTTTAGCTAATTTTAAAAAGTTTCGTTTAGTACCTCAGAGCTTTAAAATAGATAAAATACTCGGCTTGCAAAGTAGATTAAGTCCTTAAGTTTTTTCTATCGTTTGTTTTTTTCATTAGGAAACTCTCAGGTATTTGAAATATCATCTTTTGTAGAACAATATTAAATATGAAAATCTTTTAAGATTTGAGATTATTTTATTTGCCAACAAAACACGAAGAATCAGAGTTGAAATCTGGAGTTTGGTATTTTATGTACATTACATATCAAGCATATTTTTTTTTGGGAGACAATAAATTAAACTTTTCATACGGAAATATAAGATTTTTCAAATTAAATAGTAAAATTTATAATTATTCTTCCAAAGCGTGTGTAATTTTTATATTGCAATTTTTGACAATTTGAGCTAAGATCATTAAATTACATGTGTTTGTAAGCTTTTGTAATATAACGCAAATAAATTGGCATTGAATCAAGAAAATATTTGTCTGAATCTTATAATTTTCTATTGGACTATTATAAATCTCTTTCCAACTAAATAGACTAAAGTGATTTTCAGTCGCTTTCAATCAATTTTTGTACAACTTTTCTTGGGAAAAGAAAAGTGATAAATCTGTCAGAGGGGTTTTAAGGAAATATGTGATCAATAGCTTTCCGTGTGATATAAGTAGATAGACAATAACCAAGTAATATTCTTCGATCAATGTATCAGATGACCCGATTCGACTATGAATTCATCTTTTCAACAATTTTCATATCGCTAATTGGATGCAAATGTGATAGAGAAATACGAGGTGGCGAGAGATCTAGTTCAATGTTCAAATTCAAACCAGCACTCTTAGCTGCAAATGAGATTTTGATATACCTGCATACTCTTTGAAAGAAAAATAATTATAAACCGAATGTTTTCTCTCCACTTGATTTTTACCTGTTGTTTTAAATACAGCTACTTGAAAGGATGTTAAAAAACATAATCATTTTCACAGGGCTGTTAGGATTCGAAATGCGTATATGAGAAGAGATTATAGTTTGCTTCCGGCTGTATCGCGACAATTTATTTCTGTGGGTGAGAAAATACTTTACTAATTTTAAAAAATTTTTTTAAATTTTGTTCGAAGTTGCGAGTATCAAGTTTATACGTAAAAATTGAGATTTCTATAGTTTAGGATTTTTTAAGAATATAGGCGAGACCGCCCGACAGTATATTATGGACCTACAATAGATAATCCTTAACTTAAGGCACAAACGCACCTGCAATAATTATTTATAATTTTAATTTAATAACCATTTTTTAAGGATTCCTCAAGTTCTGGGACCTTCCTCAGACATCAGGAAGAAGACACTAGAAAAAATATTTCATAACAGAATTTTTCTTCAAAAAGGCTTTTGACTAATGACTTTTTAATTACTAAAATTTTATGAAATAAAATATATACATAAATAAGAGGAAGAAGGAACTTATTTTATATAAAATAACTTTTAACATATATTTTCTTACATATAATCATAACAAACGTATATTTGAAAAAATTAATATTCTACTCTGTTCTTATTATTATAATTACTGTTTCTTACATTTGAGCCTTTACTAATTATGCATATTTTGCAATGTTGCAAGCCGTAAGATCAATAAATTACTCATTCTTACATCATAAATAATTCGTTTGCCAATTGCATGCTTTGTTTAAACCAGGAGTGGCTGTTCAACTGTATGTTTGTTGCGAATAAAAAAAAAAGATTTTATATAACGTAGATTATTCTAATAAAAGGAGGTGTTTCGGGTTGCTAGCGTGTGAAAAACTACGAATCTTGCCGAAATGTTACTTTTGCAATTTAAGAATTTTTCATTTTGAATTTTAATCCCAGTTATTCAAACCGCTTGATAAAGGAAGCGTCCTTGTCGCTGACCCATTACGCCTCTTCAGCGATTTCCCGGTTTCTTTCAAATATCAAGCCAAGCTCAACAAGGTAGAGACTTTTTGGTGAAAGGTATACAAAATCTCGAAAACATTGAAGTTGAGAGAAAATATTAGTAATATTATCCGCGTCAAGGAGTTTTATGACAAACCCATGACATCTAACGAGGAATTTCCATCAATCACTTCTGAAAAAGTGAAAAAAGCCTTAGGGACACAAAAAACTTCTCCACTGCACGACCAGATGGTATCAATAACTTCTAGTGGCAAAAGTTTACTTCTGCACACCAATATTGGGCCCGCATATACTTTTAAAAAATCGGAGTTAAAATCAACTCCGATGCATACCCAATAAAAGCCCCACCGTTTTGAGTAAACGACAATCGGAGTAGAAGGAGACGAGTTAAAATGTAAATCTTGCAAAAGAACTCCTTACCTGCACTGACCGGAGTTATCTCGATCAACTCCGTTCTGATCCTAAAGTTGTCCTACGACACCATCAGGAGATGATTTTAAGTAGTAAATTTGGCTAAAAAGGAACGCTGAAGGGAGTAATAACTATTTAGAATTAGACTTAAGTACTCTGAATAGATTTGATGCTAAAAATATTAATAATTGTTCTCCGTACGCCTAAATTCTTCAAATTAATTAATTTAAGCAACTTTAATTAGACGAGGAAATTAAAAGATTGATAATTCATGATTTTCTCGTATAAAAAATGTATGATTCTCCAATTAAAGTTACATAACTCATCAATTATTTTAAGAAATTTGAGTTTACATACTAGCGTCTATATATGAATTTTTCGATTCCCAATTCCAATTCATATACAATTTTGACCCAATTTTTCTGGTTGCTATAACAAATTGCACTGGCGCGACACGCGACCATCTAGAATTCTGAATTCTAGAATTTTCGTCTTATCGACTTCGCAGTTTCGCACGCGTTGACTTGCGGCCATCATGTTGCGAACAACTCCTCTTTGCAAGTTTTCTGCGAACACAGCTCCAAACTGTATTCGATACTGAGTCGATTTATACTCCGAAAAATTGTTCTCTTGACTCCGCTAGCCATTTACTCCTCAAATTTTTAACAGTGTATATACCTGGGCATGTTTGAAAGCCGCATTCAGTTCTTCAAATCTGTCGGCGTTAAATCAGGTATCCGCGACTAACATGCTTGCTGTCCCTGTTCTACTCTATTCGTTTGAGGTGGTTTGATAAATAAAGATCAAGTTTATGGGCCTTCATATCGCCACGCAAGAGATCATGCATATGCATAAGAACTTGTTTCTCAATTCGTGCGTTCCACAATTATGCATCTCATGCCGCCAATGCGAACGCAGACTTCTGAATTTCCAATGTGCTTATAGCAGAATTGCCAATGAAAGCGATCGTCTCCTAAAAATGATCAGAAAACACGAAATAATTGGCAAAGGAGCGTTTCTTCAGAAAGCCGCGGAGCAGACGACCGACATCCATTTGAACATCAGATGTGAGGAGAGTAAATTACTCTATCTAGATGCCTCAGTTCTAAAAGCTGAAGTAAAAAAAGCAGAGGTTGTAAAATTCCACCAAAACCTGTTCGACAAGAGAATGCACGGAAACTTTTACAGAAATTTAAAAAATCAGTCATTGTCGAAAGAACGAATTTTTTTACACCATTAAGCCATTTCCGCAACACTGCTCCGACCCAGGTTGCTGATCAATCTCTCTAGCAATCACCCCAAGCGAAGAACCTCACGAAGTCGTTATGTAAGGTTTCCCACTTGGGTCCATTAGTAGCCAAGGTCTTTTGTTTCAGGCTTCATTCACTCTACTGACACTCTTTTTATTAACTATTTGCCGCCATACTTTCCTGTCCTGGCATACTTGTCTAGCTTCTTTTATGTCCATGCATTTTTTCATGCAGGCTCTCGTGTTTCTGTGACTTCTTATGTCTCTTCTAATGAGGGTCTCATTCACACATTCTAACCATTCTTTCCGCGGTCTACCTCTGGGCACGCTGCCATTTACTTTACCTTGATACACTTGTTTCATTAGTCATTCGTTTCGCATTCTCTCAACATGTCCGAACCATCTTAACCGATTTCTTTCCTATGTGTCTACTAGCGTCTCTTCTGCACCACATTCTTTTAGAATTATCTCGTTACTTACTTTGTCCATCAGGGGTTTCCCGCATATTATGCGCATGAATCTCATGTCAATTGCGTTAATTTTACTCTTATCTTTTTCTTGATAAGTCCATGTCTCGCTACCGTATAGTACAGTCGGTGCAAATATAGAATTATGTATTGCCATTTTAGCTTTATTTGATATATTTTTACTTCTGATAAAGGGACCTGCTCTACCAATAACCTTCTTACCTTCGTTTATGCGTCTATCTAATTCCTCACCTATCTTCCCGTCCCTAGTAAATAGCTACCAAGGTATACGAACTTATCAACTTGTTCAATTCTCTCATCATTTAATAAAATATTGCATAGTGTTTTCTCACTCTTTCCTTCGAACACCATAGTTTTTGTTTTATTTGCGTTAATTTTGAGGCCCATGCTCTTCATGCTTGTATCTAGTTTATTCAACATTCTTTGTAAGTCTTCGATAGACTCTGCCATAACAACCTTATCATCTGCGAATGCTAACCCACGTACCCTTACTGTTTTGAGATCCACACCCTCTTCATCGAAGAGAGCCATTCTTAAACACTTGTCCATAAATAATATAAATAACCATGAAGACATAACGCGTCCTTGTCTAACTCCTTTTTTTGATTTCCTCAAATCATCAGGACCTAATTCAGGTACGGCGGGTTTCATTTTCGCACGCTAGGATGGTGTCATTTCCACCTTAGTATACCGCGACCGCCTTACATCAAGAAGATCCCAGCTATAGGAGCAGAGCTAGTCATGAACACGCTGAGTCCCTAGAACGCATACTATCCGAGTATTATACTCACGCGGGAACGATGTGAAAGTGACGCGTTCACGTTGATCACGCGAGTGCTTCACAGCGATCATGCGAGGGCGATCATGCGAGTGTGTTGCGGCGGTCATGTGCGTGAATCACGGTTAGGACTTTCACGGTGACCACCAATGCGAACACAGTGTTCAGCATTATTTTTACACGCATCAGGACTGTGATGTCACAGCGATGAGAATCGTTTTTATCACAGGTGTAATCGAAACGTTTCTCATCGATTGCGAGTTTGATTCCTCTATAATCAAACCGAATGACATATGACAAAGCCACCGAACGCGTCCACTGATTGCGGATCGAGGGTTCCTGTACCAAGGGTTTCTGCTGAATATGGTTACAAAAGATTAATAAGCAGTCGCGGATAATTGTCCAGGGGTTGTCCCCGAAGGAATTAACCTCAAACGGAGGTGTAAAAACCGTGCCGAAAGCTGAATGGCACCTGGATGAGTTGTCTAGAACGGTGACTCTGGGATACCGGGCGACCTCTCAAGAGTGCGCAGTCATATCCTTGCATGTGAGGCTTTACAAAGACAAAACGAACCCCTTCCCCTAGCTTCTCATGGGAACAACAATGATACTACCAAACATAGTTGTAATAAATGCGTTCAAAGAAATAGAATGCTATCGCACTTTTCGCATCAGCGTCTGCGAAACCATGCCGAACTACTCCAAAAAAGGGGCTATGTAATCGGAGCGCCTACTCTACTACAGCCAGAAGAAGCCGACATCAGAGAAAGAGAGGCGACACTAAGACCAACCGCGGGCAGGCATTCGATAGAGGAAGAGCGATGCTTTATGAGCCGGAGAAACATCAGCTCCCAGGTATCTCTAAAGCCTCAATATCTGGCTGAAATGGATGACGAGCTTCGTGGACAGCTTGAAGGAGCTTTGTTATGCCCTCATAACACCTGAAAAACAATGCCTACCCATCACTACCGACCCAGTGAAAAAAGTATTAAAGAGGTATGAAGAACGGCGCACGGTACTCTTGCTGAAAATGGACAATTTAGCTGATCCGAAGAATTACAGGTCAATCACTTGTCTGAATACACTGCATAAGATATTCACAGTTATCCTAAATGATAGGATTGTTCGGGCAATCGGACTTGTGTAGCAAGAAATGTATGAACAACGCGGCTCAAAGAAAGGCGTAGCAAGATGTCGGGAGAACCTGCTCATTGATAGATGTGTCTGCAAAAATGCAGCATCCTACCAGCGTGATCTATCAATGGCTTGGATTGATTACCGGAAAGCGTTCAATTCGACCTCCCATAGACGTATCATCTGTCTGTTGAAAAGCTTAAAGGTTCATCCGGAAATCGTGAAGTGCGTAGAGAGATTGATGCCGCTTTGGAAAACCAGATTTACTATCTCATCTGGAAAAAATCGTGTGAAAACTAACAAGGTCACCTTTCAGAGAGGTGTCTTTCAGGGCGACACCATGAGCCCCTCTTTTACCTTACATTATTGCCACTATTTCTAGCATTTCGCCATTTCCAGGGGTACTTTTGCGGCAAACCTGCAAATCGAAAGTACAAGGTCACTCATGTATTTTACATGGATCATCATTAGATCTATGCTAAAAACAAAGAGCAATTACATCTAGCTCTAGGGATTGTCAAACGATACTAAGGATATTGAAATGGAATTGGGGTTAGACAAATGTGCCAAGGTTTATTTGAAGCGGGGAAAACTTAACGGCATCCCTACAGACCCTGAGCTTGTCGACAGAAGCGCTATGAGACACCTTTGCGCTGGATAATATCGCAAAGCGAATAGTTGCTTTGACATGTGTTCAGGTGGCTGACAGCGCGGTTCAGCAGTCCACAACCCCCGGCATGAGCCAAAATTCAATCTCCAAATGATACTTTCCTCTAGATGCCCAGATGTGCACCTACGTTCGATGTGGCGATTCGTGTGAAAATAAGGTGGTAAATGAAAAAAGTTTTTTTTTAATAATATATGTTTACATACAAAGTGTATATTACTATTTTATAAAATTTTAGCGATTAAAAAGCCATTAAAGGTATTCTTTAAGACATTTAAAAATATATATTTTTTTTTGGAAACCAGGTTTTACATTTTTCATCTAATTTCCATTATATAATTTTTCCCTATTGTATGTGGAAGGTCGCAGTATTTTGGCATCCTTAAAAAAAATCTTAGGGGCAAAATAACGCTCTTATTATTCAAATAAATCGTACTTTTTATGACTTATACTGGCTCCAAATCATTTTTTCTCGATCAGGCACCAAATCAGAGTTCTTTCTTTAGTATCATCTACAATTTTCATTTAAACGATATTTCTCTTAAACTAATATGTATATTTAAAAAAATCGTAATGCGAAAATTTCACTTTTAACGTGAATTTGATGCTCGCAACATTTAAACTTTTGTTTTTGAATCTGTAAAAATTATAAGAATGTTTTTTTCATTTACAGAAACACGTCGCGATGCAATCGCCGAACAATTAAAACCATTTTTTGTGAACCACCCTATTGTATGCGAGTGTTGATTATGGAGAAGGTGGGATGAATTGTTAACAGAAGTGAGTGAAATCGCGTACGGCAATATCCTTTCAAGTTTATTGTGACTCACGCGGAAAATATCGGGATTCCATAAATATTTATTCGTTTCGAATTTCACCCTGAAAATGTTTTGTCCTTACTCTGGGACAAGTCGAAAGATCTAATCGATCAAATAATTCTCGGGCAGCATTTTTTTCATATGCCACACGTTTAAGTTATTCAGCGAGTTGTTTTAAAATTTGAATGTATGTAATCGAACGAGCTTTGTAAACCTCTGCTTTAAGTATCCGTTGATTTCCTTAGCACGATTGCTACACATTTTTAAATCGATATTTTATGTATGAACGTCAAGCAAGCAGATTTTACCTCCTTCTGTTTTGTAAACATTTATAGGTAAGAATGAAGGGTCTCTCAATTTCAAAAAATTCTTACATGTTTAATTTTGTTACAATTTTGTTTTTTAGAAAGTAAGTACTTCCGTCATATTTTGAAAGACTTGAAAAATCGAAATGTTAGTTTTTAATATGTGAATTATATATTCTGAAACTTCTGATATCTGGTTTTTTCACATTTTTATTCTATAATGTTCATATTGTTTTAATAAACAGCAGTAATATGAAGTCCGCCATACTTCAGTGCATGAGGCACGCCAGTCGAATTGGAACACCCATGAATGAATTAAATGTCAAACAATGACATACATAGTTACAATGCGGTTTTGACTAATAACATGTTCCCTGATAATGTGTTTAAATGTTTCCTTCATAATTTTAATACAACCTAAATAATTCACAAATCAAAATCACATTTCAATAATAAATTATAAGGCATTTACGTCAAAGCGCGCTACCATAACATACTCTTCCCTACAAGTTTCTCTGCTAGTGCATTATATCCATTATAATGTGACCTGGGCTCTAAATAATACTGTTGCAATATAAATAAATATTTAATATTGATTTAAAATCTATTTTATGAATAGAAAGAGGGATTTACAATATAAATAATAGGTTTCTTTATTGAAGGAGTTGCACTCTGCACGAGCCCTTCCACGCGGTGCCATTAGTGTCCCAGGTGTTTTGTTTCAGACATTTCTCAGTACGCAGACATTCTTCATCACACATTTCTTATAAACTATTTTTCTCCACACTTTTCTGTTCTGACATACAACTTTAGCTTCCTGTCCGTCCATATATTTTTTCATGCAAGCTCTTGTGTTTCTATGGGTTCTTACATCTTTCGAATTGGGGTCTCATTCAACACGCAAAAAAAAGAAATGTAATATTTACTTATCAAGAATTGTAAAGGGTTTCTTGTAACCGTAACAGTATAAACTGCTCTTAATAAGGGGGTGAAAATGTGAAAATCACTTAGCATTTCGTGAATGTAACAATGAAATTAAGGTTTATTCAACGGTTATCCTTCAGTAATATAAACCTCTATTCCCTCATATTACATACTGAACGACATGTAAAATCCACTGAACCGAGATTACAATAGTAGTGCAGTGGACATTACCGAAAGATCGGTAAATGCTACCGATCCAATCGGTTTACTTAACTCGCCCCTAAAGTTGCAACGCAACCTATCCGCGAGGAGCATTGGGTAAATTGACGGCGCAATCGGCCACGAATGGATTGCATCACCTAAAAAACATTCTTTTTTGACACTTCTGTGACAGTCGTCACATTACTCCATATTCCCACTTTGCAAGGAAGGGGTTTCATAAAAATAATACAATTTTGGATGGCAAAACTTAATCATAGATCGCGTACACTTGAGAGTTTATTGGAACAAGACATGCTTTTGTTCCGTGACTGTTTCAGCTGAAATATAGATATGATGTGAATGCTAGAACATTTGTTGTGTGCCGCGATGGCATGGATGCGTATTCAGCGGTATTCAGAAGTCGTTCCCGAGGTCACCACACTCAGTTGCAAATGCATTTCAAAATTATTTTACAGATCGCAACTCGTATACTAATGTAGTGGTCAAGACTGTTGACTTGCGTGCTTAGTTTTATGCATTCGAATCCCCCCCCCCCATGGCGTACGAAATTTTAATTGTATTATAAGCATTACAACTTACAAATAACGATTAATTATAAGTATATCCAAAAATATTTATAAGAAATAACCGTGCGCTTATTTATTATTTTTTAGCAATACTTTTTCACAATTTACAGTGCTGTCTTAACTGTAGTCTACGCCGATAAAATAATTCAGATCTCTTTATATTATTCGTTAAAGTGACATGATAATTCGTAATTGCAGCATCCAGGAACTGTACAGAATAGCGACTAAATCGGTCAAATCTATTGATTCGCAGGTCAGCACCACTTGAGAATCGGTACTACGAGGGTAGTTCAATAAGTCCTTAGAATGACCAACAAATGGCGCGCGAATCGCTCCAAATCATCTGTTTTCAGTCAGCACCACTCCCGACTAGATAT
>NC_046663.1:87107444-87128429 GCF_010883055.1 Belonocnema kinseyi
TAGAGCTCCAAGGAGATTATGTTGAAAAATAAAAAAAAATTTACCCAAAAAAATTGTTTTTATACTTCATTCTAAGGACTTATTGAACTACCCTCGTAGTAACCGTCATTGATAGTCATACTTATTTACCTATAATTGTAACGTTTACTGAACTGTCATGTTGTCCATATACGTACTAGGAAGATCGTTAAATTTAACTTGGTTTTCAGTAAAATGTAAGGTTCTTTTTTCTGCGTGAAGCATTCTTATTATTCTCTCTGTGGTCTGCCTCTAGGCACATTGCCATTTACTTTACCTTGATACACTTGTTTCGTTAGTCGTTTATATTTCATTCTCTCAACATGCCCAAACCATCATAATGAATTTCGTTCCTAGATATCAACTAGTGTACCTCATTCTTAGAGGATTATATCATTACTCACTTTGTCCATTGGTGGTTTGCCGCACATCACGCGCAGAATTGTCACGTTAATCGCCTTAAATTTACTCTTATCCTTTTCTTGGTAGGTCCAGATCTCGCTACCCTAAATTACAGTCTGTATAAATATAGAATTATGTGTTTCCCTTTTAGCTTTACTCAATATATTTTTACTCCTGATAATGGGTCCTACTCGAGCGATAACCTTCTTACCTTCATCTATACACCTATCTAAAACCTCATCTATCTTTCCCTCATCAGTGAATAGGCTACCAAAATTGATGTACTTATGAACTTGTTATATTCTCTCCTCTTTTAGAACTATTTTGCATACTCTTATCTCACCCTGTCCCTCAAACAACATGATTTATGTTTATTCGCGTGCATTTTAAAGCACATGTCTCTAGATTCACACCTTCCTTGTCGAATAGGGCTATTCTTAGATCGTTAGCCATAAAAATAATAAGCAGCCAAGAGGGCATAACGCGTCCTTATCTAAAACCTTACCTAATATCAAACCAATCACTCACTTATACAAACTTTGCTACCTTCATATATTGTTCTAATTGCTTCGAAGAGTAAGCCATTGACTGCATACTCTCTCAGGACTTCGCAACGCATAATTCGGTTCACTTCATCGAATAATTGGTGTAGGTTAACAAATTCACAGAGTACAGTTTCTTTACTATCAAACTGTTTTCTGTGATCTGTCTCAAGCTAAAAACGTAATATGAACACAATCTTCCTGGTATGAATCAACATTGCACTTTCCAGATTCCCAGGAAATTAAAAATGATTCCTGTTGAAATTCAGAATGATAATTCTCTGACAAAATTCTTTAATCCAAATTAAAACTAATATTCTTATGACCAAGCCTTAGACGGAATAGTAATGCACACAATGCTTCCTACTATTCATAACTTTTCCGCCCGGAAAATCATCTTATATTCCAATTTAGAAATATAGTAAATTCTCGTTAAATTCCCGGTTAAAACCGAGATTTTACAATCATACTTCGGGTAGACTTCGGTGTATTAAAAAATACCTTAAATGATGTGGCAATATTTGCAAATACCTCGGAATACTTTGGAATATTTTACCACATTTGAAAGCTGCCTGAATAGCCCTTTTCATTTTATAATGTGTTTAAAATCAATTTCAGTTACTTTCAATCAATTTTTTTACAATTTCGTGAAAAATGAAAAGTGATTAATTTTGCAAAGGGTTTCGTAGGAAATGTCCGGTAGATAGCTTGACATGTGATGTAAGTAAATACAAAATAAAAAGGTAGTAGGCTTTAATTAATGCATTGGATGACCTCATTCAACTCTGCACATTCGTATTTGAATACATTTTTTAATTGCTACTTGGATGATTTAACTGGAGAACTCGTTCAATGCTCCAATTAAAACCAGCACCCTTAGCTGCCAAGTTCATTTTTTGTATCTACATACTCTTTGAAAGACAAATAATAACACAGAATTTGAACGCTGAGTAGAATTTTTTTAAAGTTTGAATGAACACAGCTGAAGTATGCACCCGCTTACTTCCTTGCCAACGGTTAAGGCGCATTGTTAAATCGATATTTGGTATATGGAAGTGAAGCAAACAGATTTCACATCCTTTTCTTCTATTACATTGTCCAAAAATATGATAAAAAATATTGACTCTCAAAAAATTGACTCTCGAACTTGTTGTGGAGAACTCAACGAATAATTTCCGCTAAATTCTTTTGAATTTTGACACCTCGCACTGTACAACTCCTCCTCAAAGGATGTCCAAAGAAACTGAATTTGACAATTTTGCGTAAAATTGACACATGGGTTCTTTTTTTTCCTTTTTTTGCTTCACATTACTTTTATTTGACAATTCAAATATTTTCAAGCACTTCTTACACAATTTACAATTGTTTAAACAATGTTTATTTGTTTAAATATTTCTATTTACCTACTATTTCACCGAAAGCTACTTTTTGACCTTTAATTGGACAATTCATCATTTTCAAGAAAACTTATCTTTGTTTCAAGCATTTGCCAATTGTTTAAACAATTATTATCAACTTCCAAACTTAGCGTTTCTTTTTTGTAATTAATGCGGTAATATCTCTTGGAGGGCAAATTTTTATTTATCGGTAAACTTGCGAAACGGCAGTTAATATAGAATTTTTTAAAAAGGATACAGGATCATTCAAATTATTTTAAAAGATATTTAGAAAGTTTATATAAGGTAAAAATTTGAAAAGGATTCAAAAATAATTAAGAATTTGAAACAAAATTTAGATTTTTTAATATTTCAAGAAAAATTAGTATACTAGTAGTTAAAAAAATTGAGGAAAAAAACTCATAAATTCAAAAAATAATTAGAGGGTTGGAAAAAAATTCAAACAAAAAGTTATAACTTTTAAGTTTTCAATAAAGTTAAAAAAAAATGTAGGCTTTTAAAGATTTCGAAAAAAGAAGCGTTTTCAGAAATGTTGAAAGTTTTCCAGCAACTACAAAGTTGTTCCTAAAATTTCATAAATATTTAAAGCTTTTTAAGAATTTTGGAACGTTTGAAGTGAACGAAAAATTTCTGAAGATTTGTAAGAAAATTAAAAATATTGCTTGGACAAATCACAAAAAACTTCAAACAAAATTTCGATTTTTTAAGATTAAGAAAGAATACATTTGTTAGGATTAATACAAAATTTGTTTTGATTTATTATTTAAAAAAGGGAAAAAGATTTGTATAATAACATTGAAAAATATTTCAAAAAATGTAAATTTTAATGAAAAATGTAGAATTCTTCTGAGAATTATGAAGTATTTTAGGAAAATAATTTTTGGTATGATTCGAAATATTTTGTGATTTCAAAATATTTTGAAGCTCTGTCGTAGTCGTGAGTTTGGTAATTTAGTAAACAATAAAACTATAAACCCCTGATAAATGTATGCATGCTAATAATTATTTATTGATCATTTCCGTCGTTATTAAAAATGTCAAAGTTACAAGAATTAAAACTTTATACACTTGTTTTCGAAAAATTCTAAACCTCTACAGAAATCGTGAGTTTGATCATTCAATAAACAAGAAAACTGTGTACCATTAAAAAATATACGTGGACTAAAAAATGTTTTTAATATCCTCCACCGTTATTGCGAAGCTGAAAGTTAAACTAAATTAAAACTTTATGAACTTGTTTTCGAAAAATTCCGAAACTTTAATGAAATAACGGGTTACAGATACGGCAATTTAAAAGAGCCTTTTTATGAATTTATCATTGTCGGAATATTCAGAACAAAAAAGTTCTGTTCTACTTATTGCTGAATGTTTCAAAACTCCACTTTGAGAAACCCACCAAAACTCCAGGATTTGAGACCCCTGTGTCAGAAACGAAACGATTTGTCTGTTGGCCTGTCTGTATCATTTAGGCACTATAACTTTCGAAAGACTAATCGTATTTGATTGAGCTTCAGAAGACTTTTTAGGGCCTAAAAATAAGGTACGAGTTCGTTAACAAGCCATTTTTACTAACTGTTCCTGTTTTATTATATTTTATTTTATAAATTTACATCAGAACATTTTTAAATAAAACGAATATTTTTTGTTTTAATTGTTAGAACGGTTTTAAGTAATCCAAAATTCTATTTTGCATCAAAAGAATGAAATAAACAAGAAAATTTCAGAATGAAAAATATTCAGCCTAAAAAGTCCTACAAATTTACTTTCAACCCATTTTTTGTTAAGACGTATAATTTTATTTTAATCGTGATAAAGCTTGAAGAAAAAAAGAGTATTTTCCGGCAAAACTATGTGGCATTAAAAATGTGCAAAAAAATTTTTTGCTTTTGAGAATACCTACAAAATCGCCTTTCACCTTTTTCTGATAGAATTCATGGTTATTGATTTAAACATCAAAACTGCTGCTGACCAATCAGAAATATACATTTTCTGTTACACAATTCTTTTAGAAAATTAGACAATTTATCAGAGAATTATATAAATAATACAAAAAATCGTGTGCGAAACACGAGGATTGCAATGATGATGTGTTCCTTATGGTCGATAGAGCCTCAAGTAAATTAAATTTCTGCATGGAAAAAAAAGGATATCAAGATGTAAAAACTGCATTTTTAAATATAGGACAACGATCTAGATTTTAATCTGTACATTTTTTATATTAAAATTCAATATCCACGTATTAAAAACTCTGCATATAAAAATATTAATATTAAAATGTACTATCTCGATATTCAATTTTAATTTCAAGATATTATACATAAATATTCAGATCAGTGTCCTAAAGTTGAATATCCAGATATTGTTTCTTATCTATTTTCTCCGTGTATTAATCTAAAATCAAAACGAAATTAATTATCTCTTTAAAAGTATGTAGAGGTTTCGACAGTGCGCTAAAACTTATGCTGTTTCATTTCCTTATCTTTACGGAAGACTTTTTATGATGTTTAGGTCAAAACTATTTTTTTTGTCACATCATGAGATTCATTTTTTTTCGTTTAAAGATTCTTTAGTCAGATTTTTTTTTACCAAATGAAAGATGTTTTGGATGTATGCATTCAAATATAAGAATCTTTTATTACATTTGAGGCACCCTGATCCACAACATTGTCACTGAGAGTTGAAAATGGCTCATGTGTTGAAAATGGCCATGCGGTGGCGCTAGTAATAAATTGTTTCTAGTTGTTTTGACTGTTATATGTCTTGTGTTAGAGCCGTTACAAACTCTTGAAAATATATCAAGAAAATGGTTTATTTATATAATTATTGTCAAAATGACACATTGGATTTTTCTAATAGTGTTTTTCTGTTTTTTTATCGGATCATTTCTATTAATTAAGCTTATGTTTATCGCTTCGGTGTGAAAATCAGGTTATAAAAGTGAACTCAGAGAACACCCGAAAACACCGAATAAAAGAAAAGCTTTTTAATAATTATGAAAGATCTGAGGAGAAATGGTTTCGGTTTTATTTTAAAAGAATAATTTTAAGTTTTAAAGATTTTAAAATGTGGTTTAAAAGAACGTGGAAGACTTGAGACCATTTTTTAAGATTTACAAATTCCTTAGGTAAACTGTATTTTGTCAGAGTGTGAAAAAAAGTTTTTAAAAATTATTGGAAATTGTTACATGATTGTTTTGTAACGAATTTCAATAGAAATTCTAAAAAAAGATCACAAAACATTTTGAATTATTTTCTAAAATGTTTAAAAAGTGTGAACGATTTTAAAGGAAACTTTTGCAATTTTGCCACATTACATAATTTTTGAAAAAATTTGAGTAAGTTTAAGAGATATTCAATAGTTTTGAAACGATTCAAAAAGAATTAAAACTTGTAAAGATTTTTTAAGAATATTCTAAAGTTTCACGAAAATGAAAGATTTGTTCAGGTTTCTAGGAAAAATTAAAATAATTTTTCATTTCGAAAAATGAATTTGAAGAGCTTATTTAAAAAGATTTTAGAAAATTTCAAAAATATTAAAAGAATCCGAAAGATTTTAAGGAACAATTTTTAATTCAGCAGAATAAATAAAAAATGCAGAAAAAAATTGAATAATTTTTAAAGAAAATTTTTAAAAATTTGTTATACATAACAAACGATTTCTTAAAATTTCTAAACATATTTTAGAAGATTTTAAAGCAAAATGTTTCAATTTGGTAAGATTGCAAAATAAAAACGAACAAAAATCGTATAAATTCAAGAAATATTTAGTAGAATTTGAAATAATTTCGAAAGTTTTCAAGAGAATAATTAAATTTTCTTAAAATTGCTTGAAAATTTAGAAGACTGTAAGGTAATTTTCAGAAATTTGGAATCATATTTGAAAATTTTAAGAAAAATTCGTGTCGACTAAAAATATTTTCAAAAATTTAAAACGTTTTAAATACAGGGTTGGCCATATTCGACGAAAAGATTTGGCAACACTGTAACTTTTGACTAAGATGACAGATCGAGTAATAACATAGCGCGTTTGAAGCATCAGTCTAAGGAGATTTTTGCCATGGAGCAGTACACTCCACGCGAACGCTCTCAGATTGTTGAAATTTACATTCAACAAAACTAGTCAATTGTGAAAACTCTACGTGCATGGAGAAAAATAAAGTGAAAACTGCGACTACATTGTATCGTTTGTATGAAAGATTTTCATCAGGTGAGGCACTTACTAATCCCGAGCGTCCAAATAAAAAGCGACCAAGGCGATCGGATGTAAATATCGCACTCGTACGGGCTAGTGTTCAGACGTCTCCAACAACATCTCAAACACGTCGATCTAAGCAGTTGGGCATAAAAAGAACCACTTTACGTCGCATATTACGTAACAGGTTTTGCGTCAGTTGAATTTTGTATGGGAAAAAATGCAAAGCATGACGCAATATGCGACGTAAAGTGGTTAGTTTTATGCCCAACTGCGCAGATCGACGTGTTTGAAATGTTGTTGGAGACCTCTGAACACTGGCCCGTACGAGTGCGATAGTATATATTTTCGATTATACTTTTACTTTTTATGTGACAAGTTAAATGCATTCTTTCATGTATTTAGTTCAGGAATAATTCTAGTTGCAAAAAATATGGAAAATGGGTGCGAACTAAAAAGGATCCACAAACCTTTCAAATAAATTTGTAGCCTAAATATTTTTAAAAGTTCTTGTTTTAATGATAATAAACCTAATGTATACTTAAAGAAATCGTTTTTAATTTTTTTTTTATTTTCTTTATTCGAAGGCGCCCTTTTCTTGGAGAATAACCCAGATGGGTTAGTTAATTGGTCTCAGATCAAAGAATCTTTTTTTTCTTGCATGCATTAAACTATGTATACAAGAAGTTTTATTTTATTATTTTTCCTCAGTTATTTGAAGTAATATTACCGTTTGACTGTGCGAATAATTATTTCCGTTGACAATACACTTCTTCGTGAATGGTTCCTCGGTGGTAATTTCCAAACTGTTATCTTGCAAGGAAATGTCAACTTCCCCAAGCAGAACTTCGTCGACCGTCCTTCCTGGAGCTAAAAAAAGATAGAAAAGTCGAAGATGATGAGAAAAATAAGGCACGGTTCATCCGAATTGACAAAAAATATTTTCCTGGCAAGAAATTCCTCCTTAGAAAATATTCAAGAGATAGAAGCAAAAGAAATGAGTTACCTGCAAAGTCGATTAAATAATCAATAATTTGTTTCCCGTTTTGTGAGCTAATCAAATTATTTTGTTGGATCGTTTGGTTGATTTAACCAAAAAGTTGGTTACGATTAATAAAGATTTTTGTGGGCACAGCAAGACATTTTGTTCATTGACAAAATATATTTTGTAGAATTCATCATATTTTTGTATAAGCAATAGAATTATTTGGTTAAAGAAGCAATATAATTTTTTTGAATGAAAATTTGTATTTTTTAGAATTAATAAAATATCTAATTTATGCAAGAATAAGCTAAAATTTAAGAAATCAACAGATTCAATAGAATGCGTTCAATTTGCATACAATTGCAGATGAAATTGTAATGAACCGAAAGATTTTCTGATTAATCGAAAGATTTTCTCTCAAATGAAATGCATGTTTACTGCAGTATAGCATTTTTTCTTCGTCTATCGTTTTCTTTAAATAAGGAGTAAACAATCTAACTTTATTTAATTTAAAATAACTTTAAAAATTTCATAGATCAAATTGACAATATATTGCTTTTACTAGCATATTAGCTGACATACACTATATTGAAAACAAGGGCTTCGGGTGTCTGCGCATGCTCGGTTGCGTGCTTAGTATGAGCAACTAAATCCTTTGGTACAAGTAACAAACGGTACCACTTTTTAAGTAATCAAAATCAAATCTTTGTGAAACAAACAACTCCTCAACAAATTTATTGTCCTACCTTAATTTGATTTATTTTTTCTCGGTGTTGCAATAATAATTAAAATGTTTCAAGTATGTATCCAACTTTTAATTAGTGAATAATGTGTATTATAATACGCATACACAACCTATTTTGCTTTTCTAAATGTCAAGTGATTCGTGATTTTCGCGAATATTCGGTGAACCAGTTCAAAAGTTTAGAAGTGTCACATCAGCATACAGTTGATGCAAAATGACATTATACGAATATCAAGTGAAGGAAATAGACGTGGGACGCAAATCACGTGATTGCTTAGAAACTGAGGGGCGTGAGGAGTTTGCATCGATCTGTAAGCTTTGTGTTTACTTACTGAGCTTTCTTACTCTCCGATCTAAACTTGAAGTATATCTATATTTTACATCATATATGTATTCCTATAACAGGCCGTTTGCATTCGTCTTCTCTTTCTCCTTGGCCTACATGCCATGCCTCGCTGGAAAATAAAAGCGAGTCTGGTATACACACCGTCCATTTCTAAAGGCTCCATTTGTTTTTCCAAATATCAAAATTCCGTTCGTGGCACTTTCAGCAGCAAATATGAAGTCGATGTAAACAACTATTCTTTGAAAATTGTTCAACTTTCCATGGGCCTTCGCGAAAAAGTTGTGTGACTTAAGTCCGAGCAGTTTCACCCATTTCTTTGCGTGTTTTTGAGTGATCTATGACATATGATTTTGTAAAGCTCTTCGGCTGGGTGGATTGCTAGTAAGATTGATCAGCGACTTGCGTCGGAGCGGTGCGGAACGAACGTGTTGCTTAAATAGACAGCACGGAAATTTCAGATTAATCAAAACTGTATACATTTTCGTGTATACCTCCTTCAAGCACTTCCCTTTCTTACTTTTCTCAAATAAATTCCTTTATCCCCAACAGTATAACGAGGCTAAACCCGAGCGATTTACGTCCACCCTTAAGAGGGATCTGGCTTAATGGTATAATAATATTAATTAGTATATATTGGTTTGTGCAACACAGTGAAAATGCCTTTAAATGGTTGAAGATTACAGAAAAAAAGTCTTTATAATTTTCATGCAATTTAATTTTCTTACATCTTACATTAGGCCTATTTCTTAACTTAAAACCAGACCGTCTTTCTTAAAATAAAACTGATTTCTGCCTTAATTCAGCATCGTCTAGATTCAAGTAAAGCTTGTTGGAGGTTAATCAATTCAAGATCAAGATTCGAGTCTCAATTTAAGACTCAGTTTTAGAATTCAGATATAGGCCTCCTAAAGTTAGACCAATGTGACCTAATTCTAGTCTAATTTTTCTCAATTAAGTGCAAAACAATTGTAAGGTTCGAGTTTGATATGGCTTTCTGCTAGGGATAGTAATTTAGTTTTTTTTTTCTGGAAGAAATTACGGCTTTTGATCTTCTAGTCTGATATAAGAGCCTTCGATTACAATTTCAGTTTAGTACTTACATCAAAGTAGTTTTTATTACAATTACAAGATTTTGTTGTTTATAGAATAGGAAATTGAAATATAACTGACCTATTTAAATGATCTAAATTCGAAAGACAAAACATTGCTGCCTGCAGGCCTTTGGTTAAACATGATAAAATATTCAATGCGCATTACTTTTCAAAATTGGTTAGTCACTATATTGTGTTCACTTTTTAATGCTTGATACTGAAACTGTATCATAGGTTTGAACACTATATAAATAAGAATAGACAAATAAATTTGAATTTTTACTTTGTGAAATTGTAATAAATATGATTTTAAAACGTACTAAAAATTACATTTAAAAAGTGTTATAAAAATTAATGAGGATTTTAATGCTCTGAACAATGGGTCTTCTCTGGGAGGTATAATAATAATTAATAATTATGAATAAACTACATTGTTTCGTGAGACCTTATTTTGAATCCTTTCATAATATTTTGAATATTCTTAAAAATAACCATTGTTTATATTTATTATGTTTTTATTGTTATATTTTTAAACTTAGGACATATTAATTACTGATATTTTTTAAACATTCTCATAGATTATTTCTTTATTATTAAATCAAGATTGGTTTAAAACTCCTTTTTTTATTGAGACAAACATCAAAATTAGAACTAAAAATATTTTTGAGTTTTACTAAACTAAGTTATGATATTAATCGATTAAGATTTTTGATGAAATTATGCTTTAGGGTCCAGTAGAAATGAATACAATTATGCAGAGCCTGTTCAATAAGTATAGGATATTTGCAGGCAGCCCCCGACACTGGAACAAAAACGCGGCCCTGGTGTAGTAGGTCTGACTTTCTATAGTCCAGGCTGAGCAGTAGAGAAATTCGCGAGCAGGATGGGTGCTAGGGGATGTTAGGAACCAAATGCAGTGGCGTAGCCAAGAGAGGGTTTTTGGGCGTTAGAACCCCACCCTTGACGATGGAAGGAGGCACATCTATTTCCTTTTTGTATACCGTCTTAGTCCTCAGTTTATCCGATATACCTTCCTAAAATATTTCCCCACTTACTTTCACGAAACGCTAAAACCAAAATTTCTCGCAGATTATAGACGAGCATAAACGGCAGGTAATCTGTGCTACTCATAGCAAAATGAAATTAGTACCCATTTTCGCAAATGAGTTTCTCAGCACGCAGTTCAATTAAATAGATTTGAAAGGAAAGCATAAAAGTGTTCTGTTTGCTTGAAAATATACACTCAATATTTAAAAATTAAAATATCAATTTGTATTTGTACGCAACACAATGTTATGCAAACGAACTGCTGGCACTTCCATGTTGATCTATGTAACGAAAAAACCGCGGGCTCAACCAATGAATAAGGAAAATTTAAATTTGGGAAATTCAGAAAATGTTAAAACAAATGCTAATGTATTTCTTAATGATATTGGATCATCTAATGCCTATCAAATTTCTTTGGAGAAATAAATTTTACACTAAACTATTCGAATAGCAAATGTAGTTAATAATGCTGCATTATTTATTATATAATTAAAAATATTGGAATATAAAACAATACTATACTACATTGAACTGTTATTAATAATATTATTTCTATTATTAGACTGAGTACAATATTAAATAAACAATTAAAAAATTAATGTATATATAGGAATAATATAATAATAAATATGATATTTACCAATTTTATCTCATACTATAGTACCCTAATTTGTCCCTGTAAGTAGTACCTCACTTTCTGTTCAGACCTGAAAACCCCCCCTTTTGTCAAAGACTGGCTACGCCGCTGACCAAACGCATGCTCAAATATTCGCTTCCGAATATTTGCGGAATAAATATCGCGCGAGAAGTGAACCCTTTTTTTGGTTTCCGTTACGCTTTCAAAATGGACCGTAGGCTCGAGCAGCGCCAGTCAAAAACAGATGATTTGTTCATTGAATTCTCTCCATATGCCTGATTAATTATTGTGAAATTCTCGGTTTCAGATTTTCCAAGTGTAGCACAAAATTTCACCACACAGCGTTTCTCGAGCATGCGCTCCATTTTTGGAGCGAGACTGAGACCCAACAAAGGGTTCACTTTTCGCGGGATATTTACTCCGCAAATGTTCGGAGGCCACTATTTGAGCATGCATTTGGTTCCTGACATCTGCTACTACTTATCCGACCCATGAATCCTTCCGTTACTCCGTCCTGGCTACAGAAAGCCAGTCCTACTATTTATGGAATTTTGAGAGCGTGATGGAAGACTACAAAGAGTGTTTACCCCTCGTGCGATATTTATATCGCAAAAGCTCGGAGGCGACTGTACGAATATGCATTTGGTTCCTGACATCCCCCACCATCCATTCTGCCCGTAAAAAACCCATCTATTACTCCGCCTGGGCTATCGAAAGTCAGTCCTACGACTTATAGAACAGACCCTGCATTATAATTATTTATTCTAAAATGTTTTCAGGCTGGTAAGAAATTTAATACGATTTCATATCTTAATTATTTGCTTAGAGTTAGGTAAAATCACAGAAGGGGCACGACAAGATTATTATGATTACAGTTTCCAATTTCGCAAAATTATCTGTTTAATTGTAATATTATAACGATATAAGCATCTATTTTTGTAGTTACAAATTAAACATACAAGGTTGGCCATATTCGACGAAAATATTTGGCAACACTGTAACTTTTGACAGAGATGACAGATCGAGTAATGGCGTAGCGCGTTTGAAGCATCAGTCTAAGGAGATTTTTGACATGGAGCAGTATACTCCACGCGAACGCTCTCAGATTGTTGAAATTTACATTCAACAAAACAAGTCAATTGTGAAAACTCAACGTGCATGGAGTGTTCAGAACACTGGCCCGTACGAGTGCGATATTTTCATCCGATCGCCTTGGTCGGTTTTTATTTGGACGCTTGAGATTAGTAAGTGCCTCACCTCATGAAAATCTTTCATACAAACGATACAATGTAGTCGCAGAAGGCGCAGTTTTTCACTTTATTTATTTTTCTCCATGCACGTTGAGTTTTCACAATTGTCTTGTTTTGTTGAATGTAAATTTCAACAATCTGACAGCGTTCGCGTGGAGTGCACTGCTCCATGGCAAAAATCTCCTTAGGCTGATGCTTCAAACGCGCTACGTCATTACTCGATTTGTCATCTCTGTCAAAAGTTACAGTGTTGCCAAATCTTTTCGTCGAATATGGCCAACCCTGTATATAAGTTACGTGTAAAAGAAGGTCTAATTTATAACAATAGTTGAAATTTATATTACGCACTGTAATCATGGATGCTAAGCTCGTAAAATAAAACACAAAATAGTAAAATACCAACGTCCAACGGAGGAAATTTATCAAAAAAGTGAAAATTGCAAGACTTTTTATAAAGATTTTAAAGGCTATATTTTGACATCGGATGTTGACATATTTATTTTGATTATTTTGAAACTTATGAATCTTTTTAAAAATTTAAATACAGCATAATTGCCTTATGACATATTGCCTTGTCACGCTTGACTGAGTTCCGCCTCTCTCTTGGTTGTGCGACTGTCCTCATCACGAAAGTGTGGAACATATAAATTCTAGAAACGCTAGGTTTAGCGAAATTCGGCAAGTGTAGACAAAATATTTTCGGTGTGCCTGGGTACATGATCGACTTAAAAGTTCGTTTTGTATACCTTAAAATTATTAAAATTTTGAAACTCAAAATTTTTTGGACACATTTTTGCAACCCACGAAGTGATCGAGAATTTCTTTGGAAATCGGATACTTCACTGTTAGAAGTAATCGGAAATTTTCAGAATTTCTAAGTTATGAAAGTTACCGCAAACGGAAGAAAAAATTTAAATACTTTTGAATGGTCGTTTGATTAAATTCTGAAGTTTAGATATCGACGTATTTAATTCATACAAATTTGTACTAAATTTAAGCTGGGAAAAATTTTAAGTAACCTTGTTTTTTATCTGTTTTAAACTGAGATTTATCTGATTTGAAGTAAAATTTGTAAAAGTATTTGCAACAGGAATTTGTAAAAGTAACAGAATTTTTTTAAATTTCTCATAATTTTAAAAGATAGTCTTAACGTCTAATTTGGAAACAAAAAAGTAGACATGTATCTAGATTCAGCATAAAAAAAAATATTGTTGATGTGAAGCCGCGAAGTCTAATATCGAAATAACTGTTTTGCGCGTTTATTCTTTCTAGATACAGGCCTTTTCAAAATAAAAATAAAAATTAAGATAAAATCGTAAACATCATAGAAAGTGAACCTGCCTTCCCAAAATGTTAGAGAAAATTTGTGTGGTTAATTTCGCATTATTCAAGCCGGCACCCTACAATCCTGTCAGTCAATCTGTCATTCTGTCTCTCCATATCAGTTAGAGCAACAATTCTAATTTATCAGAGCTTTTTGTTCAAGGGTTGCGAAAGGATGTATATGTAGACTCTTTTGTCCCAGGGAATAGGGATCCATTATGTTCAAGCTCAATGTTCATTGGCGATATCATTGTTACAGCTAAGCTTCGAACAAGCCTATCAATCTATCATTCAGGGAGCGGCTAACGGTAATTCAATGTTGTTGACAGGCAACTGACGCCCTTTGGCGTTTAGACATAAGCTTCAATTGTCACCAATAATTAGTGACTTTACGTGAAACAGAGGCGTTAACTCAATATAGTCTGCCATGAGAATGACACACTTCGATCGTAATGGGCCGCACACAAATTATGTTAATAATGGGGGGGGGAGGTAATAAACTACGGTTGGCCACCGTGGTGGTGGAGGGGGACAGTTGAAGTAACTTTATGAACTTAGATACCTAACATTTAGTTTGTTTCCCGATGATAAAATTAAAAAAGATTTTCAAATTTTGCAAAACATGGCCCTGTAATGATACAGTTCTCAAGAAACTTCCCTTTCTCCTTTTTTGCCTCAATATTACCTGAAATAATAGAACTCAATAAGATAGTCCAACTACATTTGGATGAAAAGAGCACTATTATATTTTTGGCTCGGAATTCATCTTGTTTGATTCAAACTTTTATTATTTGATTGAAAATTAATTAATTTTTTTTTAAATGCAAATATTTTGTCATTAAGTACTTCCTTTTGGCAAAAGTCCGACCGTTGGTTCTAAAGTTAATCCATCCCCGAAAGATTTTTGTATCCTAAAACCGATTCCGTTATCAAAATTTTGCCTATATGTCAGGTTTTTAGATATCCTAACCTAGAAGGGACTACTACTTTTCTAGTTTTTTATTGTGGAACTGAAATGGTTAATGTTTTATATCTCGAAAAAAAACTTGGTTTGAGATGATTATAAATGTAAATAAAATGTAAAATGAAGTACAACACCAAGTTGCGTTAGCAGTTTTTAGATAAAAAATGGCTGATCATGTCATATTGTCTCAATACGTCTAAAAATAGCCCTTTTCCCGTTTTTGGTTAGGATATGTCAAAAACCTGACGAATAAGAAAAATTTAGATAATGGATTCATTTTAGGAAACTAAAATCTTTCGGGGTAACACAGTCCGGTTTTTGTGTATAAATTTTGTCGGCCTTTGTTATTCGAGATGACTATACAGCCTAAAAATTAATCTTGTCGGATTGGAAGTTGAACTGTTTTGTAGAGAGAAAGTTTTTTTGATTTGAAAATTAAACTCTGATTGAGAATTACCTTTTTTTTTAAATTCATATTTTCGGTTCGGGAATTCGAATGTCTTGTAAAAAATTCGTCCATTCTGATAGAAAATGCATCTTTTATAATTTAAAAGGAACATTTATGTTGAAGATTTAACTTTCGTTGACAAAATTCGTCTGTTTGGTTGAAAAATATATCTATTTGGTTGAAAGTTTAACAATTTTCTTGAAAATTCGGGAATTTTTTTAATTTTCTGATAACTACTAACGTGGTATATATTCTTTTTAATTGATCAAAAATATACTCGAAATATCTGTATTGTTGATTATTCGATGTGGAATTTCTTAAGCTTTAAAACGTTTTTTAAGCTTCTGGTTACTCTTTTGAACTAGTCATCACGTTTCAAATTCAGCAGTTACTTCTATCGCTATATATGAATAATGTTCAAGTTGGATCCAGAAACAACTATCTATCAATATCCCAAACAAATATTGAAAATCCGAAAAGTGAATATAAGAATTTTATACTGCCATCAATAAGAAAGAACAAAGGAATCAGGGCATAAATCACTTTTAATTTTATCTGATACCAAATGGCATAATTCTTATTAAGAATATATTATTTATCTTCTTTAAAATTACTATAATTTGAATTTAAAGATTTAAAAAATTGCTCAGGGCTTAAAACTAATTTTTTTTTTGCTTTAAACGCTGAAATTCGAAAATATTTGAATTGAAATTTCTTGATTTCTAGGGTTTTCCAATTTCCAATTGCACAATTTCGCAGTTACAAATTCAAATTATAAAAACGTCGGAACCATTTTTATAATATTTATTTTTAAATTGCCAAATTTTGTTTTAAAACCCTTGATAGAGAGTTTTAAATTTCATAATTTTAAATTTAACTATCTTATATTATTTAGTTTCAATTTTAAACCTAAAAAATTATCTGGTTTTAAAATTTTTTGTAAATCATAGAATATCAATTTTAAATACTTGATAGTTGCACAATTTTCAGTTTAAATAATGTGTAGTTAAACAGTTTTGAATTAAATGCATTCAGAATAAATTAAAAACAATGAAAAATTAAGACGATATTTTTCTTACATTGAAGTCTTAAAGATTAGAATATTTTACAACCATAGACATTGGAAATAAAGTTATTTTTAATTTGTAAATGTTCCAAAATATTGGATATTTAAATCTAGACTTTAAAAAAATCGAATTGTAAGTCTTAAAATTCTGATATTTTAAACATTTCAAACATACGAGGTGTGTTCAAAAAATAAGGTGACTTTATGGTTTTCTCAAAAAATATTCATTTATTCCTCAATATTTATGTTGCCCCCTTCAAAGTAATCCCCCTCAGATATAATACACTTGTGCCAACGCTTTTTCCAATAATCGAAGCACTTCTGATAATCATTTTGTGGTATAGCCTTGAGTTCTTTCAGCGATGCAGTTTTTAACTCCTCAATCGTTGAAAATCGATGTCCTTTCATGGGTCTCTTCAGTTTTGGGAAAAGAAAAAAGTCACTGGAAGCCAAATCCGGTGAATATGGAGGCTGAGGTATGACTGTGGTGCTGTTTTTAGTCAGAAAATCTTTCACAAGCAACAATGAATGAGCAGGTGCATTATCGTGATGCAAAAGCCACGAATTGTTTTTCCAAAGTTCCGGACGTTTTTTGCGCATCGCCTCTCGCAAACGGCGCATAACTTGCAGGTAATACTCCTTATTGACCGTACAACCTTGTGGTAAGAATTCTTGATGCACTACGCCACGGTAATCAAAGAAGACAGTGAGCAAAACCTTCACATTTGACCGAACTTGACGTGCATTTTTCGGTCTTGGAGACTCAGGATGCTTCCACTGAGAGGATTGGGCTTTAGTTTCGACGTCATAACCATATAACCACGAATCATCCCCAGCTACAATCCTTCTGAGAAAATCAGGATCATTATTGACTTCATTCAACATCTCCTGAGCGATGGTCATGCGATGGACCTTTTGATTAAAATTAAGCAGATTTGGAACAAATTTCGCTGACACACGTCTCATGCCCAAAACGTCCGAAAAGATAGCATGGCATGAACCAACCGATATGCCAATATCTTCAGCAACTTCTCTGATGGTAATTCGGCGATTTTTCAACACCATTTCTTCCACTGATTGGATGTTTTCGTCTGTTGTTGACGTGCTGAGACGTCCAGGGCGAGGTTCGTCTTCGACATCCTCGGAACAGCTTGTACCACTTATACACATTTTTCTTACTCAGAGTACACTCACCGTATGCAACTGTCAACATTTCAAGAGTTTTAAAACACTGGATTCCATTTTTCACACAAAATTTAATGCAAACTCTTTGCTCCATTTTTTTCGAAAGAAGAAAATAGCCGAGCGCACCAAACCCTTCTAACCTTTGACGCCTCTGCCTGAAAAACAACAAGAGCTATATAGTCAAAACTGTGACCATATGATCGTGACCAGTGTACCAGCACTACAAAACAAAAGATTTAAAACTTGAATGTACGTAGCCCGCGAAAATTGAAAAGTCACCTTACTTTTTGAACACAACTCGTACATAGCATTAGAGTGGTCCAAAAATGCATTAGAATTTTTTTTAATTTTTAGGCAAAACGCCCGGAAATTTGTTCGAATCCACAAAAAAATGAACCCATTTTTTTTTTAAGAAAAAATATTTAGAGGTGGCGCAAGCCCCATGGAGTTTAACACGTATTTCCCATAAGCAAAAAAGATGTTTTTGTCAATTTTATTCAGAATTCTCAATATTAGGTGAATAGAATTTGAAATTCACAATTTCTCTTCACAATTAGTCACAGAATGCGAATAAAATATTACTTTTCAAATATCACCCACATAGGTCTGTTTTATAGGGTCCCAAAAAAACCCCATAAGTGAAAAAATGGGTTTTTCTAGTTTTTGGCGCTAATTATGATTTTTTTTTAACGCATATTGTTTCAAATACATGAAATACTACTTTATACTGATAATTAGATGTTTATTTAAATTGCTTAAACAATTTATTATTGTTTTTAGCAACTTTCTCTTAGAAAAGGGTTAGAAAGTCAAGGTTTTTTTCTGAATATTTCAACTTATTTTCAACGTTTTAGTTAGAGCGAGGTAATAATCAATTAAAGTTGACCAAAAATAATTGTTTAAACAATTTTTTATTATATATAACAATATTCTCTTAAAATAATTCTAGAAAGTTGCGGTTGTTTAAATGAAATTTACAACTTTTTGTCCACTTTTCACTTAAAGTGAGTAATTATTTAATTTAATTCGGGAAAAATAATTGTTTAAACAAACTATTATTGTTTATATCTATCGTCTTCTAGATTAATTCTACATAGTTGCGGTATTTTCCTGAAATTTCTAACTTTTTATCACGTTTCAATTAGATTGAACTTATAATTAATTCAAGTTAACAAAATAATTGTTTAAACAATTGATTATTATTGCTAATAATATTCTCTTTGCTTAATGATAGAAAGTTGCGATTTTTTCTGAAATTTTTAACTTTTTGCCCACTTTTCACTTGAAGTAAGTTTATATTTAATTTAATTTAACAAAAATAATTGTTTTAACAAATTATTATTGTTAATGGCTATCTTCTCTTAGAGTAGTGCTAATAAGTTGCGGTTTTTCTAAAATCTTAAGCTTTTTGTCCACTTTTCACTTAGTGAGATAATAATTAATGCGATTTAACAGACATGCTTATTTAAACAATTTATTATTGTTTATAACCATTTTCTCTTAGATAAGTGCTAGAAAGTTGTGGTTTTTTCTAAAATGTTTAACTTTGCTTTACCTTTTTAGCTGCGAACAAATAATAAATAAACATTAGAGAGAACCATATTTTAAACAATCTCTTTCTTTTTTACTTTTAATTATTCCATTTTTTGTTTTTGTCTCTTTTGTATAATAGCTTTTTTTTTAAATAATTTTTTTTAACATTGGGAAAAGAACAGAAACAATTTACTTAAAACAATACTATACTATTTGAAATAAGATCCTGTCTAATGTTTATTTATTATTTGTTCATAACTAAAAAGGTAAAGCAAAGTTAGACATTTCAGAAAAAACCGCAACTTTCTAGAACTAATCTAATAAAAGATAGCTATAAACCATAATAATGTGTTCAAACAATTATTTTTGTCAAATTAAATTAAATATTAACTAAGTTCAAGTGAAAAGTGGTCAAAAAGTTAAAAATTTCAGAAAAAATCGCAATTTTCTATCATTAAGCAAAGAGAATGTTATTAGCAATAATAATAAATTGTTTAAACAATTATTTTGTTAACTTGAATTAATTATCACTTCACTATAAATGAAAATTGATAAAAAGTTTAAAATTTCAGGAAAAAACCGAAACTATCTCGAATTAATCTAGAAGAAGTTAGCTATAAACAATAATAATTTGTTTAAACAATTATTTTTCCTGAATGAAATAAAATAATTACTCACTTTGAGCGAAAAGTGGACAAAAAGTTGTAAATTTCATTAAAAAAACATCTAATTATCAGTATAAAGTAGTATTTCATGTATTTGAAAGAATATGCTTTAAAAAACGCAATAAAATCATAATTAGCGCCAAAAACTCGAAAAACCCATTTTTTCACTTATGTGGGTTTTTTGGGACCCTATAAAACAGACTTATGGGGGTGATATTTAAAAGGTCATATTTCATTTGCATTCTGTGACTAATTGTGAAGAGAAATGATGAATTTCGAACTCGATTCACCTAATATTGAGAATTCTGAATAAAATTTACAAAAACGCCTTTTTTTCTTATGGGAAATACGTGTTAATCTCCATGAGGCTTGCGCCACCTGTAAATATTTTTTCTTCAAAAAAAAAAAAAAATAGGTTCATTTTTTGTGGATTCGAACAAATTTCCGGGCGTTTTGCATAAAAATTCGAAAAAAATTTTTTAGACCACCCTAATGTAGCATTCTTTTCTAATGTTTCTTTTTTCCGTTTCTTTTCCCATTTAATATGTAAAAAATCAGATGGGCTTCTGTTTCCGGTACCGATCGTAAAAGAACTCTTTTTATCAAGTGGTGTATTTTTGGCTTTGGTGGAGGAAATAAGGGTGAGTGAATGCAGAAAAGGCAGAAAGTGCGGAGATCGAGTGTAAAGGAAGAAGGGTGAGTGAAGGCAAAGGTGTGAAGGGTGAAAGTGAGTGGTTTGAAGTGAAAATTTGGAGCGTGTGAAGTTTTTGAGGTTAGGAGTGAAAAAATAGTTTTTTGGTCAGGGGGGCAAGAGGTAGAAAATAAAAGCGGGAAACATCACAGAGCTTTGGGTAAGGTAGGATGCCGACGACGCGAAGTCCACAAACTGGCGCCAGAGGGCAACAGTTACTGGAAGATCGCACAGAGCAGAAAACCGTAGTGGCTGCAACAGCTGACGTTGCTGAAAGCATTGAAAGTGGGGGGATGGGTGACGTTGATCGCAGTGACAGCAGCGGTGATGAAAGTGCCGACAAGTCGACCTGGGTGAGGAGGGTAGCGGATTCAGGTACGGGCAAGCAACGGGGAAGGCCCTCAAATTTACAGCGCCTTAACAAGCTAGGCAACGCGGGTTCGAACAGAAGTCTGGACG
>NC_046663.1:87128529-87129685 GCF_010883055.1 Belonocnema kinseyi
AATTGGAAGCTCTCATTAAAGGCTTTAGAGAGGAAACAAGAAAGAGATTGGATGAAATGAATAAGGATATGAATAGGCAGGGAACCGATGTAAGGGGGGAAGCGAAAAAGGTCAGAGAAAAATGGGAGGAATGGGATAAACGTTGGAAGGAGGAGAAAGACAAGGTTTGGGGTAAGCTAGAGAGCATTGAGAATAGACAGAGAGAGGTTGAAGAACAGAGATGTAGAGAAATAAAGCAGTTGGAAGAGCAGGTATCCAGTCTAGAAATTAGGAATGAGCATATAGGGGAAAAACAGAAAATGAGGAAATAGTTCAAGGGAATGAAAAGAACGTCCGAAGTGAGAATGAAAGATTGAAGAAAAGACTCAGTGAGATCGAAAGAAGATTAGAAGGGGAAGAAAGGGCAAAGAGGAAAAATAACATAGAATTCAAGTGATTAAAAGTGGAGACTAAAACAGGAGAAGTGGAAATAATAAATCTTTTTCGAGATATTAGAGTGCAGGTAAGGGTAGAAGGAGTCAAGAGAATAGGAGGGTCAAAAGAAGGAAAGTTTCTATTAAAAGTGGGGAGTGAGGAGGAGAAAAAGAAAATTATGGAGAGAAAAAAATTATTGAGAGGAAGAAGGGAAAGAATTGAAGAAGATCTGACATGGAGGGAGAGGAAAAGGAGATGGCAAATAGAGCAGAGGGCTTGGGTAGAGAGGAAAAAGGGCCATATGGTATGGATAGGGAGAGACAGGTTATGGATAAATGGGGAGGAATGGTGCTGGCATGAAGAATTAGAAGAATTAAAGAAAAAAGAAAAAGTCTTGAGAAAGGTAGGGGGATAGGAGACGAAAAAGAGGCTAGAATTAAATCAGAGGGGTTTCCAAGCGGCAAAGGGGAAACAAAGTAACGAGGAAAGAAGAGGGAGGGGAAGAGAGAAACGTGAAAATAGCTTTCTGGAATGTGTCAGGTTTGAAGAACAAGAACAAAGGATTCTAGGAGGAGTTAGAAAAGTGAGATGTGATTATGATGAGTGAAACTTGGGCAGATGAGAAGGACTAGAAGGGAAGAAAAGATGTTACCGAAAGGTTATGTGTGGATAATGCAAGAAGCAAGAAAGGAACACGTTAAAGGGAGAGGGATGGGCGGCATGGTGTCAGGGGTGAAAAAAG
>NC_046663.1:87129785-87130823 GCF_010883055.1 Belonocnema kinseyi
TAAATGCATGGACTGGCGAACAAGGGGGAGGGTTATGGGATGAAGAAAAGGAAGCATTTATAAGGAGCTCCAAACATAGACAGACGGACAGGGAGGGGAGGAAGCTACTAGACATGATAGGAGAAGCAGGATGGTTTATATGCAATGGCAATATGAAAGGTGATGAGGAAGGGGAGATCACATTCATAGGAAAGGGAGCAACAGTAATAGACTACATCCTGGCTGAGGAAAGAATGCGGCATATGATAGGGAGTATGAAGGTAGGGAATGAGATAGGGTCCGAGCACTTCCCGGTCATAGTTACACTAAGAAGAGGCCTCAGTAAGCGCGGCAGAGGGAGAAAGGAAAAAGGGTGCGAAAGAAACACGAAAATGGGAATCTGGAGTAGATAAATTAAACGAGTTTAAACAAAAGATGGAAAAGGAGAAGGTTAGGTATGAAAAAGAGGAGGGAATAGACTCGTTAGTGGAAAGGTTGAAGGGGTCCATTGAAAGGGTAAAGGATGAGCTAGGTACTAATGAAGAAAGAGAAGGGGGAAAGAGAGGCTGGTGGGACGAGGAATGCTGGGAGAGTAAAGAGAGAATAAAAGAGTGTGTGAGCAAATGGAGAAGAGCGGAAATGGAGAAGGAGGAGTATAACAGGAGGAAAAAAGAACATGAGAAGATGTTGGAAATAAAAAGACAGACGGGAAAGGAAGAATATAAAACAGAGGTAGAAAAAGCCATCAAAGAAGGTAGGGTGTGGGATGTGATAAATAGGGATAGAGGGGAAAGGAACGGCGTTAACGAAGAAATAGAAATGGAGGAATGGACGAATTATTTTAAGGGTATATTAGGGGAAGAGCAAAATAAAATCAAAGGGGAAAAGTGTAGGATAGTCCAAGGAGAAATGGAGGAAGGGAACGAGATAACAAGAAAAGAAGTGGATGAAGCAATCAATAGGTTAAAACGAAACAAGGCGACGGGAGAAGATGGGATGGAGAACGAAGCGATGAAGTTTGGAGGAGAAGGGATTAGGGATGGGATGTGGAAGATCTGC
>NC_046663.1:87130923-87141594 GCF_010883055.1 Belonocnema kinseyi
TACTGTTACTATTGTTTATCCTACGTAATGCGAAAGAGTAGAATATAAGTAGTAGTTAAGTTAGACTAAGGATGGAATTGTAAATATATGTACAGGGAGTGGTGCCCCTCAAACCCGTAAAAGGGAGAGATTAAATACATACATACATTTAAAAAATCAGACTTAGTTGAAGATTTAATCAATTGTATCGTTTGAAATTGAAAAATATTTTATTGAAAAATTTCAATAATTAATAATAATTCTAAAAGTGGTGTTAAAAATCGAATGATTTTAGGGTTGTGAATCTTTATGGTGAACATTAAATTTTCTATTTTTTCTTTTCGTAAGTTAAAATTTTTCAATTATAAAATTGTTATGTTTGATTTTTGAAAAGTATAATTAACAACTGAAACATTTTTTATTCCTATATGAGTCTAGTTTACGTCAAATAATTGCAATTTTTAAAGTTTTGAGTTTAAGAAAAATTTTAAATCACATTTGTCCATAGTAAAAGAATTTTTATTTATAATCTTTCCGATTAAAAATTAGTCTTTATTTTGAATGTCTTTTTTTAATAATTTAATTTAAAAAATTTATTATTGAAAATTTTTCTTTTTTGCACGTTGATTTTTAGAGTGAATTTGTTTTTCATCTTAGCTAAATTTGTCTAACTAATTTTAATGTTGAATTATATATTTTCTTATGTGATAATAATTCAAAATACTCAAATTTAGTTTTTAATTTCAAACTGTAAAATTTCGAAATATCCAATTATTTTGAGCACTTTAAATTAGAATCAATAGAATTTCAATTTCCTTGAATTTTAAATGATTAATTTTTTACCATTCTAATCTCAAAATATTTCATATTTAACCCATTGAAATTATTCTATTTTCAACAATTTAATCCGACATAAAAAATGTCGAGATTTAAAAAAAATTTCATTTGGAACGCTTCGAATTAGAGATAAATTCCAATTCAACTCCAATTTCAACTCCTTTCTAATAACATTGTCCAATTTTCAAAATTAGTATCTTAATTTGTTTAATTTTGAAATCTTTTAACTTAAATTATTTGATTTAAAGCGTTTACAATTCAGTCATTCATATATTTATTTTATTTAAAATGATTTTAATTCTAAATTATCAATTAATTTCGAAGCTACATCTAATTTTATTCATCCAAGCTGTGATAAAATTAGAATACTCTGGAAGTCTATAAATTCCTTTGTTCTAGAAGTACCCGGTAATTCCACATTAATTAACTTCCATTAACTGAATGAATGAGTAGAGCAGTATTTCCGCGAACGCAATTTCATTTATATTAAATAAAACATTGTGTGAAAAACAATATTTAAACTTTCGATAACATGAAAAGTTTCCGTGGTATTTAAATTACTTATAGAATGAGTCCCTTCAAATCGGATAATTTAATTAACAATTTTTTTCTTTTTCGCACAGAAGAAAACGAAGTATTTATGAAATGCAACTAAAGCGGGGCAGGCTATAATGAGTTCGTCTCCATCCAAGGTCAGCCCCGAAATCGTAGCCATATCTCATTAAATTTTGGCGATTTGTAGACCCGATTGATATCCCGTTATGATTGGATTTTGAGCTAGATCAGCCATTTAGAAATCTTTTTATTTTTTAGTTAGGAGATTTTAAAAAAAAATCACCTATTTTATATGAGAAAAACTAGTTTCATATTCAAAGTACAACAATACGATGTCTACACGGAGAAAAATAAATACTAAAATTGAGAATCTCGATTCTTAACATTTATGAAGTTTCGCAAAATTGATCTATTTTGTTAATATGAGGAAAAGTTTGTTCGTATTAGGAGTAAGATAGTACTGCATTTCACATATTTGTTCGCGTCTTTCAGACACGTCGAGTGATCTACTACCGAAACTTCCATTACATTTGATGATCTAGCAATACCGATTTATCAATTAAAAAAATATATTTTTTATCTTGTTAATATGAGAAAAACTTTTTAATAGTAGGCATACAACAGTAATTTATGGAATATATTTGTTCACGTCTTCGAGATGTATCGATTGCCCAAAAAAGAAACCTTTCATGACCTACCATAACCTACCAATATCGTTTGTAAATTTGGTAAAAAAATAATTTACGTTGCTTCTAAGTGTTTTTTTTTTAATATTGTATACATGATAGTGCTGTATTTGATGCAATTGTTAGCGTCTTCGAGCCGCATGGATTGTTTTAATGACGAACTTTCGATGACCATTATTGATTAGTCAATATAGCGACTTAGAAAGCTTAACAAAAATCTTACATTGTTTCTATGAAAAATATCGATTGACTTTTTGATGGTCTCTGATTATCTGAAAATATAATTTTCGGCAAGGCAGAAAGAAATGCTTGAAAAGTATTTGAGGTATCTACTTTTTTCTTTTGTAAGAAAAAACCTCCCTCGATAGTGAGAAAGCAAATTAATTTAATACCTATAATAAATGCATCCATAATACTATGAAGCGGTATTTTTAATTGAATTGAATTGAAGTTACATTGTCAAATAGAAAATATTGTTAAATTCAATAAAAAGTCTCTTTTCTTCTGGCTATTAAAATCTAATACTAGCAGAAACCCATTCGAGCGTGAAAAATTGCATTGAAACCCGAGAGGGCTTTCAATTTCAAGAGTCGTAATTTTCTCGGTGGTGTTATCACATAAGTCGGGTCCGCGGAATTGAAACGGGCTCGACCTAATCCACAAATCCCCAATTCCTGTATGGAAGTTCACGTACCGAATATCAAGAAGTCATCAGGTGCACTAATGCCTTGCACCAGGTGTTGTGGTAATTAAAGCTAAGTGCTTATATAGTGCACGAGACCCTTATTGTTCGAACCCTTTCGACCATCTCTTAATTGTAATTGTAGGTCATTATTTCTGTAAGCTGTAGCTTAATAGTAATTCCACTTTAACTAAAATCTTTGAAGCGAAAAGTATACAGGAAATTATTATTTTAGATATTGAAGCACACGGAGAAAAATATATCGCACAATGATATCACACCGATCGGCCACTACTAGAACCTTCGTATATATTATATAATAAAATAATAATATAATATAAAATATAAAATCTATATATAATGCAGGAATGACGTTATATATTGCAATTCATGCGATATCGTTTTCTCCGTGCAAGTGTGGCCGTAGGTTCCAGAGAAAACTTAGAAATCTAGGAAAAGTCAAATATTTTGAAAACAAAATTTGCAAAAGTCAGAGAATTTTTTAAAAGAGGCACTGTAAATAACTATCAGTAATTAAAATTAATAAATTATAAATTTGAATGTGAAATAGTTCTATTCCTCTTATAAATTATGCTATGTTAAAAACCTTATTAGATTGCAATAGTTGAAAATTAATTTTTTTTTGTTGAGATTTGAACTTTTTAGTTGAAAATTCGTCTTTTTTGTTCAATTCAACCGTCTGTTATTCTAATTTCAAATATTATTTGATTTTAATATCTACTTTTGCATTATTCGTTGAAAATTTATTTTATTTTTTGTTGAAAACGTAGTTCCTTGGTTATTAACCATAATGAGATTAAAGTTTGAGCTACTTTAAAAAAAATCATTCTTTTTCTGTTGAAGATTCATTATTTGTGTCAAAAATTCATTCAATTTATCCAATTGGTAGAAAATTATTTTGTTTTAACTGAACACTTAACTATTGCAGTTGAAGATTAATTATTTTAATCTTTCTTTTAAACTAATTATTTTGTCTTAAAATTAATTTTTCTAACTGAAAATATAACTTTTACATTTTTCTAATGGAAAGTTACTCTTTTTAGTTGAAATTGCTTCTTTTTTATTTGAAGCTGCAACTGCTTGACTGAAAACCAACCATTTTGTTGAAAATTCAATTGTTTTACGAAACATTCTTCTTTTAGCTTGAAAGTTTAACAAATTGAATGAAATTTTTTTTATTTCTTATAATAGAAATCTTTCTTTGTTGAAAATTAAAACTATAATTGCTATGTTGAAAACTCTTTTTTTTGCTGCAAATTAATTCTTCAAGTTGAAGATTAATTATTTTAGCTGAAAATTCACTCAAAATTTCATCTCGTTCACATTTTTTCATCGAAAATTAATTTTTGTTATTGAAAATGCAACTGTTACATTATAATTTGATAGTTCATACTTTTGTTTGAAAATTTATTTTGTTGGCGATTCGTTTTTTGTTTGTTTTTGAAATTAATTTTACAATTATAACTGTTCCATTTTCTGTTGAAAGTTGTTGCTGTTTAGTTGAAAATTTGTCACTTTTATAAGAAAACTGGTCCCGTGTGGAAATAGCTCAGGTTAGCCCTGGTACAACAAGGTTTCTGGTCGGGGACTGGCCGGGTTATGTTTATTTCTTAAGAGCCTAGCCGTGCGCTGGTCGGGACTCGCTGGACAAAATTTATGTCAAAACCCTAGTCGGGGGCTGACTGGGCTCTGATCGGACAAATCTTATGATCGTATGTTCAGACGGTAGGTGGCCGGGGGCTGACTGGCAATAATAAACTTGTTGAACTTTGTTTATAACTTAATTACTTTCTCTGATTTCATTAAAAAAATGGATGCGTATACCCTCATGGATGTTCCACCAAACCTTACACGAAAAATAAAAAACTTTGGTCATTAAGAAATTTTCAACGTTCACGATTGAATTTCGGAGTCCCGTCGTTGAAAACTTTAAATGTTCATAAAAAATTACATTTCCTGTCATTGTAAAAAGTTGTAGAATAGTCTAAAACGGGAAAAACCAAAATATCACGCAAAGAAAAATTGTAAACGATTTAAATTATTTATTTAACAAGTATTTTACTGATATTCCTGTCAAAAGTTCGTGTATTTTATATTCACATAACGCCGAATAATAATAAATAATTAGAAAAAGAGTAATTAAAAGTTGGTACTTTAACTTTTCTGAACTGTACCTTATGAGGATGGCTTTTTCAATGAGTTTCAGCTTGTCGGTTTAGCGCAGTGGTTAGCACTCCCGACTGCTAGGCGTTAGATTTAGGTATAGATATATGTAGGTTCGATACCCCCGTAGCGTTAGAAATTTTATTTGTAATATAATGTTTAAAAATGTAATATATGTATTTACTCTAAACAGGAATTAATATTTAAAGTCAAAATACTCGCAATCATTTAATATTTATTTTTTAACTCTTTTTTGTCTCTCAAAGACTACGTGAAAATAGTAAATGTTGCCTGCGTGCTGGGCGTGTGGAATTTTATATATTAATATGCTCCAATTCTACAGTAAAAAAGAATCAAATTGATCCCTCAACTCAGTGACAGATGCTCTTCATACAATTGAAACACGAATTATTTAAATCTAGTAAAGCAGCAATTAATCTTGTCCGGGCCGCGATCGAAATTCCTGGCCAGCTCCCGGCCATGCTCCATGGCCGGACGCTGGCCAGCGCTGCGTGACGATGGTGGTCGGATTTCGATTAGAAACCCCGGCCAGCTCTCGACTTAAAGCCGGACTCTCCAGCCGTAGACTAGCCAGCCCCCGACTTAAATTTCCACCCGGGGTCTTGTTGCTTGAAATAGCTGCTTTTTTAGTTAAAAATTAAACTTTTGGGGTGAGAATTATCTATTATTGTTATAACTTAAATTATTTTATTGAAAATTCAATTCTTTGGTTGAGAATTTATCCATTTTCTTCCAGATTTTTCTCTGGTTGTCGAAATATCAAATATTCTATTCTTCCTTGAGAGTTCATCTTTTTTTAAATGCAACATCTTAGGTTGAAAATTCTACTATGTGGTTCAAAATTCATCTTTGCATATAGAAAATTCTAGTATTTGGTTAAGAATTCAGCTATTTTGTTGAAAATAAAATTATTTTCTTAAAAATTCAGGTATTTTCTTAAAAAGTTATCTTTTTGGCTAGAAATTCAACTGTTTTGATGAAAATACGTCTATATGGACAGAAAATTCGTCCTTATGGATTGAGAATTAATTTTTTGTTTAAAAACTCAACTGTCTCCTAAAAAATTCAATGATTTGTTTGAAAATGCAACTTATACATGCTGTAATTGTACAAATTAGTTGATATACGAAAGTACTGAATTGGTTTTATTGCCGGATATAGAATCACAAAGGAAAATTGATAGCAGTTTCATATTTCCTCACACTTCCTTCCGTACTTTTTCGCACTATCTACCTTTTTTCCATAAAATGCTTTGATCCGAAAAAATGAACACGTTGTGTCCACTCATGTGAGCGCAATAAACTGATTTCCGTTTAACTCGTTTTCAACAAACGCTTCATAAATTTTGCACATATTTCTCATTTTACTTTGCTTTGTTCTCCTCGTCCACTATTTTCTGTATTTTTAGATTATCTTTTATTATTACAGGGATTTATATAATTTTAAGTGGATTAATATTTTATTTGTATAATGCATTGAAATCAGCGTTGGGTAAGTTACTTTTTTTGAGTAACTAGTTACTGTTACGTTACTTAGCGAAAAAGGTAACTAGTTACAGTTACTAGATAAAGTAACTTAAAGACATCTAGAAGTAACTTTTCTCACTTCCTAAATTTTGTTACATTTAAAAATTAACCGAATTTAAAAAGAAAACAGGCATTAGTTAAAGTAAATATCGCCTTAATTACTATTTGGTTAGATTTATTTTTTTCAGATATTAAATAATTTTTCATATTGAATTTCAAGTTAAAACCATGTCTCACTTATTTAATTTTAGCAATTCTATTAACTTATGGTAGTAAACTTAATTATTTTGTGAAAAACCCCACTATTTGCGTCGAAATACCTTTTTTGTCGAAAATTGAAGCCTCGGCTGAAATAACGTAGTATCAACACATATTTGTAGCCATGGAGTTCTATGTATATAAGTTTTTTTTGAACTTTCTCTCTATTCCGCGGAAGCGCGGTGATCGAAAATTCGAAAATTGAATTGGGAAAGAAATGTCAAAATACTGAAGGTTATATACTTCGAAAATGTACCTTTCTATAATTCTGACATTAAAGTTTTGAACAAAGGCTGGAGTAAAACGTCAAGAATCGGTAACAGTAAATATAATATTCAAAAATAATAAAATAAATAAATGATTGATAAATAATTATCAGAAATTGTACTAAAAAATACGGTTAAAATTATTTTTATAATAAAATAAAAATAAAACTTTGAATTACAATTACAAAAATAATTAAGTGTTTTTCTTTCCTTTCTTTTAAAGAAAAGACGAGGTTTTTATATTTATATTTTTTACAATATATGCAGGACCAAATTTGTAAATAATCTCAACTAATCTAACTAAACTTTTATGAATTGAAATTTGCCGAATTCAATTTTGAAATTTTTTGTCGACACTCTTAAACGAATGTAATTTTCTATTCATATTCATCAAAAATTCTAAATTAGATTTAGATATGTAAATTTACGAGGTTAATTGATAGAGATGCGAAATAAATGGAAGTAAACAACCTCGACTATTTAGACATTTCATTCCGAATTCAATTTTTTAATTTTTTGATCGCAGCACTTCCGCGGAATAGAGAAACAGTTAAAAGAAAAACTCATATACATAGATGTCCATGGAAACAAAATATGTGTTGATACAACGTTATTTCAGCCGAGGCTTCAATTCAAGTGTTTATTGAACTTTCGTCCTTTTGGATAGGTAATGCATCTTTATAGATTAAAACTTTTTTTGGGGGCAAAAAGTCCTCTACTTTGTTAAAAATAAAACTGTTTTGGTTGACTAACTTTTTTGTTGAAAATTCATCTTTGCGGGTTTAAAAGTCGAACGTTTTCCAAAGCATTCGACTTATTAACTAGAAATGTCAACATTATTGTTGAAAATTCTTCTTTTTTGCTTTAAAAATCAACTATTTGGTTGTAAATGCGACTTTTATTTTTGAGATTAAATTTCTTTTTGCCTAAAAATGCTATTATTTGGTTGAAGATTCATCTTTGTAGGTTGAAAATGAACTATTTTTGTTAAAAATTTCACTATTTTGTTGAAATTGAAACTATTTTTTGTTGAAGTTTTTTTTTTAATTTGTCCATTTGTTTAAGAATAAATGAAGAATTAAACAGGCACTGAAGTATGAAATCACTTTTACAAACAGGCAACGAGCTCAAAATTCTTTATATGTTTCAGTGGCTACCCTGATATTAAAAAAAAACAGTGTGTGGCAGTGGGCCACTCGGCAAAAGTAAAACTTTGAGCTATTAGGTTAAAAAATTTTCGTGCGGAATCATCATGAGTTTTTAGGAGATCGCATGGTAAGAGATTGCAAAGAGTAAGAAGAAAGTGAGCATATACAGACTTTTATTATCCCGGCAGCAGTGGGGATATCGAAATATAGTCTTTGGAGCAATTGCGGATCGCCGCAAAAAAAAGACTCGGATAGAGAGAGAAGGTACAGACTATAGAAAGTATACTTGTTCGGTCGCTCGTTTTTTTTTCAATTCACTCCCCTGCAAGAAAGAGGTTTTACTTCAAAAGCAATTTGATTAAATCCAATTTCCTTATATCTGAACGAAACCTTGTTTAGTTCAAGCAATCGCACAAAAAAATCAACAAAAACTTTTAGTGAAATCAACCAAGTTTTGCTATTAAGGAATTATTCCCATTCGTTCGACTATGATTTACATAGTTCTTAGATATATTTTAGGAGACCAAAACATAAGAAGTACATTTTGATTTTCTCACAGAAAAAAATGTAACCTTCACAGTGATTTCATAGCAATATCTACCTGCAACAATAATTACCTTCAAATGTTAAGATTTACCCAGCATATTAGAAATGCTTACGATGTTCAACTTTATTGAATTTTGTTTTGTTTCCATTCAACTTTATCTACTTAAAAATTACCTGCAACAAAAATTCACTGATTTTTTGTTTATTCGGTCCGTTTTCATATTTAGAGGGGGAAAACTCCCCTCGAAGTATTTTCTTAAACAGACGAAAAATCTTAAATCAAATAATATTCTTCAATTTTATTGCATAAAGGTCAAATTAAATTCTGCTTTTTATATAATAATAGCATAACATACAAATATTCACTGTTAGATCCCTATTAAAATTACTCTCAAGAGGAAGCCTAAAAGGCCCCCAAACATGTTGAATCCGTGTAGTATAAAAAAGACATGGAAAGATAATAAAGAAGCGAGCGAGAGCTGGTTTGTATGCCTCCTGTGTTCTCCCTCTTTTTTTGAATTTTCATCAATCTGTTTTTAATGAACCGCTTTACCTTTTTTTTTAAACATATTTCTCTTATTGTAACTCTTTTTGTGCAAGTATTTTTCTCAAATTGATTTTCAGGAGTATTTAATTTAAAAAAAAACAGTTTTTAAAATAATATAATTCTTTTCATACCTCCCTGTGCGACTTTGTTGTATAATTTTTTTTAAGTTTATTTTTGTATAAAAAATGTACTTTTAAATCTTTATAATTATACATTTAATTTGGGTTCTACGTTGTTGCATGAATGATCTTATCACTTGCCTTCCTTATCACCTTATCGCATAAAATAATTATATTCTAAAAAAAACGTTTTCAAAAATTATTTGATGATTATTTAAAAGTAATTTGATAACCTACTAAGATCATTGAGGGATAAATTACCCCTAACATTAATAGTGGCTTAATTCTACCTTGATAATACAAAATTTAGAAGTAGCATGTTTAAAAAAATGCAGAAAAAATGTATGTAAACATAATTTCATCAAGACTTAGCCCTAAATTACCACAAAAATTGTAATCTACCCCAAAAGGAAAACCACCCCTATAGTGGTGGTAGTGTCTTTTTGGTAATAAAATTAAACAGATTTACCAGTGTTGAAATCATTGTTATTTTGTTTATTTCGGAGCGTTCTTTTATTTTGTTGTCATATTAAGTATTCTTTATAATTTTACAATTTAAAAAAATCGTTTTTATGACAATTATTTTATTGGAGACATTCTTTTTCTTTGAAGAAGAATGTACATTTTTCCTTATTGGAGTCAAACGCGACCTCGAAGACATTTGTCTCTTACTTGTTGACTAAACTTCCTCGCGGGTTTAATTAAATTTAGGAAATTAATGGGACACTTGACGGAATGATTGACGCTTTAATAGAACTCTGTAACTTAAATAATTAAACTATTAAAATCGTTACTTACCTCATAAAACTCTAATTTGGTTTCCACATTTATCTAAAGGCGTCAATGCAGAAATAATTATTAAAATTTTTTAAATATTTCTTAATTTATTAAGAACCCAACAACATTTTTATTGGATATAAATTTAACTGTTCAGTACACTGTCATAAATTTCTGTAGGAAGTTTCAGAGACTCATCACTAAAGCTTTATTCAGAAACCGTTTCTAAATTTGACTAAAACGGGAAACAAAATTTTCAACAACTGTAACTGCATAAAGCTTTAGCCAGATCTTTCAGAAAATTGTGTTACAATTTAAGAATTTTCGGTTACGGTAACTAAAAATTTCAAGGGATTAATAAATTTTGTCTGTTCATTAATTTGTTATATAAAATATACAGTCGGTATTTGTTCTGGAAATATAAATACACCAAACTCTTGCTTTCAGTCAAGTGCCGGGGGTTGCCTTCAAATAGCCTTGGACTGGTTTCGGGGGGATCGAAACGTAAGCAGTGAGCGCCGTCTGACTCGTTTCTAATGG
>NC_046663.1:87141694-87152411 GCF_010883055.1 Belonocnema kinseyi
TCACAACCGCTTTCGCTCTGCTCCCCTGAGAAACTCAGTGAGCCAACAGTTCTAGGAAGGCTGAGAACTATTATAGAACTTGTACAATTTTGAATAATTTTTTAAATCTTATTTGAAATTTAATAATTCTCCGTAGAGGTTATGTTTTATAGGCCGGATAAGTATCAGAAATGTCTGGTATCCGACGAGTACGAATATACTTAGCTATTTCAAAAATACCAAGTTTAAGGCGTTTAAATGACTAATTTAAAATCATAAACTTGCACTTAGCGAGAGAATGACCCAATATTGCAGATATAACCCTATCTAGCCAGGAGGGCTTCATTTTAAGTAAACATCGTTCTCGCCATTTAATTGAAAACTGGATTACACTGGAAATCCCATTTAAGTCGTCCTGAGAGTTTGTGCCGCGGAAGTTTCGGACTGAGAGTGTAGCCCCTCGTTGTCGAGAAAGAGCGTGTTCAATCAAGCGCGAAACATCAGCAGCGTAGCGACATGGAAGCAATACGCGGTGCGTATATTTCGTAATATTAGGATATATACGTGGATGCGTATATTTCGTAATATTAGCAATTATACGTGTGTACGTATATTTCGTAATATTAGGAAATGGTTCACACTCAACTGACGGGTTACGTTCTGAGCTAGCGAAGGTTATTTGGGATTCCCAGTGTAATTATTAATCTATGCAGCTGCTGCACTTGCGTTCCTAATGTAACTTTTGAGAATTTTATTCACGAGACAGATATCACAATATCTTGTAACTATTTTATTGCAAAGATCTCCTTCTCGTGCAAATTTATATTTCTTTTTACCCTTCAGATTATTATGTATAAGAAAAAATATGTTTATGTATTGTTGTAATTCAACACAACATTCTGCAATTCATTGTGGCTCATAACTACACCACCGTGCTTTGTCGGCTTGAACCGCGTTCGAGAAGCAAGGAATGCGCAGTTGCTAACGGCGCACGTATTTTGGTCACGATAACTTATATTTCTGAAACAATTTAAGAAGTTTAGGGAACTATTTGTAATTTTTAGATACAGTTTCGGAACGTTAAAAGAAAATTAATATATTTGCTACAACAGGTACTGAAATTCGGTTTCAGCAACCTAATTCCGTAAATTTCAGTTACCTTAGTGTCCAAAATGTATCAGAATTTTGACGGTAACGTTTCCTCTCCTCTAAGTCTCCCTTGCTTCTCCCTTTGACTGATTCTTTCAATCCCTTTCCCTCTATATCTCGCCTTTGCCCCCCCCCCCCGACTTCTCACTCTGTATCTCTCGCTCACTCACTCTCTATCTCTCGTTCACTCACTCTTTCTCTCCATCCTTCACTCTCACATTCAGACTGAGACTCTGACAGTCTGACTACGTACATTCAAGTTTTAAATTTTTTGTTTTGTTGTGTTGGTACACTCGTCACGATCATATGTTCACAGTTTTGACTATATAGCTCGTGTTGTTTTTCTGTCAGAGGCGTAAAAGGTTAGAAGGGTTTGGTGTGCTCGGCGATTTTCTTATTTTGAAAAAAATGGAGCAAAGAGTTTGCATTAAATTTTGTGTGAAAAATGGAATCCAGTGCTCTAAAACTCTTTAAATGTTGACAGTTGTATACGGTGAGTCTACTCTGAGTAAAAAAAATGTGTATAAGTGGTACAAGCTGTTCCAAGAAGGCCGAGAGGATGTCGAAGACGAATCTCGCCCTGGACGTCCCAGCACGTCAACAACAGATGAAAACGTTCAAGCAGTGGAAGAAATGGTGTTGAAAAATCGCCGAATTACCGTCAGAGAAGTTGCTGAAGATGTTGGCATATCGGTTGGCTCATGCCATGCTATCTTTTCAGACGTTTTGGGCATGAGACGTGTGTCAGCGAGATTTGTTCCAAAACTCAATAAGGAGTATTACCTTCAAGTTATGCGCCGTTTGCGAGAGGCGATGCGCAAAAAACGTCCGGAACTTTAAAAAAACAATTCGTGGCTTTTGCATCACGATAATGCACCTGCTCATTCATTGTTGCTTGTGAAAGATTTTCTGACCAAAAACAGCACCACAGTCATGTCTCAAGGCTATACCACAAAATGATTATCAGAAGTGCTTCGATGATTGGAAAAAGCGTTGGCCCAAGTGTATTATATTTGAGGGGGATTACTTTGAAGGGGACAACATAAATATTGAGGAATAAATGAATATTTTTTGAGAAAACCATAAAGTCACCTTATTTTTTGAACACACCTCGTATAGCGACATGTGCTTTTCTTGCAGGTCGTGGTTTGTACACGTGCTAACTATTTTTAATACAATTACTTATTCATTTAGAATCTACTCCTGAATCATCTAATTAAGTCGAGTAATATTTCAACTATTTTTTATGTTGAAAGAGTTTAAAGAAAAACCACTTCAATTTACATAATATAAAGTTATCACTTCTGCCGGGCGTCCCACGAAGTCTCACGTGTTTGTTTTATCATAAAAGGAACAGTTGTGAAAGTCTTTTATCCGATGCATGTTTAAGGTTTTAGATCTCATATTTCACCATTACATTTTGGTTTGTTATCTGAATTTTTAACGAGCTAAATTTAATCTACGTTACAGTGAATACACGTTTCACAAAGAATCCTCAGAGCGATTCATGAAAGCTTCTATTGTCTCCGTTAGCAGGACAGGAGAATTTTTAATTAGACTGCTGATTGCCCGAAGGTGAGATTGTTAGTCCTATATATCTTCTGCAAAGTTTTTCCAGAAAAAATGTTAAAGATAATCTTTTTTCATAAAAGTTTACAGTTTCATGATTGTAAATGTTCTATTAAATAATATTAAATAGTCAATATTGACGATTAAATTTATTCTTCTAAAAATGAAATTGTCAGTTTCCTGAGAATATCATAATTTTCAATAGACATTTCACTTTTTATTATTTTAGCAGCAACCTGGTAAAAATGGATCTTGCCAATCCCAATAAAAAGATTCAAGTTCTTATTGTTAGGAATTTCTCTTCATTTAGGGTCCAAGTTTCAGGGAAAACGAGAAATATTTCTTGGGCTTTTCAAGTCAAACCTTGCTCACAAAAGCACTGGTGAAGGCTTGTGCTGAGTTATTTTTGGAATCGTGACCTTCATTCGATTTTTTAAATTTATAGAAAAAATGTATCTTTTTCTTGTGCGATTATCACGGATAATTAGATGAAGTGGGGCGGGGGGAGTCTTCGAGCCGAGCACGTGATGTTTTTAATTAAAAATTAATTTTTTTAATATTATAAGAAACAAAATTTCCATCAAATTAATCTTATGTAAGAAATTACATAAAATTTTAAATTAAGTGAAAAATATGCTTCCAAGCATCAATAGTTTGGCTCATTTATTTCAACTTATTAAAAAAAATTGTCTACGATATTGTTATTGAATTGACGAAGACTTATATTTATCTTTAGTTTAAGTAAATTTAAATACAAATTTAATTTAATAGTTTTAACTTCCTGTAGGTAGTAGAGAAATGAAGTAAGTTAGAAAAAATGGAAGGTATAAATTTAAATGAGATAAATATTTGAATATATACATATATATTTTATATTATAAGCCAAAGGCATTAGATTTGATAAATTTTCGAAATAAAATTCTTAAATTTGAAAACCGGAACAAAACGAGTACTTTGAACTCAGAACCAAAATTAAAATTATACTTTTAATTTCCTCGCATACTTTCCTTATTTTCTTATTATATTTTTTACTATTTTGTATACTCCTCTTTTCGTATACTCTTAATTTAATTTCGTAAATATAAATTTTATTATTTTTTAAACTACTGAATTATTTTGTTAAAAAGTTATCTATTGTTATGAAAAATGAAGCTATTTCCGTAAACTTCCATCTTATTAGAGAGAAAAATTCTCTTTTTTGGTATACATTTCATCTTTCTTATCTTAAAAATTAAACTACCTATATTCTAAAATAATTGACTTTTTGGCTTGAAAATTCAACTCCTTGGTTGAAAATGCAACTGTTTTTGGTTTTAGTTCAATCTTTTTTGAATAATAATTCGAATATTTGCTTGAAAATTCAATAGTTTTGTTGTGAACTAAACTTTTTGCTGAAAAAGCCATTTTTTTAGTCAAAATGAAAATATTTTCTCGCACATTAATGTTTTTGGATAGTTGGAAATGCAAGTGCTTTTCATTGAAGCTTAATCTTTTTTTTGTTGGAAATTTGACCATTTGATTGCACATTTATTTTTTAGTTTGAAAATTCAACTATTTCGTTAAAAATTCAACTATTTTATTAAAAATATCATTGAAGACGCGCGTCAAAAAGGGGGACAAACCCTGTTGACTTATATTAAAATATTAGTTAGGCTTTGTTCAAACTTCGTATTTTGGAATAGAAAATTCATCCTTTGAATTGCAAATTCATGTTTTTTGATCAAAGAGTTATCTTTCTTGGTTGAAAATTCATCTCTTTCAGTCCGTTAGTACATTTTCGTTGAAAAATTATTGTTTTTGGTTGGAAATTTAACAACATGCTTAAGAGTTGAACTACTTTGTTAAAAATTCAGTTCTCTGTTATTACTTCTGTTGTTGCAAATTTATAATTTTAGTTGAAAATTCATATTGTTAGTTAAAAATTTATCTATTTTCCAGAAAAATCGTTTTCTTTGATTAAAAATGTATTTTATAATTGAGAATTGAACAAATGCATTTTTTGCTCAATTGATGTTTCTTAGTTAAAAGTTCTACTACTTATTTGAAATGCTATGTCTTTTTTTTTTAATTTATGCATTTCGTTGCAAACTATTCTTTTTTGGTAGAAATACCATATCTTTTTCTTTTAATTCATTTTTTGGTCGAAATTTGTTCTGTGTAGCAACTTTCGAAAATCAATAATGCAATTTCAGTCAAAAGACACCTGACTTGGTTGGGCAATGATTGACGGTGTAGAGCGCCAGCTGAAATAAGTGATTAAGTTGCGTTGTAGTTGGCCAAGGAATTGTCAATCATGCCTGAAATTTAAGTGTATTCAGACAACTCTCTTGCAAAATTTCACCTTAGATTCTGAAGCGCTGTTATGCATAAAGATATTATTCAAAAATCAATCCAGTACGGAAAAAATTGAATGGCTAAATTTGTAATTTCCAAATTACAAAACGGTACATAGTTTTTTTTCTCGTGAAAGTGATAATTTTATTAAGAGAATCTTTCACAAGTTTGTAGCTCAACAGAAGCTTAAAGTCTAAATCATAAAATTTTAAAAATTGCCTAATTTTTTACACCTGAGAATGTTTGGCATTAGATTTAGTATTGTGTAGTAAATGTTCAGGATGTTATTTTGAAATCAATTAAGAAAACGTTTCAATATAATAAAAAGTAGTTTATTCAATTAGTTAGAAATCAAAAGTATAGCTCTAGATCTCTCGAACCGACGAGATCTGTTACACGCGAAGGACATACCTCTTCTGAGGATTAAGACCACCCTGTTGTAGCCATCGAACCCTAGTCTTGATGTTAGCTAGCTCTACAAGCACGTACAACGCTTTATCACTTTATAAACTGTGCTCTATTTTTCTTCGAGCCACAACACTGCATTGTTTCATTACAATTCTAAAAATAACACTGACCACCATACAACACTGTTTTTTGATTACAGGCTTTCAACAACATCCTCATGCCACATAATTATACATTCCTTAAATCTACGACGATTGCTTTGGAATTTCAACCAGGCGATCCACAGCAACAATGCCTTTATACGGCCTTTGACTTTGTTGTTCGCCTTCGATATCCTCCACAACGTAACGATCATTCCCTACGACCTTAGTTATTTCATAGGGCCCTCGTGCCTTCTTATCTAGCTTTCTACTCTCTCCAGTCGCTGGTTGTTTCTGTTCTACCAAAACTAAATCACCCTCTTTATACAAGTGAGGTTCCTTTCTTTTTGATCAAATTGCTCTTTCAAAGACGCTCTATTCTGTTCTAACAATTCGTCGACAGATATTTTTTCTTCTTCCGTACAGAGTTCCGCATTTAATTTTTTAATTTCTCTCGTTAACGGGTTATCGAATTTACCGAATTTGCCACGAGGAGCACCTGCAGCTATTTTTACATGCTGAATTTCGAATTCTTCGCAAAAATTTTCAAACTCGCCTGCAGTAAACGCAGTTCCTCGATCAGATATAATCCTTTCCGGTTTTCCGTAATGCGATATAAACTCTTTTATCGTTCTCACCGCTTCAAGTGACGTCTCATCTTTCACGGCCTTCAAAACAGTGTATTTCCTATATCCGCAAATAATCGCACCCACATACTTGTTTTCATTTTCAGTTTTTACAAAAGGCCCTAAATGATCGATATGCACGCACTGGAAAGGTGTACTGCCCTTTTCCAGTGGATGCAAAAATCCTGGATTTTTTTCACTTGTGGTTTTATAATATAAACAGTTAATGCATCGCCTGACATACTTAGTCACAAAATCGCGCATTTTCGGGAAATGGTAAGTCTCCTTAACTTTCTCATAGGTTTTATCAATCCCTAAATGAGCTAAGCCCCGGTGAGCCTCTGAAAGAATATCATATCGAAGGTCTGGCGGTACAAACAGTAAATATTTACCTGTGTGCTTCCGATACACTTTCGCATTACACATCGTATACTTTTCGTGAATTTCTTGATCACCTTCTTCTAGTTCGTCTCTAATTTCCATAATCTCAGGACTTGCTCTTTGCAACGCGGCTACCCAGTCAGTTGTTACTTTAATTCCTAACACAGTTTTCACAAGTAAACCGACAAGTTCAGTCTCCTCATTCGATTCTACGGGATTCCGACTCAAGGCATTCGCCACGTTGTTGCTCGAGCCTTTCAAATATTCGATTTTATATCTAAATTCCGATAACCGTACAAACCAACGACCTATTCTTCCACCCAAGTCGCGTTTGCTTTCGAGAAGTTTAAGGCTGTTGCAATCCGTGCGAATTGTGAACATTATTCCTATGAAATACACTCTAAATCTTTCCAAAGCGTAAACAATAGCCAATGCATCCAATTCAAACGAATGATATTTAGTTTCATCTTTTGTTGTTTTTCTACTAAAAAAACATATCAGATGAAATTTCTCGTCTTTTTGTTTCTGCAATAGAACCGCGCAGAGACCGATTTGACTTGCGTCCGTATGCACTTCAGTTTCTGCACCAGGTGAATAAACTGTAAGTACAGGTTTTGGCAATAAACATTTCTTTAAATTAATAAAAGCTTCTGCTTGTGCTGCACCCCACAAAAATTTTACATTCTTCCCTGTTCAATCAGTCAGCGGTCTTGCAATCATCGCGAACCCTTTTACGAATCTACGAAAGAAATTTGCTAATCCCAAAAAACTTTTGCCTCCAGTCACATCTTTTGGCTCAGGAAATTCTTCAATCGCATGCAATTTTCGACTGCTTGGTTCAATTCCGCGCTCTGACAATTCAAACCCTAGATAAGTAATTTTCTCTTTAAAAAAATGATATTCGCACGAGACTCTTTTGCTACAGGTACCTGATAATATCCACTAGATACATCCAAACTTGTGAAGTATTGCTTACCATCCATCCGGTCCACCTCTCATCGGATAGTGTTCTTTCACTGTCTTTTTATTCAGCGCCCTGTAGTCGACACACATCCGCATCTCGCCATTCGCTTTATGCATCAGTAGTATGGGACTTGTAAACGGTGAATCGCTGTCCTCGATGACGTCTGCTTCTTTCAGGTTGTCAATCAAATCCTTCATCTGCTCTCGTTCATGGAAAGACAGTCGATATGGTCGATAATCTACATGTGAATTATCTAACAATTCAATGTGTATTTCTGTCTTGTTGGCGCATCTAATCTGCTTTAAATTCCGCGAAACCAGATCCTTGTACTCGTTCATCAGGTTAAGCAAATCTTGACTTTCTGAACCCTTCAGATCGGTGTCAACTTTGTCAACACTTACAGGCTGTTCATTCACTTCTCTCATCACATGACCTTCAACGCACTTCTCACCTCGCGCCACTGTGTCATCCTTAGGTAGCTTAAAATCATGTTCCGAGAGGTTCAGCACAGGTATCACTGCTGCTATTTCATCATCAGTCGTAACAATGCAGCGCAACAATGCAGCACAACTCGGATCTCTTGAAAGTCGTACTTACTGCCACATGCCCCGGGTAATTTTTTGAAATCACCGTCGCTCTGCTGGCCCAGAGCGCAGTCTTCGTTCTCGGAGTTACTGCACTTTCAGGTAAAAGGTCGTCCTTCGTAGTGATTCTCAACTAATTTTCTCTGCTAATGATTACTATGTGTGGCTGCTCGGTATATGGATTCCCTACTAACAACGGAATTGCTTGACAGTCGTTAGGTACCACGTGAACGTTCACCCTTGCCTGAATACCATCGATGCAAAAATCCGCTGTAAAGACACCTTTGGGCTTCACCTCACCTTCTCCGTAACCAACCAGTGGTTCCATCTCCATTTCCAAATAAGTCATGTTCATGCGCTTCGCGTCCTCCTCACGCAACGCGACAGCGCTACTGCCCATGTCAACGTAACACCTGGTCGGTCGTTTGTTCAGACTAGCATCTTTAAAATATTTCGCATATTTATTACCACTCAGAAGCACTGGCTTTCCACTAGCACTAATCGATTGTCCGCTCACAGATTTTTCGGTGCTATTAGTGGATTTTCCGCAATCACGTGCATAATGTCCAGTTACTCCACATTTGAAACATGTTCCGGCTTTTGCGGTCGGGTATTCTCGTTATAGATGACCAGTTTTCTTACAGCCATGGCACTGAACTGATTTATTTTCAGATTTCTTCGATTGATCTTCGCTATTTCATGTTCACCTCTCGAATATGAACGCTTCCAGCTTTCAAATCTCCCAACAACTCATGAGGCCCCTTATATCTACTCAAAGGTCTAAGGAAGTCTCTGTATCTAGGATTGTTTAATCCGTGAACCATCCACTCGATTATCTCATCATCCGGCATGCTTGCCTCGTTGCAACGTGACAATTTTTCATAGAAATATTCGACAATATCTTGATTCGGTTTCTTCTTGTAGTTCTGTGCTTCCAACCGAAGACTCTTCTGACATGGAAAGTTTTTCTTGGGTAGCACCTTCCAATCTGCCCACGTCCTTTCTTGAGCAGGGAGTCGAGAAACACTGTCCCGCCATCGCCGTGCAACCCCTGCGAGCTTCGACAAACCGTAGTGCCTTATTGCTGTATCGTCCCAGCCATACAGCTCACCGCACTCCTCGATCTTGTCAATCCACTGTACAATGTCTATATTGCCTTTCACCGGATCAAATTCAGGTAAAACTTCGGATACATCCCTAAAGAATCATCCCCTGTTAGTCGGCGCATTACCATTATCACCGTACGAAGACATTTTTGCCACAATTGTTTCAACTTAAACAATTTGACACACGCACCAATTCAGCCTTATTGCCTTGGTCGTGAATCTGCGAACACACGACAATTACACTGATCGCGCCCGACCGTAAACTAACGCTCTTCGAATATCACCCGAAGTTACCGAAATGATCGAAAACTTGAAATTTTAAACCGAGGTATTGAGAGCAATCCCACTTCTGATAAATTGTAGTAAATGTTCAGGATGTTAGATTGAAATCAATTAAGAAAACATTTCAATATAATAAAAAATAGTTTATTCAATTAGTTAGAAATCAAAAGTATAGCTCTAGATCTCTCGAACCGACGAGATCTGTTACACGCGAAGGACAGACCTCTTCTGAGGACCAAGACCACCCTGTTGTACCCCCTGAACCCTAGTCTTGATGTTAGCTTGCTCTAGAAGCACGTACAACGCTCGGTATTTCTATAATATTTGCGTTACATGAGATTAGTTCCGCGAATCATTTCATAAACGCCCACAATTGTTTGAATCTAAGCCAAATTTATCTAACTTTAGATCAAATTTAACTAAATTTAAGACTTAAAATCAGTTCAATTTTTCTGAAATCCAGAGAAAGCTAAATTTAATGCAAAATTTTAAGATGTAAAAATTTTAAGCGTTCGATTTCGTTGTGTTGATAAAGTGGTAATAATAAATCTTTTATTATATATACTTATGTGAGTATACAACAAAATGTTATTAAAGTTAAACTGAGCATAAGTGAGTATGTAAATATAATCAAATATTTATTTATATCTTATTAAAATAACCCAATACATTGTCATATTTTGTGCAAATCAATTATAATTAAACGTGATCCGCTTATGCCAGAGCTCAATTTAATTAGGCACACTTTGAATAACACAAATTCTTTTTCATAAAAAAGTCCTGCAGCGCCTTTTATATAATTTCGAAATTAATAAGTTGAGTCATAATAATGAACAAATCTTCAAACTACAATTTAATCTAATACAATTTTATTTTTAATAAAAAAATAAAATAGCTGATTTTTTCATTTAAAACGTTCAAAATGCAATAATTGCAAATATTTACAATTGGACAATTTCAAATTTCAGTCGTTCAAAATTGCACAGTTTACAATGAAAATCACTGATTTACAAATGTAATGTTTGAAGAATACAAAATGTAATTATTTATAATTCTGAAGCTTTGACTTAAATTCAAATGGTCTAAAAATATCTCAATTAAGGGCATGTGACACAGCTAAATACCTATATTACCGACCACAGTTTTTCAGTTCACTGAATGTTTTTTTGAACCTAAGAACTTTTTTTGTAAGTAA
>NC_046663.1:87152511-87171928 GCF_010883055.1 Belonocnema kinseyi
TATTTTACTTACAAAAAAAGTTCTTAGGTTCAAAAAAACATTCAGTGAACTGAAAAACTGTGGTCGGTAATATAGGCATTTAGCTGTGTCACATGCCCTTAAGTACTTATATTACAGCAGAGCTCGATTTTTATTGATGCCTGAACGTTTGAATAACCCTACATTTTTGGCAGTATTAAAATACCTTAAAATCCTTTTAACCCTTTGCAAATATTCTGAAATCTTATGAAATTTCCTTATATATTTTTTTTAATTTATTTTTTTTAATCCTTTTAATGCCATGGATATGGTACGTAATCTCTTGAAATCTGTTTAAAACTTTCGAATTCCGTGGATATCCCATGAAACTTCTTCCAAACGGTAGAAATTCCTGAAAATTCCTTGAGATGTCGGGAAAATGTTGAAGCCCTATAGTCGCTTAAAATCTTCAAAATCCCATACAAACCCTTTAAATCTCTCTAAATTCGTGAAATTCCGGAAAATATTTCAAAATATTATAAAATCCCTTAAAATCTTTAAAAAAACGTTTGAAATTCATTAGCATCTCTTATATCCGCAAAAGTCTTTTCGAATTTCTTGAAATCTCTTAAGATCCCGGCAAAACTTTTGAAATCTTATGGAACTCCTTGAAGTCCCTTCAAATCTTCGAAATATAATTAAAATCCCCCGATATCCTTGAAAGTTCGTAAAAATATTTTGGCATCTCTAAAAATCCTTACAGACTTTTTAAAATCCTGTGATTTCTTTCGAAATATTTCAAAAATCTCTGAAAATTCCTGTAAATTCTTTGAAATCCATGAATATCGTACACAACTTTTTTAATTCTCTTTAAAACGATTGTACTTCCTGGAAATCCCTTGAAATCCTTTAAAACCCATGGACATTTCTTAAAATTCTTAAGGATTCCGTGAAATCTTGAAGTCGCTTGAAATCTTAAAAATTCCATAAAAATCCCTTGAAATCTCTTCAAGTTAGTTCAAATTCATAAAATTCCGTAAAATATATCGAAATATTACGAAATCCCTTGAAATACAAATTCCTTTGAAATTCATTAAATAGATGTTGGTAAATAATGTCGGTAAATTCCGTAAAAACTTTTTAGCTCTTTGAAACACTTTGTAGTCCTCTTTAATACCTTCCCATAAAGATTCTTGAAGATCTCTTCAAAACTGGTTTAAATCTGTGAAATTCCGTAAAATATTTCGAAATATTACAAAATCCTTTGAAATCTTCGAAACCCCTTTGGAATTCATTGAAATCTTTTAAATCCGCAGGCATCTTTAAGAATCCGTTAAAATCCATTAAAATTCTGACTATTATCTTAAAACTTTCTTAAACCCTTGAAATTTTATGAAAACCCTAAAGAACTTGAGAAATCTCGGTACATTTCGTAAGAACTTTGTAGCTCTTTGAAATACTTAGTAGTCCTCGTTAATACCTAAAATTCCGATACAATCTGTTCAAATCCTTTTTAATCATTGGGGATCTTTCAGGTCGTTTGAAATCTTCAAAGTCTCTTTAATCACTTTAAATTGGTTCCAAAATCCCTTGAAACTTTTGGAACCCCTTTGAAATTCATTTAGATATTTTAAAGATGCAGGAATTTTTTTTTTTAATCCTTCATGATGCCCTAAAACTATTTTAATCCCTTGAAATATCATAAAATCCCTAAAGAACTTCAACAATAACGTTAAATTCCATAAAATTCCATAAAGTCCATAAATCATTAGAAATCTTTGAAATCTTTTGAAATCTCGTTAACAACCCCGAGTCGATATTTAGACCTTTCTTTAAAGTTGCAGCTCCTTATTAAAACCTGCTTTGACGCTATTTAAACTGATATCCCCTGCCTTAAACTTTTAACTCCTAGAGAATCAAACATTAGAGCCTACTTTGAGACTGCAATGCTTAATCACAGAAAAATATTTTGTTTTAACTGAAAATGCTGAAAATTTGTATGAGAATGATATTCATCATAAAAAATTACTAAATATTGTCGATTAATAAGTAATTATAAAAGTTTTTATCACTAATTAATGAAAGTTTGTATATTAAACAGTCATGTAGGTGATAGAGTATCACAACAAATTATAAGAATAAAATATTTTCTGTCGCTAACAACAAATATTATGTATGAAATAAAAAATGTAGAAAAATATTTTGAAATATATATTCAATAATTATAATTAAATTCACAGATCGTCATTAAATTTGTATTACAGCATTACGGTTAATTTTTTTGCAACATTATATTATAGAGAAAATCATTTTTTTCCAAGGAATAGTATCACTTTTCCAATGGTTTCATCATTTTTGTTACGAAACAATAATAATTGAGATTTTCTGAAACATTTTTTTAGAGGAATCTTACTATTTACGTGTCTACCACTTAATTTAGAAGGAAACAGTATTTCTTTTTGTTAGAAAATGTTACATGTTTTAATTTTTTTATCATATTTATTGGAGAATGAGAACAGTCAAATGTATGAAAAATAATTGACTACTCATCTCGAATTTTAAGACGACGAGACAATTCGGTATAAAACCAGTACTGTTAATGTTAATGCAAACTTATTTCCTGATGAATACTAGATTGAATCTTGAACTAAATATTTGTATTTCTCAGTATAATTCGACTAATTATGATGCTGAACTACTCTTTTTAAATCTTTGCTTAATAAAGAAATGAAAAGATATTTTTATTGAAATCAGAAAGTTTGACATTGTATTCATTTAAGTAATAAATAACACATAATCAAATTCAAGTATGTAGCCTCAAGTTCTTTTAAAGCGTATAACGTAGAAAACTTCTAAAAAACAGAACCAATGTATATTGAACTCTTCAAAAATCGTTTCAAATATTTAACGACACAGAAAGTAGAAAAAAAGTAATTATTAAATTAATTGTTTTGGATTTAAAAAAATGTTGGACCTTGAATTATTGGACAAGTGCTAATGATTTTCATCGAAGACATCCTGACGCGTTCCGTTAGTTGAATCGGTTAGGGCGTTAGCGTTTTATAAATACTCAGTGCGTGCGTGCGATCTCAGTTTCGTTAGTACTTGCGGATCTTTCTGTGCACTATGCTTTAGCTTCATAATCAAAAAATTCTATTAATAATATGTCTAAAAAATAACTGCGAATATCCTTGACATTTATATCACAAATATTATTTTATTTTTTCTGATAAATAACAAAACTTATTTATATTTATCCATATTGGTGTGAGATTATAGAGAACCTGCTTTAATGCCACAAGTCCTACAGTAGTAGTTTAAGTTTTAAAAAAGGGTCTAATTTATCTTAAATACTGACCCTACTTTGACGCTAAAAGTGTCCGAAATCGGCCGTTTTTCCATGTTCGCTGCTTATTTAGAACCTACTTTACAGCTTCCAGCCCCTACTACTACTAAGATAGGAGTTCCGGTTTCAAAGTAGGGCTTAAATTTCGACTCGGAAGTGCAAATAATTGATGCTTTTTATTTAGTAAAAACATATAATCTTATGTTCGAAGGGGGGGGGGGTCTAAAATTTCAAAAATCATCCTTACGTAATTAACCCTCTACCGCGCTTAAAACTTTCTTTTTTTCTGAATTTTGAGATATTTGGGCATATTATTCCTATGGCGGAGTGTATACAAAACTAAAATTCTAGCTCACTACCGTCCTGATTTTCATGTAAATCCTTACGTTAAAAATTGCTGTTCGTCTCAAAGTCGTATTTAAAAAAACTCAAGTCTTCCAAACGTTACATATATGTCACTGTGGGCGGTAGAGGGTTAATGGATGTTTCCTAAGCGTCAAAGGATTTTGATCCCCTGAATTATGGGAAACAGGCCCGCCGCAGACACTTCTCCGCTGTCCGCAGCAAAGAAGCAGGGAAACAGGAAATCGATCGAGAAAATTGGATGGCACACCGCACTGCAAAACAAATGAACTTCGCTGCCAGAAACGTGATTGGCTATCAACTCTAGGAACGATGTCGAGATATTAACCAATATAGCTAGGCCTTTCTTGGAGAAAAGCAATTTCTCCATGTACAAATATATACCTGTCTATACATATGTCGGTGTATCTCTATAGGTAAGTATCGGATAATATAAGTAGTTCAAGAACGGAGTAATTGGGCAAATCTTAGACACGAACTTAATGAACGATCCACCGACCAAACGAACTTTCGGGGACAGACTCCAGCGTTTCAGGAATTTCTCAATGTTCTCCAACTACGCCAAAGAGCATTGTGTCTTCTCTGAATTCAAATCCTTTAAAATTTCTGCATACTATATATATGGAGAAAGAGTTGACACAAACTTCTGTTTCGAACTATTATCAATCAGAAGTAAAAATATAACAAATAAAGCTAAAGTTGCAATTATTACAATGTATAATTCTGTACGGTGCTGTATACGGTAGCGGGACCCGAACCTACTAAGAAAATGATAAGAGTACAGTAAACGCGGTTGACATGCAATTCTTGCGCAATGTGAGCATTAAAACGCTAATGGACAAAGTCAGTCATAAGAGGATTCTCAAAGAATGTTAGGTAAAGTAAATTTTAGCGTATCCAGAGGCCGACCGATAAAAAAGTGGTGAGAATGATTGAATGAGATCGTAAGTCGAGAAGATGTACTCTCTAAATCTGAATCAGTGAAATTTCACTGATTCAAATAGCTAGAAATGGGTCACTGACAATCAGTGAAAGGTTACTTATTGATTCAGTAAAATAACCACTTTTGAGGGTTGGCAGCACTGCGCCATGTCAATTTAGCAATCATTATAAAATAATATTTTAGTACATTCCATCAAAGAACCATAGTGAAAATATAAAATCCATAAATATTATCAAATGTTAAAAAAGGTGAAAAGTTTTGATGCTTTTATTGTAGAGGAGAGTACTCAAATATGAGATATTATCGTAATCTGAGAAAGCGGGGTATCAGCTATACTAAGAGACCCACTCTGTTGGTTCTATCACTAACTTGTAGCCCTTCAAGAAAGAGCAATTTCGTGGTATAGCCCATTTTTCATTGGGCTTCTAAAGATTATAGTCACACTTTTTGTCAAATTGATGGTGGTCGAGTTCTTGGAAGGGAATTCTTTAAACCCTATTCATTATTCATTAAATATGTATTTAGCAGTAAAGTTTGTATCGAGAAAATGAATTTCCCTGAAATCCTTATAATGCATTTGGAGGTCAAGTTTGTTGTTTTTCTCGCGTTTCTTAATATTTCAATATAGTCACCGCTTGCAATCGAAAAACTTGTAAATTATTGTTATCGCAATACAAAATTTATTTAATATTAACATTCGGGACATTTTAAGTGGTAAAAAGTGTTTAATTATTTAAACTAAATCTGAACTGTCACTCCTCCCGATTAGACTGTCGCCATTTTATTTCAGTGCTCCCATAATGCACCGGTATTCTTTCAACAATTCCTTCAGACAACTATTCTTAATATCTCTTTTATAGCTATATTTATTAAGGGTTTGACTATACGATATTCCTGGTATATGGAAAATGGTCAAAGATATTCATTTTCGCTGATCCAGGGATCTTTCTAAATTCCTTCGTTCGTTTTCAGCTAAATGTTTAGCTATAATAAGGAATAATTTCCCTGTTACAGCTCAATTTTTTTTACCGTGCGCTTAACTTAAAAATTTAGAGGTTATGATTCATATGATTTACTCTGGTGTTACTGAACTGATTAGTGAATAAGTCAGAAATCACTGATTAATCAGTGAAATGTCTAACTACTACTTCAATCAGTGCATTTTTCACTGATTCATATTTAGGGAGTAAAAAGCCATAGAAACACATAAACTTGCGTGAGAAAATGTATGGGTATAAAGGAATCACTGAAAAAACTATATTCTAATTTGAAGAATTTCCCACTAATTTGAAGAATATTTGCAACTTAAATAGGCGCCAAGAATATATTCCTGATGTATAAATGAGACCCTCTTACTTTCAGAATATATATTCTTGTCTATTTTTAAGAATTTTCCACTAAGTTTAAGAATATTTGCAACTTAAATAGGCGTAAAGCATACATTCTTAATGTACAATGGAGGTCCTCTTACCTTAAGAATATATATTTTAGTCTATATGGTTATAAGGTATAGTTAATCTTATACTATAGATGTAATGTGTCGATGTGACTACGCAAAATAAATAAATGATAAATATATGTAAATAGTGCTTTGCGAAATATTTAATTGAAAAGTAAATAAATTATGAACATCAAAGCTAGAATATATACTGTTCCTCACAGAAAATCGCCGATCCTCGAAATCAGAGCAATTCTACTAAGCATTCAACTAAGTGCAGTTAGCTATAGTCATGACTTTTCTTATACATACCGGCTTTATAGTTTAAATGTCGGCGGCCATGACTAACCTAAGATTTGCAAGTTGCATTAGGAATTATTTTTCTTATAAACAATTATTTAGTCTAATATCCCAAAGCGAACAATTGCTTTGACAGGTGTTCAGGTGGGTGATAGAGCGGTTCAGCGCTCCAAAACTCTCAAACGGGCCAAAATTCAGTCTCAAAATAATGATTTCCCCTAGATTCCCAGATGAGCAACTACGTTCATAGGAAAAAATATGAGACTGAAAATTCTCATTTTGAGACCAATGAAATTTGAGCTTCCACAAGTTAAATACCAGCGTTTTTCTGTGCTGAAAATACTGTCTAATTGAGTAAGTCAAAAAATGTATAGGTAACAAGTTATTTTTTCGATTGAAAATTATAATGTATTAAAAACATTTTGAGACATTTTGATAAAATATTTAATTAATGGTATGCTGTACTTGTCGCTTTTCTTTAAAGGAAAACACTCAATCCCCAAAATTACAAAAAAAAGGAACTGATTTGAAAGCACGTGGTACGAAAGATCAAGAGACATTTTCCTTTGCGCATTTCTTCTTCCGCCACTCATATTCTCTTTCTAAGAATATTTTCTCCCTTTGATTAATTTATACTTTTAAAGTACGAATTTCGCTTACTCGATTAAGAATATTACTGAAAATATGCCTGTGAGAATATGACACTCTTAACATTAGAATGTCGTTATTTCGGTGAAGCTAAATTTGTGTGCCAGGATAGGAACCTGGTTCGAACAGTGTTGTGGAAGGAACGTGTTATTTAAATAAGCAGCACGGAAATTCTAGATTAATCTAAAAATCTATATTCCTCCCTATACAGCCTCGTGCACTTCCCTTTATCACTTTTCTGATATGGACTCGTTCAACCCCGAAAGTATCACCAGGCTACAACCTGGCAAGAGGAAGTCACGCTTGCTCAGAAAGGGATTTGGCTTAATGGTATAACAATAATAATGATTTATTTTACAAAATTACTTACACAGACTTCCTTCTTCCTCCTTTTTACAAGGTTTGATTCACTTTTTTTAAAATCATAAACAGCGAAAAAATCGCTAACGATTCAATAGAAAAATTAAATCCGAAATATTAATCAATGCTGCCATTACAAACAATATTCTTTTCAATCCAATAATGTAAGTACTAGGTACTAATAATGAATTCAAATTGAACTGCTTTAAATTCCTATTGTTTCAAGTAAAAATATTGCATTTCCAACAAAATGATAAAATTTTTAGCCAAATAGTTAAATTTTTAACCCAGAAGGTTACTTTTTCACTAAAAAAGACAATTATTTGAACAAAGAGATGAATTTTTAATAGAAATGATTAATCTCTACCAAAAATAAATTGTTAACAAAAAAATTTAACATTCTTCCAAGTAGTTGAAGTTTCTATTAAATTGTGATATTTTCACACTAAGAAGACAAATTTTCTAGAAAAAAGTGTAATATTTAACCCAAGAATATGCATTTTTCAACGAAAAATTAAATTTCCAACAAAACAGTTGAATTAATAGCTAAAGAATCAATTTTCAAATTAAATGATAACATTTTTAATGAGAAAAGATAAATTCTCAACGAAAAATGTAATATTTGATATTTAAACCAAAAATAATTTTAATTATAAATGAAAAACTCTGCCCGCTGCGCGGGCAAACTTTTATCGCGCCCTACGCACGCGGCTCGCAAGTTTGACCGCGCCTAGGACGCGCAATTGTTAGTTCTCGCGCTTCACGCTCGATGATGTATTCATCTCGCACTTCGCGCTCGATTTTGTATTTTTTTCACATTCGCATATTCGCGCTCAGTCTTTGAATTTCTCCCACATTCGTGCACAGACCTTTCGAAATTAAAGATCAATGAATCGACAACTGTAATTTTGCAATTGTGATGTCTCTTCTTTTAAAGCTCTTTCGGCTTTAGCGAACGCATTCTCATCATGTATCTCGTGCTTTGCACTCGATTTTGACCAAAATGTCAAATTTTCAACATTATGTTCAAGACTTTTATATCAAATATAATACATTTTTGTGTACTTTTGCCTGGGATTGGGTATTTAGATTTTGCAAAATAAGTACAAATTGTATTTATCACGATTAGTTTAATATTTGTTTCTTATTTTGCATTAAATTTTATTCTTAGCTGCGCTGAAACATGTATCATTTTAATAAATATATATTATTACAATTCATAATATGGATAGAAATTAAAACAGTCTTATTCTTATTTCCTTGTTTTTATCATTTTTTAAATTTTCAATCTTATTTTTTACGATTAAAAAAACTACGCTTCCTATAAAAAAAAATTCGTAAAAAATTTGTATTAGATCATTTGGTTGAATAAATTTTGTCTCACTTATTCTCGTAGCTTGTATCGTTGTACTCAAATATAATTTTGTTATTTTCAAAGCTGTTCTTTAAAAATAAAACAAAGAAATACTAATCCTACAAAAAAGTAATTCCTGGAAAATTTGATATTCTTTTTTAGGAGCACAATTTTTGTCAATCTATCTAGATTCGTATCTTGCTTTGTTTACCACAAAATGGAGTTATTGCTTTTTAATTCGTTTTTTTTTTTGCGATAGAAATTTGAATTTTCGGTTTTATTTACGAAAATTCAAAAAGTTGTTTAAACAATCTCGTAGGGCCTTGAAAAAGTAACGTTTTTCTTCTCTTGACTTTCTCCCCTATCACACTTTTTTTGGCTGCAAATGTTCATTTTCGTTTGGCTTTTTGGATTTTGAAAATGCTATAATTTCGTTCATTTTAATTTATCAAAAAATTAATGGTAATAAATTGTTCGAATTTTGATATACTATAAACAGCTGCCCAAAGAATTTTCAATTATTTAAAAAAATTGGTCCCAGAAATTTTCAAAATGCTCTAACTTTTTAAAATTTATTTTAAAAAAGCTGGGTAACGAATTCGTCCTTTCTGTAAATATCCTTATAAATTGTGCCAAAGGGAATTCAATCGAATAATTCCTTCAAATGTTACCGTATTTACAGACTATAACTACAATAACGATGACAGACAGACATCAACGTAAAAACCATTTTTTCTGACCCGGGGGGTCTCTAAACATTGACATTTGACGGAATACGCGAAAGTCATTTTTCACATAAAACCAATGCCTTCTCATTAGAATCAGAATGTAAAAACATTTGAATTCAACAAAAAAAGACGAATTATCAACAAAATAGGTATATTTGTAACCAAATAGATGAAATTTCTACTAAAATGATGAATCTTTAACAACAGCAAAATCATTTTTTTAACAAATTAGTTCAGCGTTTAACTAAATAGTTGAATTTTCATTTAAAAAAATGTATTTTTCACAAAAAATGTAATAGTTGGTATTGAAAAAAAACTTTTAATTTGAATTAAAAACAGTTTAATTCTTCCAAAAATAGGAATTTTTAATTAAAAAATTACATTCTTAACCAAAACACATTCATTTTCTACCAAATAGTTTTTTTTTAATAAATAATATATTAGATTTATATCAAAAGATATGAATTTTACATTTGTAATGCTTGAATAAAACTTTATCAAACAGATCTTTTTTAGATGGCAGTATTTTTATGCGTCTTGATATTTTGAATTGTCTACTTAAATACGTATAGTCAAAGATTAAGTTTCTCAACGCTCTGTAGGCTTTGAGGTACTTTCGTCGTTTTACTACAAATTTTTGTATTTATTTTTTATTTTCAATGTTATTTTTCACGAATAAAACAAATAGTACGCGTCCTATCTAAAATTGATTCTTAACGAAATTGTACATCTTTTTTGGGATACGAATTTTGGTTAATTCATCTTTTTTTGTATCCTACATAGTTTGACCACAAAATGGAATTTTTTATTTTTCATTATTTTTTGTGCAATAAAAATTTGAATTTTCGATTTTTTAAGGAAATCCAAAAATTTGTTACGATAATCTTTTAGGGCTTTCAAAAAGCAGTGACTTCTTCTTTTGACTTTTTTCATATCGTGCGTGATTTGGCTTAAAATTTGGATTTTAGGTTGATTTTAAAAATGTTGAAAATGCTATAACTCTGAGATTTTTCTTTTTATCAAAAAAAAATAATTAGGGTAAATTTGTTGTCCTTTTTAATACTATAAACATCCGTACATAGAATTTTCAAATTCAGAAAAAAGTGGTCTTAAAAATGTTCAAAATGCGCTCACTTTTTGAATTTTCATAAAAAATGGCTGGTTAACGAACTCTTCCTTTCTTTTAGGGCCTAAAAAATGTGCCAACGATGGTTTTGATTCGTTCATTTTTTTGAGAGTTATCGTGTTTACGGACGGACGAACAGACAGACATACGCCATCGCAAAAACTTGATTTTCGGATATAATAATTAACTTTTGAGGCAAACTAGTTGGGTTTTCTTATTCAGTTCTATTAATTCAGTTTACAAAAAAGGCAAAATAGGGGAATAAGTGGTATAAAAAAAATGCTGGGTAACGAAAATATCAGGATCCTCTAATAAAATGATTTTCTAAAATTTCTAAACAGAATGTAAAGATTTTAAAGCAAAATGTTTCAATTTTGCAAGATTAGAACATTTAAAGAAGGATTCGAGCCAGTTTAAGATATATTTAGAAGCTTCAAAAAGATTTGGAAATAATGCTAGAATTAAAAAAATTGAATAAAATTTATAACAAAATCTAGATTTTTGAATATTTTGTAAACAAATTTAGAAGATTTTTAAGAATTTGGTAAGGTTTCAAGAGAATGCAAATATTTTAAGATTAATTGGATATTTTATAATAACTTTTCTTTAATTCTAAGACAAAATTTAAAAAGATTTTAAAACATTTAAAATTATTTTCTAAAATTTTAAATTATTACAGTATTTTAGAAATTATTCGAGAATTTAAAGAGGTTTTGAAACATTTAAAAAGATTTTCAATGTTGTCAAAAAAGAATCTTAAAGGTTTCAAGGCAGTTCTTTTATTTTTGCAGAATTAAAAAAAACTAAAAGGTTTAGAACATATGAAAATATTCAAAAAAGTATTTTCTTAAGATTCACGGGAAAATTTTGAATGATTTTTTATTTTGAAAAATAAATTTTAAGAGAACATTTAAAGAGATATCAAAATATTTCTTATAATTTCTTAAAATTTAAAAAAAGAGCGTAGAAGATTCTAAAGAGAAATGTTTCAATTTGGCCAGATTAAACAATAACAAAAATCGAGGAAATTCAGGACATACTTAGAAGATTTTAAACGATTTAAAAATAATTAAAAACTTGAACAATTTGAAAAAAATTTATATTCTAGATTTAAAAGATTTCATAAAAAACTCAAGAAATTTTAAAACAATTATGAAAGATTTCGAAAGGATAAAAAATTACTTTCAAATTGAAATAATTGTTTGGTTTTATAAATTAAGTTTTGAAAGAAAATTTAAAAAGATTTATTTATTTCTTTTTTTTAACGATTTTTGAAAATTCTTAGAAAAAATTAGACTCACTTCGAAAGACATTTAGAATTTGAAGACGTTTTTAAGAGAGTAAAATTATTTTAAAACTTGGAAGGTTTTCGAAAATTTACAAAATATTTTTATATTGTTCCAAACTTCTAAAAATCCTAACTATCTTTAAAATGTATAGCGCGTGATTATTGACGCTAGTTATTCATAATAAAAGTCGCTGATATTAAAGGAAAGTGCAAGACGAAATTAAAACAAAGATTTGATGAAATGAGACTTTACGCTTTACGAATTATTTGATTCCTACATGCTTTATTTCTCAAATAGAAGTTTTACCACTTGACTTAAATTTTTAAAAAAAGTGATAATAAAATAAATAGAAAGTAAACTAAAGTTGAATTAATTTTAAAAGGAGCAATTATTTCGAATTTGAGATTTTCTGTTTCAAATAATTTCACCTGTCCGGGAGCTCAAAGTATATGCGTGCAAAAATTGGTGCCAATTGGTAAACAAAATTGGCAGTGCCCCCCGCCCCCACCTATCATCCTACAATATAGAATTATATAATATAAAAATACTAATACAATAATACTAATATAATTAAGGTTTTTATAGAACTTTTTTAGATTTTCAAACTTTTTGATAAAAGTTGTTTGTCTATTTCATTGTTTTAGTGAAACATGCGGTATTTCGATTATCTAAACAAAATTTCTTCGGACCACAAAAGTGACTTAGCTTACATAAAACGTACAGGTTGTATTCAATATAGAATGCTACAAAAACATTGACAAACAATATAAGTGTAGGTTTTTTTGTGAAAATTAACTTTTTATATTTTTAAACTTATTTTGAACGTTGTAAACAAATTTCAACGGATTGCCAAAGAGGAAGGTAAAGTTCAATAGAATCCATAAGAAAATTCAATGACAGTGAAACTCTTCTATAGCGCCGATTTTGAGGCTGGCGGCGGTCAGGAACTAACTCATTATAGCCCGATCCGCTTTTGTTCGTTCACGTCTGAGTTCGCGCTTGAGTGACAAGCGCAGATCCTGCGCACCCCGCGCAGCTCCTGTTACACCTACATGCGGCGCGGCGTCAATTCTCAGAAGGGCTATATAAGGGAGGGCTATTGGAGGTTTCACTGTATCTAAATAGGCTAAAAACTATAGTATTTTAAGTACAACATTTTTAAATGTTGAAAAATATACGCCAAATTTCAAATAATATTTCAAAGTAATATTTTCAGCAAAGTGACAGATATTTTCCACAACTTCGCGGAAATTTTTTTCTTAAATAGCAGATATACGTGTTGGCTAATTTCTTCTAAAGCGCATCATATTTCTTCGCTGAGAGATTCTGTGATTTGTGTATTATAAATCTGATTAGAAATCATTCGATCCATATAAAAATCTCAGTTATGGGATGTTCTTTAATTTTTTGTATGAGACAAAAAATTATAATAAATATTGTTTGGTTTTTTTTAATTCTTGGAAATTGTGAAATATGAAATTGAATGGTTTGATAGTTTCAAAATTTTTAGTTTCAAGGCTTTGTAAATATTTTTTGATTCAATGCCTTCAGAATAAATTAAAAACAATACGAAATTATGAAGATCAATTCAATTATTTTTTAGTTGCATAAATTAAAAATATTGAACATTCCAAACTCAACTTTAATAATTACAAATTTCGAACTGAAAATTTATTGGTATACTTTCTTTTTAATTTTCAACGAAATGTTTTCTTGCTATATTCCCTTTTACAAGTTTTAATTTTGCAATTAAAATTAAATTGGTTGAATTTTTAAAAGTATAATAATTAACAATATGAAAATTGACAGCTTTTAATAATTGAAATCTACTTTAAGAAAAAAATTCAATTTTTAAAGATTAGGGTATAAGTAAGTTTTAATGTCATAATTTTTTTAAAGTAACATTTTTCTATTTTTAAATAAAGCCCTTGTTCTTTTAAGTTTTAACGTTCCAGTGTAGAATATTTTCATTTATAATGTCTCCCATTAAAAATGTCGTTTTACGTTTAAAGTTTGAATTTAAAAGTATTAAATTGTAAATGTTTATATGTATTTTTAATAGTAAAAATTGGGATGAATTTATTTTCTGACTTTATGAAAATTGTTTTCATCAATTTTAATGTTAAATCATAAATTTGTTAAGTGATAACGATTTGAAATTCTAAAATTCCTGACGCTTTGACTTAGGAACATTCAGTTTAGTTTTAAATTTCAGATTGCTAAATTTTCGTCACTTTGGATTAAAAAATATATCTCAATTCAAAAGTTTTCAATTTTAAATTATTCAATTAGAGCGCTTTTAGTTATAAATAATACAATTTCTGTTCATTTCAATTTTTTTATGATCAAATTTTTAAAATTCTAATCTGAAAATATTTCATTTTTAAGATTATAAAATTGTTTTATTTTCGCAATTTAAATCGGAAATTATTTAATTTCGATAATTTTTAATTTTCAATAAAACTGTTTAACTTCAAATGCCTTGGATTAGGAATGATACAATTGCAACTCCTTTCTAATAAAACTGTCAAATTTTGTAAAGTTTAGTTTGAAATTTTTCGATTTTGAGAGCTTCTGTTTTCAAATTGTTTAATTTTAAACTTTTTCAATTTCTAACTATTCAATTTTAAACGCTTTTATTCAAGAGTGATACAAATTTAATTCAATTTAATCTATTCGAAATATTGTTCCTTTTTCTAATTTTACCTAATCTAAAATAACTTGAATCGTTCAATACGTTTCTTTTAAAATTTCAAACGCTGGCAATGCGGTATTATGAATTAATGTTATTATTGAAACAATTGTTTAATAATGGATTTGTAGATTGTTCATATCTGTAATATGATATAAAATAATAATCCAGAGACGTGACCACGAGCTTCGCACGCGTGCTTTACTGCTAGTCCACAATAATAATCCAAATTTAATTAAAATGAACAATTAGAACATTTTATTCTTTGTATTAGCAAAATGTATGATCTATCAGAAAATAAATTTAGTTGTTCAATTAGGTCTACTATTATTGTGTTAATTCGGTACCAACTAAACTTTTAAGAGTTATTTTAATTAAAATTGCCCGCGGAAATAAAATCATTTTTAAATCTTTTAAATAAATTATTATTTAAACAAATTATAAAGTTAATAGCATCGACAGAAAGCAAAATATTAGATTTCATTCTAAGATCTTGTAAAGACTTCAAAAATAAAGAAACACTTATAGTGCTTTTAAACGGTTTCGTCAGGTCAAAGCTCGAATACTCAACACAAGTCTGGCTCCCATTTAATCAAAATGTAATTGATGCGTTTTTACAATTCCTTTCATTCAAGGAAGATGGCACTTATCCTCAACGAGGTAGTGATTACAAAAGCTAATGTAACAGGTTCAAAGCATACACTACCAGCTACACTGTTATAGAGAAGTTTGTAATTTAGGAAAAATTGCAGCTGGTGGCAGAAATAACGTTGGATCAACACAAGTTACTTTTTCTTTTCTTGTAGATTGTTTTTCTATCCCGCAAAAGCATTGTGGTCGCTAAACTGTTAAATGAAAAAGTCAAATTAAGTTTTTAATAAAATTTCAAAGTAACCGAGGTTATTGTCTTTTTATTAGACATTTTCAATTCATCACCAGCTTACTTCACTTCGTCGAGTACTGAGGTGGAGAACAATGGCACCGAGTGCATGGGACAAAACTTTTATTTTTATAATATCTTCATAACAAATAATAATTATTATCATTTTATTATTTCAATTAATAATTTCTGAGAAATAAAATCTAATTTCCAAACACAGTTATAGTGAAAAAATATATTTTTTACGAAGATATGAACAAAATAAGATTTAGTCACATACATTTGATCTATTGTTTTCTCCTCGGCACTTGACCTCAGCACTTGACTTAATTGACCTCGGCTTCAAAAATGTACGTTTCCAAATTTAACAAGGGAAAAAAGGTTAAAAATAAATAAAATTTAATTCATCAGAATTGCAAGCAGCAAAGTATGAAGGGGATAGAGAGGCTTGCAAATCTTAAGTTAACGTTAACCCGTTGACAGTGTATGACGCATATTAACAAGAGGGCTTTTGACGCAATATGTGCCATGTAAAATAAATAGATTTATACTATTTCAATTATCATTAAACTTGGTACACAAGTATTTTTTGGGTCTCTGAATCTGAATATGGTACCAAAATGTCTAAAATTCAAAATGGCGGGTCGAAATTACGCAAAATTGGTGAATTTTCGTGAAACTTGGTGTATTAAAGTTTTTTGGGCCTTAAAATCCGAATTTGGCTTTAGAATTACAAAATGACGCAACCAATATGGCGGATCGAAATATTGGATCAGCCATTCCCAAAATTTGAATTTTGACCCTGATACTAATTTTGATTCAAATCCATCATCTCATTAGACTTTTCAAAATGACCCTAATACCAATTTTCATTCAAATCTATCATCTCATTGGACTTTTCAAAATGTTTTGTCGCTATATTGGATTAGCCATTTTTAAATTTCTAATTTGGACCTTGAATTCGTATTTAGCGACCCGAATAACCCCGTAGTACCAGTTTTCAATTAAATCCATGTAGTAGAACGTTCCACACATTTTGGGCCCACTTTGTGATTTTGGGTCTACAAAGCGATGGGTTTAATAAAAAGAAAAAAGAAGTGTCAACATAGCAAAATGTTCAGAGTCAGACAATATCAAACATAGAATTTGAATTATGCACCAAGATAATAAATACACTATTTCTAAAGATTTTGGAATGTGTAACCATGCAAATCGAAATCTGACACGGCAAAAATAGATTGTAAATATAAAACAAGATAAATATTTAAAGTAGCGTATAATAAATTTATTCAATAGATATTCTCGAGAGATAATATGATTTAAAATTTTAAAGGAATCTTGTCGATCTCGTCTCGAAAAAAATTTGAAATGCATCTTTTCGGTCAAGGTTGTATGCTAAATTGCAGATTTGATATAACGATTTTTCAAATGCAATAAGCGCTTTTCTTATTCTTCTCGTTCTCTGATTTATTTTATTGTTAGGTTTTCTGCGAAAAGGGATCTAAATTTTTAAGTTATAGAACAATAATTGAAGAAAACATAGCTCTTAATTTCCTATATTTTCTTCGTGTCATATATGTAGCAGAAGCTAACAAACAAAAACCTAAAACGGTAGTTATTTGTAAACAATTTCAGTTCCGATATATAAATCACGATTCTTTTTCGTCGTGTATTATAATTTTAAGAACTCAGACGAAAAATAAAAGAGATCAGGCGGAGAGAATCGGAATAGAGTAATTTCTGAAAAAAGAAGTTAAGAAAAAATTATTTTGATGAAATATTAATAGTGTTAATTTCAAATGTTTGGTCAAAAAGTTATTTTTGCGTTTTAAATCATTATAATAATTAATAAAAAGACTCTCAAAAATTCTTAAAAATCACGTGATTTCTACGAGTTTTTATTGACGCGTGACGTGTGACGTCAGAGGTTTTTCAAGTCCCATACTGGTGTACAAACGCAGTCATATTTAAACCTATAATTATTATCTGAAGCTATTTGTAAAGAAATTTTAATTTTTAAGCATGGCTCAATGTCCCAGGCGGAAATATTATGTATAGTTTATACATAGTGTGAAGTTTTGTATAGAATATTTATTTGTTTTATACAAAAACTGTATAAAGCAATTGGATATTTTATATAATGTTTCACATTATGTATAAACCACGAAGGAATAATAAGGAGACCTAACTCCGTTTCCGCACTTGGTAATAGAAACATTACCGTAAGTGGTATGCACATTACAGAAAGATCTTAAATTTTTCGTGCGCAGGTGCGCAGTTGTCCTCTTCCTATACATGGAAAAGTGTGCGAGTGAGAAAGTTGGTAAAATGTTGACGTAAGTTAGATAGGTTCTGTTCGTTTGTTTTGATGCAGGTGTCAAGTGCCAGTTTGTGGTGCAAGTTACACGCCAAAGAAGGCGAATACACTTCGCTTTTTTAAAGCCCTCACTATACGCACAATAAACGTCTAATATATTTTATCGTTTTACATAATTGTCATTTAATTTTGATAGAAATGATTTAGAAATTTAAGCTTTACTCACTAACTTGAGTGCCTGCGGAGAATTTCTCAGAGCTTCTCAGAACTTCTCAGAGCTTCTCACAGCCTTGAGAATCTTTAGCATATACTCTGAGGTTTCTATCGGTAGGGCGCTTCATTATAATATCACATTATTTGCAATTATCCGTGCTGATTAAATTGTATACATGCTTATAAATACGTAATTTACCAATTTCTAAACTGAGTCACCTCATAATAACTTTTAATGAAATTATAATATTTTTTATGTTTACTTTTCGAAAAACTTTGAACTTTTCAATCAAGTTATATTACTTCCATTATTTCTTTATCGTGATACAAATTTAAAAGTACTTACCTATACTTTTCCTTCTCAAAATCTGTTCACACAGTTTTCAAACAAGTACCGAAAATACTGTTTATATATTTATTTCGGGTATCTTTCGTATGCTGATCAACAAAAGATCATAACCTCTCTAACTTACGTCAATTTGACAAACTTTCTCACTTGCACACTTTTGCATGCACAGGAAGAGGACCATTGCGCACCTGCGCACGAAAATTTAAGATCTTTCTGTATTGTGCCTACCACTTACGGTAATGTTTCTATTACCAGTTTCAAATGGCTTCCCACTGGCAGTTGGGTCTCCTTATTATTCCTTCGTGGTATAAACTATGCATAATATTTCCGAATGGGATGTTATAGCGTCATCAGACAACTTGCCTGAAGTGAATGTATTAATAATAAGTGACTTTTTTGCGGAAAGTGAGTACTTCAATACTGCCGAAACACGCGGAGATGAGGCGAAAAAATAAGTAAATACACATATATTTCACAGAAACTATTTACAAAATACGTTTAATTAATAACATCTCAAAGCTTGTAGCTTTCTTTAATAAAATGCGAAAATGCGCAATCGATCAGTAGAACGAAAAATAACTTTAAACTCCCATGTATACATTTCTCAGGCCGGCTATCACGGGCTTTTATATTTGCATATTTTTAAAGATATGTTTTAAAATGATTTTATAACTAATTATGTATATATTTTGCAGGGAAATTATTAATATCAGAAAACTTAATGTCAGAAAACTCAAAAGTCCATTCGTACAAAAAGATATTTAACCCTCTGAATTTGAAGATGTTCCTTGTAGAAGGTTAAACAACTTTATTATCCCTCCTTTTTTCTGTTTATTGTTAAGAACTATAATTTTTCGAAAGAATAGTTGTCCACAAAAATGAATGATTGTTGAAATATAAGTTTTGAAATACATATTGCATGGTTCGAGGTTAGAAAACTCCAGCCTCTGTTTACAGAAAAATGACAAAAACCAATGGTAAGTATTATGATCAGCCGCTTACTTGCAAGAGGAAAATAATTGTGGGTCCGGATGCAATAAGGGCACATAAAATTTTTTCGTGCGAAAACGAAGTCCCCTGGAGGCTTTAGAAAAAATTTTCGAATTTTAATTT
>NC_046663.1:87172028-87173216 GCF_010883055.1 Belonocnema kinseyi
AACCTGAACTCACTGATTTTTATAATTTTTTGATATTTTGTAGTCCTTGAAAAAAATAAGAGAGACGTATTTTTTATATCCTGACATCCAATTTTAAGAGGTGAAAATCACGCCCAAAGTTTACCATTGAAAATATTTTTTTTATATATTTCGGCATCAAACGGATATTTTTTTGAAATGAAAGAAAGTGGAAAATATTTGTCATAAGAAGATTCAAATAGTACATATATTTATGACCCAAGGGGTTACAACCTTTATTATATATTTTTAAAAACTAAATTTTTTATTAATATTTTTATCATGAAGATCGGGGTATGAATTCAAAAGAGACACCCAATTCGACCTCACTGATTTGGATAATTTTTGGATTTTTTGTAGTACGTGTCAAAATAAGAAATAAGTATTTTTTGTATAGCGACAGACACTTTGAAGGGGAGGATACCACCCCTTAAGTTTGCCCTTAAAACTCATTTTTTGTTATATCTCGACAATTTTTCTTTGAAAAACATATATTTAATGAATTAATAATGAATAACATATTTATAATAGTATATTAGAGTTAATATTATGATGATAATCACTGCTACAAACGAAATAGTTGTTGCTTGTTTTCAATTCAATCATTTGGATTATTATTATTATTTACGTTATCATTGAACTTCTTTATTTGAGTTATCTCATTATTATTTGTGTTTTTATTAAACTTTTACTCGGGTAAACCCGGTTATACATCATAGCCACGGACTAAGCCAAGTGACTGATGAGATTAGAATGTTATAAGTTAATTCAACTAATTTAATACGATCCTTGAAACCTCCTGTGATGATATTGTAGGTATACAATTACGAGCGGCCATGAGCGTTGGAGATGACAACAGTCACCTCTCGATGCTTTCTTAGAGCTACCATCTGCCACTTCACGGGTTTTTAGTCGGTCACTTCTCATTATCACTTCTCATTATCTCATTAAAAAAGTGGTTGGAAATAGTGCAGCGTAACACTCATTAATTTTGGTTATATTTTGTTGTGAAGATCACATTAATGTCAGTAATTTTTTTATTTATTTGTAAAAAATAGTTTCAATAATTGTGGGTCCGGATGCAATAAGGGCACATAAAATTTTTTCGTGCGAAAACGAAGTCCCCTCGAGGCTTTAGAAAAAATTTTCGAATTTTAATTTTCAAAAGAT
>NC_046663.1:87173316-87175736 GCF_010883055.1 Belonocnema kinseyi
GAGGGTGAAAATGTCAAAATCACTTAGCATTTCGTAAATGTCTCAGTGAAATTAAGGTTAATTCAACGGTTATCCTTCAGTAAAATAAACCTCTATTCCCTCATATTGCATACTGAACGACATGTAAAATCCACTGAACCGGGATTACAATAGTAGTGCAGTGGACATTACTGAAAGATCAGTACATGCTACAGATCCGATCGGTTTACTTAACTCGCCCCTAAAGTCGCAACGCAACCTATCCGCGAGAAGCACCGGTTGAATTAACGACGCAATCGGCAATGAATGGATTGCATCACCTAAAAAACATTCCTTTTTGACATTTCTGTGACAGTCGTCACATTACTCCACATTCCCACTTAGTAAGGAAAGGGTTTTAAAAAAATAGCACCATTTTGAATGGCACAACTTATTCACAGATCGCGTACACTTGAGAAATTATTGGAGCAAGACGTGTTTTTGTTCCGTGACTGTTTCAGCTGAAACATAGATAAGATGTGAATGCTAGAACTTTTGTTGTGTGCCGCGATGGCCTGGTTGCGTATTCAGAACTCGTTCCCGAGTTCACCACCCTCAGTTACAAATGCATTTCAAAATTATTTTACAGATCGCAACTCGTATACTAGTGTAGTGGTTAAGACTGTTGACCTGCGTGCTTAGGTTTATGCGTTCGAACCTCCCCCCCCCCCCATTGCGTGTGAAATTTTAATTGTATTATAAGCATTATAACTTACAAATAACGATTAATTATAAGTATATCCGAAAATATTTATAATAAATAACCGTGCTCTTATTTATTAATTATTTTTTAGTAATACTTTTTCACAATTTATAGTAATATCTTAACTGTAGTCTACGCCGATAACATAATTCAGATCTCTTTATATTATTCGTTAAAGTGACATGATAATTCGTAAATACAGTATCCAGCTACTGTGCAGAATAAGGACTGGATCGGTAAAATCTACTGATCCGCAGGTCAGCACCACTTGAGAATCGGTACTAGTAACCATCATTGATAGTCACCCTTATTTGCTTATAATTGTAACGTTTACTGAACTGTCATGTTGTCCAAATACGCACTAGGAAGATCGGTAGATTTAACTTGGTTTTCAGTGAAATGTAAGGTTCTTTTTTCTGCGTGTATATATACATGCAAAAATCGGTGTCATTCGCATTCTTTCTGAAGTTAATTCACGGAGAAGAAAGTTTGATCAATTCAAATAAACATTTCTCTTAGTATTTCTTTAATTACAAATCAACATGAAAAGAATTTTTCAAATTTAGAATAAAATAAATCATTTGTAAAATTAAAAAAATCATGATTGAATACACTAATTGGATTTCGCGCCGCCTCTAAATAGATAAACTCGTAGTTCACCCACTTTGTGCTTGTCCTTCCAAAGTTTCAAAGAATAACCGTAAAAACTATACATGCAGAAAAAAGAACCTTACATTTCACTGAAAACCAAGTTAAATCTACCGATCTTCCTAGTACGTATTTGGACAACATGACAGTTCAGTAAACGTTACAATTATTGGTAAATAAGTATGACTATCAATGATGGTTAATAGTACCGATTCTCAAGTGGTGCTGACCTGCGGATCAGTAGATTTCACCGATCCAGTCCTTATTCTGTACAGTTCCTGAACGCTGCAATTACGAATTATCATGTCACTTTAACGAATAATATAAAGAGATCTGAATTATGTTATCGGCGTAGACTACAGTTAAGATATTACTATAAATTGTGAAAAAGTATTGCTAAAAAATAATTAATAAATAAGAGCACGGTTATTTCTTATAAATATTTTCGGATATACTTATAATTAATCGTTATTTGTAAGTTATAATGCTTATAATACAATTAAAATTTCACACGCAATGGAATAGAGGTTTATTTTACTAAAGGATAACCGTTGATTAACCTTAATTTCACTGAGACATTTACGAAATGCTAAGTGATTTTGACATTTTCACCCTCTTATTAAGAGCAGTTTATACTGTTACGGTTACAAGAAACCCTTTACAATTCTTGATTAGTAAATATTACATTTCTTTTTTCTGCGTGTACACACAGCTTTTCATGTCTGTTCGGATAAAAAATAAAAGCTTGTGTATTGAATTTTATGATCAGGGTAGCGTCATGCGTGAACATACAGTAAGCAGTTACATCGAGGTTACGAGCAACGATTGTTTTCTCCCGAAGGTAACTATAATGACTTCTTTAATCGTGATTTATATATCGTAATTACAGTTGTTTAAGAATAAATAGCGTTTTCTGTTTCTGTTCGTAAAGTTCTACTACTGAATATATATGATACGAGGGTAGTTCAATAAGTCCTTAGAATGAAGTATAAAAACAATTTTTTTTGGGTAAATTTTTTTTTATTTTTTAACATAATCTCCTTGGAGCTCT
>NC_046663.1:87175836-87180267 GCF_010883055.1 Belonocnema kinseyi
TCAATTTGTTATAAAAACACGTAAACTCAGAAGATGTGGACTGTGACTGCACCATATATCTAGTCGGGAGTGGTGCTGACTGAAAACAGATGATTTGGAGCGTATCAAGCAAATATAGAAATTCAAGATCTTTTTTTTTTATTATTATACCGAAAGATGCATTGCAACTTTTTTGTTTCGAGTCTAAATCGACGAGATTACTTTTAAATTTAAAATTATTTTATCTCTAGAGAATATCTATTTTATGCATTTATCTAGACTTTAAATACTTATCTTTCTTTATATTTGTGATCCATTTTCATCTTCATAGGTACGAAATGGGCACTTACGTACGGAAAATTACGATAATTGTGTTTTATTTCGATGGAACGTGGAACGTTTTATAGTTGTCCTAAATAATTCACTTAAATTTTTTCGATTCTTGGGCTTCATTTAAATTTATATATCACTTTGGATACTTTCTTACCTCTTGACAATGACATCAATTCCTATTCTATTGCATTTGCTCACTTAGCTTTAGAATGTAAGAAAATTTTATTTCACTTTTAATAAACAAATAATTTATGAGAGTAAAGGCAACGACCATATAGCTCGGTTGATGGGCTAATTATTATTGCAATAAGATAGTTACAAGGTACTGCGATCATCTTCCTCATAAATGAACTTTGAAAAATTCTACATCTGTGAACATTCCTATAGAAATTTCTTATATTGTATATCAAATTAAATTTTTTCTGAAAAAGATTCACTCTCGTCGCTCCACTGAGAATCGAACCACAGAACTTCCGATTGCCGGTGGGGTGCTTTTACATTAAGGTAGTTCACGCGCGCGAAATATGTACAAAAGTTTAAACTCAGGCCGATCCAATACGCCAATGAGTTTCTCCTAACCTGTCGTCAAAAATTTTGATTAGATACTAAAGTACCAAAATACTTAATATTAAATATTTAATATAGGCATATTTAATGTAAAAGGTTCCAATTTTCAAAACCACTATCATTTGTTTCAAAGATTCCAAATTTGTTAATTAGATTTTGTAAGAATCAAAATTTCAGTGCCATTGAAACACTTCAGTTTTTCAGTCTCTCAATTTTGACAAGTTCTTTTTTAAAGCAATACAATTTTGAGAATATCTTATTGAAAACTGAAGAATTTTGTCATTAAATATAAATTATATAAAAGTATTCCAAATCCAAGAACATCAAATTTTGCAGATAATTATAATTTCAAAAACAATAAAATTTTAAGTTGTGTTGAAATCCAGTTTTCAAACTATAAGAAGCACTCTAATTTTGTTTACACTAACGTAACCTCTACTGTGATTAAATACCGGAAGTTTAGAAGAAAAAAATCAATATTTTTAATATTAAATTTTTTTAACTACAATTTAATAGTGGCAGTACAAAATTAGATAACCAACATAATGAAAGTATTCCATATAATCGAAATCACTATATAAAGAACCAAAAGTCCACTCCAAAGCTGAAGTGTTGTTGGATTGAGGCCCAAGAAAGTTTGTTAAAAAAAAGTTATTTAGTTTTAAGATTTTCAAGAAAATTGGTGTAGAAGTTGACAATCTCAAAGGGGCGCTAACCTAAAATTCGAGTAGACTTGGCTGTGGGTTGCGATCAAAAATTCAACTTTCAGTTCAAATAAAAAATAAGAACCTGCTTTCGAGATATTAAGTATTTAGTTTTTGATTTTTTCGACACTTAAGCAAACAGGGTGGCCAATGGGCCGGGAAACCGGAAAATGACCCTGGAATTTGTTGAGACCGGGAAATAACGGAAGGTGACAGTAAATTTATATTTGTTCCAAAAATTTCACCAATTTTTAGATCAAAAATCAATCAAATCATTTGGAATATTACAAATATCATTAATAATTTAATGCATTAAAAAAATTATTTTCCTTTCTTCATTTTAAAGAACTTTACAATGAAATTCTAGAAAAGAAATTCGATTTCCTGCAACTTGCACCTTTTTCTGAAAAACGTTAACTCTTCAATTTCCCAACGAATTCATGGCGGAAATATTCTCTCGAGAGATTTTATTTCTCCTGGGATCACATTACGAAGATTTCAATACAATTGAACACCTGTCGAACCTGCATAGATTCAGTCTAGCATTACACAAGTGTATAGCACTTATTTCGAAACTGTGGAATGAGAAGACCAGAGAGCTTGGAAAAAAGAGAAAAACAACAACAAAAAATTACAAGAACACATAAGTCTTCTTTTTTTTTCTGCGCGTAATAGAATTTAAAGCGTCAGATAGAAGCGAAACTGTTTAGGTTAAATACTTAATTTACTCAAAAAAATGAGCAACTGAAAAATTCTAGAGGATAGAAAATTCTTGAAGTCATAAAAAAACAATTTCACATTCTGCAGTCCATTAGTCCGACGTCCTGGTATTTTCGTTTACATTAGTAAAAGTAAATACGCAAGTAAAAGAAGAAGCTTGAGGTGAGGAAAATGCATGCACAACAGAGAAAAACGAACCAGAAAATTTAAGAAAATTGAGGGCTGTTAAAAACCCGTTGATTCATATGAATGGTTTGTCTCATACAGAAATATTATATAAAATATGATCAATTTTAATATTAAAATATTACATAAAATGCTGCATGCTGTTGGTCAGTACGTCAAAATTTGTCAATAGTTTGAAATGGTTCAATCCAACTCCGGACATTTTTTAAGGAATTTACGATTTGAATGAAGATATGATACATATAATGTTAAAATTTGCATCAAATAAATAAATCAATACGGGCCACAATCGTATGAACTAAATTTCACGATTCTGCAGAATTCAAAATTTAGAAATTTAATGAAAAGTCCGTGCTGTCATCGATTTACGGCGCAGCAAATTCCAGATAACTTCGTAACTGTAGTAACCATATTTTAAACTGACGATGACGAGAACGACATAAATTGCTACAGGAAATAAATCCAATTTTACGATTGCGAAAACTCAATAGCTTCACATTTCTACCTTCTATCTACGCAGTTTCATTTGTTTCTAATCAATTCTACTTTAATTCTATTCAACAAGTTATTTTTCATTACAATTTTTACACCCTTTGGCAGAAAATATACGTTAAATATTTAAATCTGCCTAAAAACATCTGCTAAGTTAGCTAAGTAAGGAAAAATATTCTTAATGAAATATTACAAAAAGAACGAAAGTGATTTTTTGTTGCGGGAAATTTTCAAGTAGATAAAGTCGAAATTTTTCGCATCGAAACAAAACAAGATTCAATAGAACTGACATGGTAACCATTTCCATGTGGCGGGTAAATCTTAATACGGGAAGTTAATTTTTGTTCCAGTTAAAGATTACTCTTAAATCGCTGTCAAGATTACATTTGGTTTTTTCTGTGATGTAAAATACAGTTTTTTTATAAAGTTCCCTACATACTGTTTTAAAATAAATTCTAAGAAGTCACATTAGGTTCTATGTATCTTAGCGGGATTATGTTATACCCCTAAATCTCTTATACTCAACAATTTTTCATTAAAACATTAAAAAATATATGATGGGCACTTTATAAAAAAGTTAAAATTTGATATATGTAATTAAAAATATTTTTTCCCTACTTAGCCAACTTTGATTTCTCATGTTCTTGGTAAATTTTTCGCATCGCAGATGTTTTTGGTAGGATTTCATGTTTTATGTATTTTTTTTAAATAAGATAGGCGCACTTAATTAATTTTTTCTTAATTAAATGATTGATCTACTGAATTTAATTATTTGATTTATTCTTTGTGGATTGAGACTAAGTACACCAAACTTGAGCGTTAATTTCGCTAGATAAACCTCTTTCCTTTATCAGAACGGAACAATGATGAGAAAAGAATGAATTTTTCTCTTTTTTATTCGATAATAACGGCACACCTAAATGAAGCTAAAGTAGATATATGTAAAGTTAGTACATATTTAAATTATTTATTTTATATTTAGATTGATTAGAACAAATATTTTCGGTGTGCCTAGAAACTTCGTATGAAGAAATTGGAAATGTTATTTAATTTTATTTATAATAATGCATTTCTATAGAATGCATCTAAAATTTGTTGAATTACTTGCTGTTTAGAGCTTTTTGTTTTAATCTCACACTTTCTAAAATATTAACATAAAATCACGCCTATACAATTATTTTTTAATAGATGTGTCAGCTGCCAAATTTGATTGAAATCGGTTGAGAATTGCGTCGACAATCCAAAAAGGTAAAAATACATGATTATTTCTCGGATTATTCCAGATAATGATTCTTGTTAGCTTTTTTTGTACGAGGGTAGTTCAATAAGTCCTTAGAATGACCAACACATGGCGCGCGAATCGCTCCAAATCATCTGTTTTCAGTCAGCACCACTCCCAACTAGATATATGGTGCAGTCACAGTCCACATCTTCTGAGTTTACGTGTTTT
>NC_046663.1:87180367-87191003 GCF_010883055.1 Belonocnema kinseyi
TAGAGCTCCAAGGAGATTATGTTGAAAAATAAAAAAAAATTTACCCAAAAAAAATTGTTTTTATACTTTATTCTAAGGACTTATTGAACTACCCTCGTACTTGGCGATGATTCGCTGCCACAAATCTTCATTTATTAGAATATTGATTACCATCACAATCTCTAGAATAAACTTTGAATATTGTGATCAGCCATGTCCCAACGCCAGATTAAATATCAGTTATATTAATTCAAAAAATCGCACTCTTATGAACATAACCATTTTTTTTTAATAAATGGTAAAACTAACTTCGAATATATTGGAATAATCCACAAAATATATAGAGGAGAGTACCCAAATATGAGATACCAACTCTGTTTGGCGTGATTGTCGGAATCCTATGTACTAAATTTAAAAGTAATATAGGTAAATTTAAAGGAAATTTAGTTTGTCATAAGAAGCTCAAATAAAAAATTTTATTAAAAATTTTTTTTATGCTGAAAATACAAAAAATGTAAAAAAGTGCTTTTTCCAAACTCGTCAAACTATTCTCATAATATGAGATACCACAGGAAATAGCTAATAAAATGCAAAATAAAGTATTATTTTTTATGAAAAACTTCATTCTATATTTTCGAAGTATAAATTTACGGCTATTTAGATATATTTAGTTTTTGCAGTAGCCACAAACACTTTTGTAACCAATTTCCCCCGCGCAGTCACAATGTTATAAAAACCACAGGTATCTCATATTGTGAGAACCACACCGTGCAACTATGCACTTACTATGCCTGACCTGTACAATGAAAAACTTCAACAATATCGATATTTTCCTACTTAGTTATTCAATCCCCATCACTCCAGACAAACTTTACTGCTAAATACATATTTAATGAATAACAAATAGGGTTTAGAGAATTCCCTTCCAAGAACTCGATCACCATCGATTTCACAAAAAGTTCGCCTATAATCTTTAGAGGCCCAATTAAAAATGGACTATACCACGAAATTACTCTTTCTTCAAGGGCTACAAGTTAGTGATAGAACCAACAGAGTAGGTCTCTTAGTTTAGTTGATACCCCGCTTTCTCATATTACGAGAATATCTCATATTCGAGTACTCTCCTCTATGTATGAATAACACTATACATGTCGCTGAATAAATACATATTAAATTAGTGAAACAGATCTCAATAAATGATGGAAAATAAGTTTTCTCGATTCAACCGAGGCGTGAAACATATATACAATTTATATGTGAAGTGAAAAAATTATGTGTAAATTTAATTTGTTTTATACAACACATTTATTTAAAAATTTTAAATTACATATAATATTAAACAATATGTATAATTTTTCTGCTCGAGAATTTAATAATACTGAAAAATAAAACCTTTTTTTTCTGCAACAATTTGAAACTCCGCCTTTGCCTGCTCATAAAAGTTTTCTTGAACTAAAATAACTGCTTTTTTTAATATGCATGGAAATTTAATTGAATATCAAACAAATTTTAGTTGTTTAAAAAAAATATTTTATGTTCAGTTCCAGACCGTTTTACAAGGTTTCGATTCATTTTCTAGGAATCATAAACACAAATTCAAGATATTAGAAAAAACTTAGTTTTAAACAGATTCTACGAAAATAGCGAGGGAAATTCTTTTTAAATAAAATTAATGCATGTACTAATATTAAATAGAAATTTAATAGCTTCCTTTGAACTCCTAATATTTCAAGTAAAAATATTACATTTTTAAGAAAATAGGTGCGTTTTTATTAAAATAGTTGAATTTTTAATCAAAAACTTGATTTTTTATCCAAACCCGTGTAGAAATTCAAATCGGGAACTAGTCTGGTTCCCGACCATTCGACCCCATTTAAAGTCGGGTCATCTGACTAGCCCCCGACCAGTAGCGTCACGGTAGATTAGTCGGGGGCTAGTCAGGTGACCCGACTTATCCTAGTCGGGGCCTAATCGGGTACTAGTAGGGGTTATGTGATAATACATCCACGTGGAATATTAACCAAACTCCCCAAAATTTGTGGAACATCCCCTAAAAGTTTGTCAAAATACTTATAATTTACGGAAATCTCCATAACCTTTTTCCAAATATTTAAAAGTGCTCAAATTTACCCAAGTTTTAATGGGGTAATTTAATTTAATTTACGTTTAAAAGTACATAAATTTAGGCAACTGAAATTCCCCAAAATTTGTGGAATATTAATTTGAAAAAAAAACTTTATCTGGAAGGCAGCAATGGAAGAGCTTCGCTCTGAAGGAACCGCCACGTTGGTCACAGTAGTCTCTGCTCCAGGTAATTATGCTTCATTACGTGTGGACTGCTCTCTTAAACACTCCACGTGTCATTTCTGTTGTGCGAGAGGCGGCACGTCGCGCCCTTGCGGATTTTATTTAAAGCTACCAGTCCAGAACCGCAAGACTTAAATGACTCAAATAAATGTTCCTAGAAATTCGAAATTTTCTAAAAAATACTGCAAAAAAATAAGATTGCGTCTTTTTGAAGATTTTGATAGTTGTTTTTATAAAAAGTTGATTTTCATGCCAAATTATTAACTTAATAATTATTTATTAATTATATTTGAGGTGAATTTAACATTAATAAACCTTTTCTCAAAAAAAAACGGTGTAAAATCATTGTTAAATATATTCTTATTATTTTAGAAAGAAAAAATCATTACGCTTTTTTAGATATTACCTCATTTGATAAAACCTCGCCGAAAACTCAAACATAATAATAACCCGACCACAGCCCCACTAACTCCCGACCGGAGCCTAAAGATTACCCGCACGGAAATTAGTGAATAAAAAGGCCCGACTAGCCCTTGAACAACCACAGACAAGGCCCCGACTGAAATTTTGATAACAAAAAGCCCAACTAGTTCCCGATTAGTCCCTGACTGGGTACTTTGTGAAAATTAATAACCCGACTAGCCCCCAATTAGTGCCCGACTTGTAATAGGGCCAAATGGGGTTATTTCTACACGGGAAGAGATGAATTTTCGACTAAAATGACGAATACTTATTGAAAAATAATAATTTAAACAAAACAGTTCGACTTTTGACAAAGTAGTTGCATTGTCAATTTCAAAAGATGAATCTACTATTAAAAATGCAATAGCTAATATTTAAATAAAAAAAAATTTTAATTTTAAATAAAAAACAGGCAAATGCATCGAAGAAAGCGGCTTTTTAAAAACATAGTTGATTTGACAAATAAAGCTTGTGCGAATTCATAAAAAAAAGATGAATTTCTAGTAAAGCATTTGAATCGTCAACAAAAATAGATATTATAGTATCTTTCTACTAAACACTTGCATTCTTAACCAAAAAAAGATTTCATTTCTGCCAAAAGAACAATTTTTGTATGTGTATGTTTCTATGTATATGTATGTTTTTTGTTGAAGATTCATCTTTTTAGTGTGACATTTTGTTATTTCATTTTTAGAAATTTAATATTCTGGCGCGAGAACTCATCTTTTTAATTAAATGTTGAACTCCTTTGTTGAAAATTTATTTTATTTTTTATGATTAATCATTTTAGTTGAAAATTCATCTCTTTGCTTGAAAATCAATTTTTGGTAGAACATTTATATTTTCAAATGAAAATAACTGAAAATGTTTGTTACAAATTTTTCTCATGGTTCAAAGGTCTTTTTGGTAGAAAATCTTATTCTACCTGGAGGAAAATTGACCTTTTTGGTTAGAAATTTAATTCTTTTGTTCAAAATTCATTTTTTTTTAATTCGACAGCTTAGCTGAGAGTAGAACTGTACTTTAAGAAAATACCATTTTTTCTTGTATTGGTCGAAAATTTACCTTTTTTGTTTATATATAGTTTTTTTAAATATATTGTTTTCTGATAATTTCGTTATTCCATTTTGGTTAAAAATTATCATTTTCAAACATTTATTTTTTTTTTGTAGAAAATTCATATATTAGCTTAAAAATCCAACTATTTTTATCAAGTAATAATATTTTAGTCGAATATTTAACTAATTTTATTATTTAAAATATGTTATATTGAATTTAATATGAAATATTCTCGGCATCACACTTGATACGTTTTTATTAAAATAATTTGTTGGACATTTTTAATCCTTTTATTCCCTTCTATCCTTTCATTCCCTTTCGTCGGAAAAATCTCCTATTTTACTTTAAATTGAACTACTCCACCGCTGTGATTCCTAGAATTATCTTTTATAAAAATATTAATGTAGCTTACACGTCCGATAATCTTTTCTTCTTTCTTCTTGCTGTTGGCTCACTGGGGTGAAAGGAGATTTTCTGAGAGATGATTTACTCTTGCTCCATTGCCTTTTTGCCCATTAAATTACCTTTATACACTGCACCATTTATTCCTTGAAATCCCGAGGTGAGAGTTTACCGTACTTCGTGAACAGGCTAGAAACGAACACTTCTTTTAACTTACCTATCTGAAACTCTTTTTCTTTTTTTTCTTAACCACCCAGACCACCCCTAAAGCGTTAGAAGGTAAAGAACGACACGCTCATGCGAATGGAAAGAAAGAGTTCGGTTTCCGGTCTTGTGTAACGTATCGAAAACGAGAATGGAAACTTCTTTCTTATTTCGTTTATCGGTGATAGAGAATGCTTTTTGCGAGCTTTGATTTTGACTACTTTATTCTGATTTTTTATAACCTGTGTTGCATGGACAATTTGTAATTTCTATGCAGATTCCATATTAATCACTTTTGATCAGAGCACAAGAAGAAGGAAATAGTTCAGGGTGTGTCCCGACTGATTTCAACTTAAAAGTTTTTTTTTTCTCATTTCCGTGATACCCGAAGATCATTTAGCAGGGTGCCCAGTCTAGGGCAGTGGTCGGCCAACTTTTCGCTTAATTTTCAGGTATAGACAGGCTCCACCCGACTTAAGGGCATGTGATACTTACAGTTTTCCCGGCTTTTTTCCACAAAAATTAAAATTTTTTTAAACTGAATTCGGAGATGCTATAAAATATCATAACGGAAGTCCCCAGACTCTTTTTTGAGGGATAATAACAAAAAAAAATTTATTGTGCTAAATAAAGATTTTATGCATATGCATTATTTTGAGGTTACGTCGTTTTTCATCTCTGCCTTTCCGATAATCTCGAAATTATTAATGAAATATACTTTTTTTATTGCCTGCAAACAAGGTTAGTTCCGGGAGATTAGTTATTATGTTTATTTGTAAGTCCAAAGTTTTCGGCCAAAAATATTGTGTAGTTTGGAAGTAACGTCCGGGTGAATTGTAACACACATAACCTCGAAATATACACGCGCGTTTTTAGCAATATAAAAATTTTTTTTATGAAAAAACACAAAAAAGTGTGTGGGGATGTCCGTTAGCATGTTCGCTATCATTTCCCAGATTTTGAAGGCAAAATATTTCTTATCTTAGGAGAAAAGCCGGGGGAATCTAACACTGAAAAAATCGATACTATTTCCTGAGCACTATGCAAATTAATCACATTTTGCTAAATTAAAACTTTTTTGAATTAACCTACAAAAAAAGTGTGTGGGGACGTCCGTTAGCATGTTCGCTATCATTTCGCAAATTTTTAAAGACAAAATATTTATTATTCTAGAAAAAAAGCCGGGGGAACCTAAAACTGGTAAAATCGACAATTTTTTAAGTATCAAATGCCCTTAATTTTTTCTACTGCTTTTTGGTCTAGCCATGTTCCTTAGTGTGAGTGAGCTTACTTCAGCAAGGGTCTTTTGTCCACAGGCATGTCAAAATACGGAAATTTAAATTTTTTTAATTTTTCAACTAGCGATTTGAAAATAGCATTATCAGCATCCACGAATTTTTCCGATTCCAGTGATATATTACTTGCCTAGAAAATTTAAAAATTTGAAGGAGTTTAATATCAAGAAACATCAGCTTTACAGTCAATTTAATACTAAATACTTCTCCAATTTTCAACCTTTATAGACAAATTACATGTCTTTGGAATCGGAAAAATACGGAGATTGCAAATATATTACTTTGAAGTCACTGATTGCAAAATGACGAATTTTTTAATCTCACATTTTTTTCCCATTTTCTAACACAGGACCCCTGAGGAAAGGGGTGGTCTGGCCAAGCTTGCAGGTACTGCACTGACAGTAGGTCGTAGGGCAGCCAGGGCAGGTTATTCTGCCCTGGGCAAAAGCGTGCTGACCACTGGTCTAGGGTGCACGGAGAAAAATGGAAGGTACATCTGGTCATCTAAATGTGCAGAGGGACTATATTTATGGGTCACAGTCTTTTATCTCAAAGAGTCTATTCGTCCATCAGAGAGCCGAACTGATGATCACAGAGTGCCGAACTGATCATCACAGAGTGTTGAACTAATCATTAGAAGGTGGATTTGATCATCTCAGATAGTCGACTTAATCCTAAAGTACTAGAAAGGGTCCCAGGGACCCGGATGTTTTTTCAGCAATGTTTTTTTCCCAAAAAGTTGTCTCATTTTAAAAAACATTTATTATGCGCAATTAATTTTCATATCTGTTTTTACAGTATTCATGTTTGCGAGACTCTGGACTACAATAAAAAAAATAAATAAATGAAGCTAACTCTATTTAAACCAGAGATATTTCAGTTAGAAGTTTGCTCGGGTATTTTGGACCCGTTCAAGATGGGACGAAAAATCTCGAGGTTCTGGCACTTGAGGGTTAATCTTCTCGGACAGTCGACTTGGCCATCTAGAGGGTCGACTTAATTGTCCCATATCTTGTATGTATGTTGTTCTTTCTTCACCTACTTTATATATGCATTATTTATTTATATATGCATTATTTCTCAACTGCCCCAACTTCAAAAGTCACGTTCTTAGATTTTCTTTAAATTCTCTGAATATGTTCACCTACCCAACAGTACTTAATCGATAAATTTATAGATCACGATTACCAACCCTTTTCAAGTGGTGGAGGGTGGCATTTTTATCCACAACGACTGCACAGGTGTTTTCAAAAGCCTGTAACTTCATTTCTATTTGAGAGATTTTATTTTTTATGAGGTTTTTCGAAAGGCTATTTCTCACTCTTCTATTCTATTTCATTAACGAAAAAAAATTAACATTTTTAAAACATTTTTTAAACAATTTAATTGTTTATTTAACTTTTTTTGCAAAATCGGGTATTTTTATTATTTTTTAAATAGTCTTAAAAGAAGGCTTGATTTTTTTGCTTCAAAAAAGGTCCTCAGTAAAAATATAGTCCATTAACTATTTTCCGAGATATAGGCTCTGATGTACAGGCAGTCTTAATGCTTGTGCTCAGACGTAATCCTTTAATATTCCGCAGACTAGTTGGCAAGTCTACCATTCTTTCAACGCGTTCAAGTTCATTCAGATACACATTAAATTAGCCAATCATTGACTTAAGAATGTTTTTCGTCGGGTCAGAAAAGGTTTAATATATTTGTTGTTTGTTATAAACAAATAAAAAGCTCAAACTACTCTTTTCAGAAGTGATGTTATTTATCATTATGAAAGATTCCTTATTATTATAATTCATCAATTTACAATAATTATTGATTTTCAAAAAATACTTTATTAATAAATGCACAATTTAACCGTTTTTAACATATAAGCAGTGCTTTTTCAAATAAAACAACTCCAGAAAAATGTTTAATTAACGCCTGTCGTTAGCCTACAAACTGTAAGATCATAGTTTTCAGAGTCTACCACGTTGAGTTAGCAGAACGATTTTAGACTCCTTTGGGGTGCTTCTTTGCAGTGAGTGCCCTCATCTCTCACTATTCGGGATGCTTATTTTTTATGAGTTCCCTCGCCTCTCAATATTAGGGGTGTTAAATGTTTATGGATGTCCTTTCTGATGAGGGTTAAAAGCATGGCACTTGAGAGTATCGGATATTATGACCGCCTTACTAAACCGATCTACTAATTTGATTTCATCGATTTCATCGATGAATGCTCCACTTAAGAGCTGAAGAGTACAACTCTTTCCTTTAAATTTTCTCTGCCCCATTCATATAAATCACGAGCATTTAAAATCTCCTTATCTGCTGGACGTTGTAAGCTGGCTCTTGATGCAAATCGCTTTAAATTTCCACCGACAAACGTCTTATTTCTGGCGTTTTCCAATGCTTTTCCTTGCCAAAAGGATTAGCACAAACATTACCCCAAGATTTTTCAGTTGACATTATTAATCATGGATATTAATTGTAACGTTTTGTTTTAACTTATATATTTTTTAATGAAATAATGTCCAAAAGAACGAGAGAACGTGCGTTACAACAGCAATTCCAAAATACCTTGCAAAAATTAAATAAGACTCAGATAAATTTACTCTTGGATCAAAAGAATACGTTTTGATACAAATGATATTTCCTCTTATATAAATGGAGGATGAGAAGATTTTCATTTTCCTCTAATAGAATAATTTTGTAGAAAACATTATGTATTTGCGACAAACTTCATCTAATCTTGCATTCAAATAAGTGTGTTTGTATAAAGAAGATGTTTAGTTGGTTCAACACAAAATAGGCAAAACGACGATGCTTTTGTTTCAAGGTAACTTTGTCTCAGAGTAAAGTGGAAATATAATTGAGCAGTTGTTATAAGAGTTCCTATGCACATATTTAAACAAAAATTTGTTCATAAAATGAAATTTTTGTACGACTATGTATGAACAATCTATAATTGTTGTAAACTGGTGAACTATAATAAGGAATAATTCATACTGAGAAATATCAAAATCACTTCTAAAAAGGGTAGTTTTCATTTTTTATTTGTTTATAACAAATGACAAACTATCTAAACTTCCTCTGATATGCCGGAAAACGTTCTGAAATCATTAATTAGCTGATTTTATGTTATTCTGAATGAACTTGAACGCGTTGAAAGTATGGTAGACTTGCCAACTAGTCTGCGGAATATTAAAGGATTATGTCTGAGCACGAGCATTAGGACTGCCTGTACATCAGAGCCTATATCACGGAAACTATTTGCTAGACCATATTTTTACTTAGGACGTTGGGGTTGAAAATGTCACCCTTCACCACTTGAAAAGAGTAGGTAATTGTGGTCTATAAATCTGCCGATTAGATACTGTTGGGTATATGAACATATTCCGAGTATTTAAAGTAAATTTAAGAACATGACTTTTCAAGTTGGGGCAGTTGAGAAATAATGCCTCTATATATGTGATATTCCAGTCTCTTAGAATAGACAGTAATCAATTAAATTTATCAGAAATAATAGTTTATATCTTTTATTATTATTTATAATAATGTTATCTTAGAATAATGCTGGAGAATTTCAGTTTTTCCAAAATTGTTCATCTTCTGTCCACCTATCAAGTAGAGTGAGGAAATAATTAATTCAAGTAAACAAACATAATTATTTAAACAAACTATTACTGTTCATAACTATCTTCTCCTATATGTCTGGCATATAATTACATTTTTTAAATTTTATATCCTTTTATGCACTTTTTACTTAGTGAGATAAGAATTACTTTAAAGTAATAAAAATAATTGTTTAAACAATTTATTATTGTATATAAACATCTTCTCTTCTGAAAAAATAGATATTTGAAATATTCTTCAAATTTTCTATGTGGACCATTTGAAATCTACATTTCCTTGAAGTAGCTACTGAGAATCTTTTTTTAAAATTAATATTAATATATCAGTATTTATTATTTACTTCCAACTAACATAAGAAGTCAAAGAAAAGCTGAAAATTTCAGAAAAAACCCGCAAATTATTTTATTAGTCTAAGAGAAGATAGATATAAACAATAATAAATTATTTAAACAATGGTAACAATTTGAAGTAAAAACGCAACTTTCTAGCATGACAATAAGAGAAGATAGTTACGAACAATAATAATTTGTTTAAACAATTGGTACTTCGGCTTGAAACTTCCAAAATTTGAATGAGCTTTTTTTCTGACTGAAAAATCTTTATTTGCTGAAAATTAGCCATCTTGGTTCAAAATTCGTTTTTAAAGTTTTAAAATTGATCTAGACAATTAATCTTTTTTGGTTAAAACATCAAGTATTACATTTTTTATTATGGATTCACCTTTATAGGTTGAAAATTCAACTATTTGGCTAATAAGTCAACTATTTGGTCCACATTTTAACTATTTTCTCGAAAATTTATTTGTTTTGATAAGAATCCAACTCTTTGGTTACAAATTTTACTACTTGTTTGAACATGCAACTGTTATTGGCTGAAATTTAATCTTTTTTATAAAAAATTTGGCTACTAAGTTGCAAATCCAACTATCCGATTAAAATTTTCAACTATTTTGTTAATAATTCTTCTCTTTGGCTTGAAATTTCAACTGTTTTGGTTGGAAATGCAAATAGTTTAAATTTTATTTAAATTCAACTGTTTGTTTCATAATTCAACTATTCAAAGACAATTTAATTATTTTATTGAAAATTTAACTATTTGATAGAAAAGTTAACTTTTATTGGTTATCTTATTTATTCGCTATTTGATTTAAAGGTAAACCATTTTGTTAGAAATTCGTATCTTTTGCATTAAAGTTGAACTATTTACACCAAACTCCCGCTTTCAGTAAAGTGTCGGAGGTTGCCTTCAAATAGGCTTGGACTGGTTTTGCGGGGGTCGAAACGTAAACAGTGAGGGCCGCCTGACTCGTTTCTAAT
>NC_046663.1:87191103-87194257 GCF_010883055.1 Belonocnema kinseyi
TCGTAACTGCTCTCGCTCGGCTCCCCTGAGAAACTGACGGAACCAGCAGTTCTAGGAAGGCTGAGAACGGGGTGACTGAACGCGAGAGTTTGGTGTACTTGTAAATTGCAAGTACTGATTAAAAATGAATTTGTTTCGTTGAAAATTCAACTATTTAGTTGAAAGTACACCTGTTTTTGATTGAAATTATTGAAATTTAATCCTTTTCATTTGAACTTTCGACTATTTGGTTGTAAATTCATCTTCGTATGTAGAGTATTCAAGTAATTGGTTAAGAATTGAGCTGTTTTGTTCAAAATTAAATTATTTTGTTGCAAATTTAAATTTTTCGTTAAGAAGACATTTTATTGTCGAAAATTCAACTATTTTGTAGAACATTTATCTATTTGGACGGTAAAATCGTCCTTTTGGACTGAAAAATCATATGTTTTGTTTGTTTTGGTTTATGTTTAATCTTTTGTTTGAAAATTCGACTATTTGGTTGAAAATCTATCTTTTTAGGTTGAAAATTCAACTGCTTTGTGGAAAATTCATTGCTTTGGATTGACAATTCATCTTTTACGATAGAACAGTAATATTGGTTGGTTTCAATAAATATATAGATATATAAAAAATTGTTGTATTTTAATCTGAAATTAAAAATACAAGTTTTTTTTTATTATAACATTAAGCCAAATCCCTTCCAGGATAAGCGTGACTCACTTGGTTCTAGCGGGGGATCAAGGAGTTCATATGAGAAAAGTGAGAAAGGCAGTTGCGCAAGGATAAATAAGGAGGTGGGGAGACATATTTGTAGATTAATTTAGATTTTCCGTGTTGTTTATCCAAAGAACAAATTCGTTCTGAAACAACTGCTCCGACTCAAGTCGCTGGTCGATCTCTCTAGAAGTCATAATGAAATAATGAATAATGAAAAGCTATCTCCGCGGGCCCATTAGCATCCAAGGTCAGGAAAAAATTAGAGGAAAAGCAGAGAATCTTCTCTTTAACACTTTTACGCTCTTTGGCGCGGTTGTATTCTTTCGAATTCTGTGATGCTTTTCAAAAATAGGCGCGAATGACAAAAATAAAAATAAAATAAAGAGCAGGACGAGCATAATGTGAAATTGAAAGGAAACTCGAGAAATTTCCGTCTTGGTTCTTATGGTTTTGGATGCTCGGTTGAGAATCCGTGAAAAGCTCTGAGGGCCTCGAGGATTATTTAAAGTAGTGGTAAGCCGAATGTACGAGCAGACCATAGCGACGAGTAAATCCCTCTCCCGAAGCGAAAACGTAAGCCGTCGCTCCGACACGTGATAATGCCCCAGCGAAAATTCTTTAGTTTCCTTGGTAAGAAAATACGGCTCGCAAATTCCTACCTTTTTTTATTTTGAAGAAATCTTGTATCGTCGACAATATCCAGCACGATTCGAAAATAAAGAAAAGAAGAAACCATTGATTTTTCCTGAATTGTAATTTTGTCGCCGGAACATGAGCATGAAATATTTTTAGTTCCGTTATGATAAAAAGAGAATGAAATTTTCGTGTGTTCGAAAAATTTGTCTCAAAATGTACTTCATTGGAACAAATTTTTCGAATAACTTGCATAGTTACCAGAGTGGGCTATTTGATTATGCTCACACAGAAAAAATCAAGTTTTATTTGTAACAAAGATACGGCTCCAAAGTGTATTCAAACAAATATAAACCATAATTGGTTCATATTGAGCAATACGAATATTGAAAGCGATTCAATTGTTTTTCAGTTTTACATTTTAGCCAGGTTGCCAATATAACTGAAGCTAAGAATGAGTTGGTAAGGAAATTAAGTAAAATAAAAATTAATCCCTAGTTGTTTCTATGTATTATTACATTCCGGCGACATGACAGTGCAATCGATTAGTTATTGTTACATTCATAGTCCATTTTATTAATTTTAAATGATTTTGTGTACAATTTATACATTTAAAAATTATAGTTACAATTGCGTGTTTAATTTTGATACAATGTTCCTTTTTCTAAAAATAAAAATTTGTAATTGGGACTATCGCATATTTACTATCTTCCGGAAGCAGATATTATTGATTTTAGTTGAATCTGCTGTCTAATCAAGCGTCGTTGTTGAACTAAAATGTGTGATTATGGGTTTAATTAAGAAGTTATTTTAATGAAAAGCGTCGTCTTCGAAAATGTTAAATAACTATTCACGATACTGAATAATATTGCTTCCTCATATTTCGACACCAGAAAGTCCAAAATGAAATTTTTTAAATGTGTGTCTATGTTTATGTAACTTTTTCCTCTTTACCATATCTCGAGAAGTAAAAGATCAATAGTCATGAGATTTAAATTCTGGCTTTAATTCATGTCCAATTCTGATAGATTTTTGAGCTAAATCGGACAATTAGAAGTGTATTTTTTGCGTTTAGAAATTTGAAGGGGAAAAATTTATCATTTTTATATGCTGAAAAACTTTTTTGATATACGAAATACAACTATACTATATCTGATGTATTTGTTCACGTTTTCGAGAGAAATCGATCGACCCATTGTAGAACCTTTAATGACCTGCAAGTAGCGATTTATGAAGTTTCAAACAAATGGTTTATTCTGTTTATACATATGAGAAAATCTTTCTTGATATTGAGGAATATGATAGTACTATATCGGACATATTTGTTCGTGTTTTCGAAAGGCGTCGCATGAGTTTTGAAAGAACATTATATTTTCTTTTATGAACTAGCAATACCGATTGATAATTTGTTTAAATACATATATTCTTTACCTTGTTTTTATACTAGGCAGTCTGATAAGTACCTGAAAATTCTAAGAGATGGCATTAGTATTCACTAATGTGAACCATTTTCGTCGAGCTTGATCCTTTAAATGGCGGCTGTCAAAACTTCAGCCATTTATGTTTACGCATTTACAAGTTACAGCACTGAGAAGCGACTAACCTCCGAGTTTTTTTAAATATGGAAAAATCTGAGTTTCGAGTTTTGATCAAACACTACTATCTTCGCAAGAAAACGATATTCCAGACCAAGGCCAAGCTGGATAAGTATTACCCGGAATCTGCACCGTCGATTGGAACGATTCATAAGTGGTTTACCGAGTTTCGTTGTTGCCGTACGAGCACAGTTGATGCTGAACGATCTGGGCGCCCAAAAGAGGTC
>NC_046663.1:87194357-87199118 GCF_010883055.1 Belonocnema kinseyi
AGAAAATCGTTGGACTCGCTGTATCGACCTAAAAGGAGAGTATGTTGAAAAATAAAACAGACTTTGGCCAAAAAAACGTCTCCGTGTTTCATTTTTCAGGGATTTATCAGACTGCCTAGTAAGGGCAACCTTCTTAATATTGCGAATACAATAGAACTGTATATGATGTATTTGTTCGCTTTTTCGAGATGCATTGATTAACCTATAAAACAACCGTTCATGAGCTTTCATGACTTACCAACAACGTACTTTATATTTTAAAGACGAAATTTTAATAAGAGGAATTTAATGTTTATGAGAGGAAATTTATGTTGATTGTTTACCTAGATAGAAAAATTATATATAGTTTGTACATTGTGGAAAAATGATCTATTATTTTCATTTTTTATACATTTTGTGTAATAAAAAATAAAAATTTCATATAATTTTTCCACCAAATTAGATTGTCGATAAAATAGAAGCACCAACTTTAAAAATATTTCAAGTGTCAACTTTTTTAATTTGTTGGAGAAAAACTCTCCTCTATGAGGAAAAAAATTTATTTCATACTTAAGAGGAAGCAAAGTGCTCATTAAATGTATACACATAACACCCCCTACGATGGTCCAAAAATGCATTGGAATTTTTTTTGCGAATTTTCATGCATATCATCCTGAAATTTGTTCGAATCCGCAAAAAAATAAATGAGTTTTTTTTAATTATATGTAGAGGTTCCGCAAGCCCCATGAAGTTCAACACCTATTTTCTATGAGAAAAAAGACGTTTTTATCAATATTATTCAGAATCGTCAATTTTAAGTGAATCTAATTGAGCTCAACATTGCTCTTCACAATTTGCTGCAGAATACATTTGAATAATTACATTTCAAATAACACTCTCATAAGTAAGAAATTGTGTTTTGTGAATTCTTTGTACTAATTTTGATTCTTTTCCGTTTTTTATAGAAATGGTTTTCAATATATAAAATACTACTTTCGGCAGATAATTAGATGCTAACATAAATTGTCTAAACAATTTATTATTGTTTTCAGCAATTTTCTGTTAGAATAAAGTTATAAAGTCGCGGTTTTCTTCTGAATTTTCAAACTTATTTTTAATTTTACAGTTAGATTGAAGTCGCAATAATTTTAATTTAACAGAAATAATAACTTAAACCATTTATTTTCATTTATAATAATATTATTCTTAGAAAAATTCTAGAATGTTGCAGTTTTCTCTCAAACTTTCCACTTTTGGACTAGTTTTTAATTAGATTGAGGTAGTAATCATAATTTGTTAAGCAATTTATTATTATTTTGAATAATATTATCTTACAATGACGCTAGAAAGTTGCGGTTGTTATAAAATATTTAACTTTTTGTCCACTTCTCACGTAAATCAAGGTAGAAATTAATTGAATTAATAAACTTAATTGTATAAACAAACTAGTATTACTTATAACTATCTCCCCTTATAGTAATCAAGCCGTTTAGTGTAGGGTGGGAGTGGGATCAATTCGACCCAGCCCGAAATCTAAATCCGCAGCTATTGTCGAGCAAAGCAAGGGGACCGGTGCTTTCCCGCACCAACAAAATCGTACTCTCAGAAACCTCACACGTAGTTTCGGGTCACCAGTATTCTTCGTATTTAATTTCGGTATATATTTTGAAAGATCATACTTTACGTAAGTTTATTATTTTTCGTTTTTTTTTTACTAGTGAGAGTAAAATTTTTACTTCATAATACTCAAATAAAAAGCATGGTCCTCTGTGTACATATTTAGTAAGGCGAAAAAGAAAAATACCCAAAATAGAAACACCGCAAAACACTGCACTGTTGCACAAAGTGCCAGCTACCCCTGTGCAATGAACACCACAAGAGCCTCTGCACGGTTTGTTTGCAATTGTCAATTTGCTTATATTACTGGAATTTATAAATTTTTTACTAAAAAAATGGTTTTACGTAGGAAAATGTGTATATTTCTATCGGAACCTAATACATTCACACCTAAAAAAATGTTTGAGTTCATATTTGAAAAATAAGGATTTTAATTTTGTAAACATGTTTTGCAACATTTTTTAATCGAAAGGCACAATCTTCCCCTTTAACTTCATTTTTGGCCCGTTCTATTTCATTCATTTGTCTCTAAGTTATGAATTTTTGAAGAAAACTATTTTTTTTGCACGAGTTCATATGTTTGTTGTTAATTATATCATCAATAATTTTTTAAAAACTAGATTGCAAAATTGTACCGTAAAGTAGAAGGCCTAAGCATGAACCATGAATTTTTCAGATTTTGAACAACACGGTTCCCATATTTTTAAAGCGTGAGGTCGATACGACCCCCCCCCCTCTCTCTCTCTCTACACGTAAATGGTGCCAAAAAAGCCCTACACTTAACGGGTTAAAGGTAGTTGCAGTTTTTTCTGAAATTTCCCACTTTTTGTCTACTTTTCGATTGAAGTGAGGTCATAATTAATTCAAGATAACAAAAATAATTGTTTAAACAAGTTGGAATTATTTTTAACATCATTCTCTTTGTATAGTGATAGAAAATTGCGGGTTTGTTTGAATTTTTTTCTGTTTGTTTACTTTTCTTTTAAAATTAGGTGATAATTATTGCAAATTAGAAAATATTATAGTTCAAATAAATTATTATTCAAAACTGTATTCTCCTATCCTGATGCTAAATAGAGAAAGTTAGCAAAGATAATTGTTTAAAGAATTTATTATTATTTGTAACTATATTTTTCTGTAGTAATGCTAGATGGTTACGTTTTTTCTGAAATTTTTTACCGTTGCTTTGGCTTTTTAATTATAATCACAAATATCTGTTAAACTTTCTTTTTTTCCATGACAAACACATGTTTTTTGAAAGACGCGAAGTTGGCTAAACAAAACTTTATCGCTCTAAAAAATTTCCTGCAACAAATTTTATTCTCAATTTTTTATGTGTAAAAAAGACTTGCTTTTTATCAACTGCAGGCTCTAATTTTAAATCTCGAATAAAATTCTCTTAAAGTAACCCACTTGACCTATGCCCTTATTGCAAGTGTAAAGGCCTCTTCAGTTTAATACCAGATTCAAATGAGACTTTCGGGACTTGTTCTCGAAGGTGTAAAAGAAGTTGGTGAAGTTTTAAAATCGCAAGAACTGAATAATTCACAACTTACTCATCAAGTAATATTTATTAATGCCATATTTGTCGCGTAAACATTTCACTTTTAAGTTTTATTACTGGAAAAAGTATAAGAGTATTTCCTTTCGGTTTGTTCATAAAATAATATAAGAATAACATTATTATGATATTATAATTACATTAATTACATTATAATTACATTATTATTATGTATATAACATAGTATATTATCAAATAATATTTTTACAAGGAAAACCACAGAAAAATTAAACAATTGCATTTATCTAAATTAAACGTTATCGTCTACATCTTTTTGACTTGAACTGAAGGAAAGTTACATAAATAAAAAAGTAGTTTTTCCTCTTAAAGTAAAGAACTTCTTCTGAAATTAGTTTAAATAAACTTAATTTAAAAATGGATATTTTTCACAGCTTCAGAGAAACTGAATTTTACTCCTATTATAAAATCATAATTTTCAACATAAAAATGTTTTAAATCTTAAAATCGACCATAATATCTGTCTTTTTTACTAGTTTTTAAAACATTTTTTCACTAGTTTTTTTTACTAATTTACCTTAGGAAATGATCGACCGCAAAAGATTCCTAACAACTTCATAATTGCTTCCCGCTCCGCCACCCACTGACTTACGCTGTTTTGACATTTCGCCTCGCTAGCGTGGTCAATTTCATGCTTATAGGTACGGAAAATACTATAAATTACATTTTTAAAAAACTTAGTTAATTCTGAATAGGATATTGAACTTTAATTGAGACGCGGTTCTTTTTAGGTAATAAGAACTCAAATTGAGTTGGTAATTAAGAGAAAATTACATTAAGTTGCCCCGGAAACGGCTAAAGTAAGATGCAGAAAATCTGTTCCCAATTCGAATAAAGAAATTACATTATTTTTTGTAGGTCGTATACAGACTATGGCATAAATGAGCATGTCTTCCCCGGGCAACACTTTCCCAGTAAAATATTGAGCTAGACAGACTATGGCATAAATAGGCATGTCTTCTCCGGGCATCACTTCCACAGTGAAATATTGAGATCGACAGACTATGGCATAAATGAGAATGTCTTCCCCGGGCAACACTTCCTCAGTAAAATATTGAGATAGACAGACTATGGCATAAATAAGCATGTCTTCCCCGGGCAACACTTCCCTAGTAAAATATTGAGATAGACAGACTATGGCATAAATGGGCATGTCTTCTCCGGGCATCACTTCCACAGTGAAATATTGAGATCGACAGACTATGGCATAAATGAGAATGTCTTCCCCGGGCATCACTTCCCCAGTAAAATATTGAGATAGACAGACTATGGCATAAATGAGCATGTCTTCCCCGGGCAACACTTCCCTAGTAAAATATTGAGATAGACATACTACGGAATAAATGAGCATGTCTTCTCGGGACAACACTTCCCTAGTAAAATATTGAGATCGACAGACTATAGCATAAATGAGAATGTCTACCCCGGGCAACAATTCCTTAGTAAAATATTGAGATGGACAGACTATGGCATACATGGGCATCTCTTCTCCGGGCATCACTTCCACAGTGAAATATTGAGATCGACAGACTACGGCATAAATGAGCATGTCTTCCCCGGGCAACACTTCCCCAGTAAAATATTGA
>NC_046663.1:87199218-87200529 GCF_010883055.1 Belonocnema kinseyi
CTCCGGGCATCACTTCCATAGTAAAATATTGAGATGGATAGACTATGGCATAAATGGGCATGTCTTCCCCGGGCAATACTTCCCCAGTAAAATATTGAGATAAACAGACTATGGCATAAATGGGCATGTCTTCTCCGGGCATCACTTCCACAGTGAAATATTGAGATCGACAGACTACGGCATAAATGAGCATGTCTTCCCCGGGCAACACTTCCCTAGTAAAATATTCAGATAGACATACTATGGAATAAATGAGCATCTCTTCTCCGGGCATCGCTTCCACAGTGAAATATTGAGATCGACAGACTACGGCATAAATGAGCATGTATTCCCCGGGCAACACTTCCCCAGTAAAATATTGAGATAGACAGACTATTGAATAAATGAGCATGTCTTCTCCGGGCATCACTTCCACAGTGAAATATTGAGATCGACAGACTACGGCATAAATGAGCATGTCTTCCCCGGGCAACACTTCCCCAGTAAAATATTGGGATAGACAGACTATGACATAAATGGACATGTCTTCTCCGGGCATCACTTCCATAGTGAAATATTGAAATCGACAGACTATGACATAAATGAGAATGTCTTCCCCGGGCAACACTTCCCCAGTAAAATATTGAGATAGACAGACTATGGCATAAATGAGCATGTCTTCTCCGGGCATCACTTCCACAGTGAAATATTGAGATCGACAGACTACGGCATAAATGAGCATGTCTTCCCGGGGCAACACTTCCCCAGTAAAATATTGAGATGGACAGACTATGGAATAAATGAGCATGTCTTCTCCGGGCATCACTTCCACAGTGAAATATTGAGATCGACCGACTATGGCATAAATGAGAATGTCTTCCCCGGGCAACACTTCTCCAGTAAAATATTTACATAGACAGACTATGGAATAAATGAGCATGTCTTCTCCGGGCATCACTTCCACAGTGAAATATTGAGATCGACAGACTACGGCATAAATGAGCATGTCTTCCCCGGGCAACACTTCCCCAGTAAAATATTGAGATAGACAGACTATGGAATAAATGAGCATGTCTTCTCCGGGCATCACTTCCACAGTGAAATATTGAGATCGACAGACTACGGCATACATGAGCATGTCTTCCCCGGGCAACACTTCCCCAGTAAAATATTGAGATGGACAGACTATGGCATAAATGAGCATGTCTTCTCCGGGCATCAATTCCACAATGAAATATTGAGATCGACAGACTATGGCATAAATGAGAATGTCTTCCCCGGGCAACAGTTTCTCAGTAAAATATTGAGATAAACAGACTATGGCATAAATGG
>NC_046663.1:87200629-87214026 GCF_010883055.1 Belonocnema kinseyi
CACTTCCACAGTGAAATATTGAAACCGACAGACTATGGCATAAATGAGCATGTCTTCCCCGGGCAACACTTCCTTAGTAAAATATTGAGATAGACAGACTATGGAATAAATGAGCATGTCTTCTCCGGGCATCACTTGCACAGTGAAATATTGAGATCGATAGACTATGGCATAAATGAGAATGTCTTCCCCGGGCAACACTTCCTCGGTAAAATATTGAGATAGAGAGACTATGGCATAAATGGACATGTCTTCTCCGGGCATCACTTCCATAGTGAAATATGGAGATCGAATCAAACTTTGGTTTGATTCAATAGGCAGTTTTTTTCCAACATGCCCACCAATTTAGAAAAATCGTGAAAATAAAATCTGGAAAAAAGGCACTTAAAGTTTTTCATAGGAGAAAATATCAATCTTTTGGTTACTTACACAAATAATATGCTGATCAAATGTTCCTGGTCCGTATAATGTCCTTCTGCTCCGTCGTACAACAAGTTTAAATGCATTTGCTCGAGTCTACGAGCCGCACGAGATTCCTTCCTGCTGAATAACTCTATCAAGCTAGCACCTCCACAAACGAAATTCCCAAATTTCTTAGTATCAGAATTTTAGGCTTGTTTTGGACTCTTGAACGCACTAACAATAAATTTTCAAAAACCACCTCTACTAAAAATAAAACTACCCCCTATGTGAAAACTCAAATTAGGAAAACCCAAAGAAAACTACAATTGTGGGCTTACTTTGGGCTCCCGAATGGGCGAAAAAAATATAAAAAACTACCCCCATTTAAAAAAATACCACCTTGCGAAAAATACATTTACGAAACACAAGTTGTACCAGATTTTGGACTTATTTTGGGCCCTCGAATGCACCACATCAAAATTAAGAAAAACGACCCCTATGTACAAAAACACCAACCATAAATAAAGACTTAAACCTTCTTGTTGGAATTTTTGAAGAGCCCAAAAATCAAAGACTCTATTTGCACCGTTAAAATTTTTAAAAAAATCAGAGACTCCAGTAACACTGTAATATTCCGAAAAAGACTATTTTTAGACAAAATGGTGTTTCATTGTTAACAAGGGACGGTTTTTAACGTTTAGTGTTGGACACCGTAAATCGGAGTAAGTAGTTTCAATGAGCTAAAAAATCGGACACTCCATTGAGCCAGGTAAATTCTCAAAAATATTATTTTATGACAAAATCATATATAAGTCTTAGAGAAGGGTTGATTTTATACGTTAAGTGTTGGTGCCCAAAAATCGGAGTGGGTATTTTCGAGGAGCCTAAGAATCTGAGACTCCATTTGAGCTTGAAAATCCTCTAAAAGTTTTTTTTTACAAATTCATATATACGTGGTAGAGAGGGGTTTATTTGAGTCGTTAGGTCTTGAAGTCCAAAAACGGAGTTGGTACTTTCGAGGATCCTAAAAGTCAGAGACTCCGTTGACGCTGGAAAATTCTCAAAAAGATTGTTGTTTGACAAAGTCATATCTACGTGGTAGAGTGGGGTTGATTTTAGAAGTCATAGATTAAAGCCCAAAATCGGAATGGTTATTTTCGAGGAACCCAACAATCAGAGACTCTATCGACACTAGATAATTCTCAGAAACATTGTGTTTTAACAAAGTCACATCTACGTGGTAGAGAGGGGTTGATTTTAAACCCCTCTCTACCACGTAGATATGACTTTGGATAAAAATAATCTTTTTGAGAATTTTTTAGCGTCACTGGAGTCTCTGATTTTTGGGGTCCTCTAAAACACCCGCTCCTATTTTTGGACTCCAACCCTTAACGTATAAAATTAACGCTTCTCTACCACTTATATATGATTTTGTCAAAAAATAATATTTTTGAGAATTTACCAGTCCCAATGGAGTATCCGATTTTTGAGCTCCTTGGAAATACTTACTCCGATTTATGGTCTCCAACACTTAACGTTAAAAACCGTCTCTTGTTAACAATCAAACACCATTTTGTCCAAAAATAATCTTTTTCGGAATATTACAGTGTTACTAAAGTCTCTGATATAATTTTAATTTTAAGTTTGCAAATGGAGTCTCTGATTTTTGGGCTCTTCAAAAATGCCAACATCAAGGTTTGAGTCTCTACTTATGGGTTGGTGTTTTTGTACAGAGGGGTGGTTTTTCTTAATTTTGATGTGGTGCATTCGAGAGCCCAAAGTAAGCCCAAAATTCTGGTTTCCTTTATTTTTTTCGAATTTGAGTTTTTACATTGGGGGTAGTTTTATTTTTAGCAGGGTTGGTTTTTGGAAATTGGTTGCTGGTGCGTTCAAAAGCCCAAAAAAGCCCCAAAATTCTGGCGTTTTAAATATTTTTTTCATCAGAGTTTTATATATTTTAGGTGCTGAGTAAATTCAATTTCGTTTGTGGAGGTGCTAGCTTGATAGACCTTTGCTAAATGTCTGGGGCTTGTTCTCCTTCTTGATCCATTGCGGTTCAGCTATATTGAAAAAAATTGTGCGCTGCTGGCCAATGCTCAAATTGAGCAACTGCATGGTACTCAAAATCGATGAAAACCCTTCGTTGAACATACCTACATACCTTGATATGTCTGTAGCTAGCAGGGGCCATAAATAGTTTTCCGTATTAGAGCCCGATTAGAAAAAGGGAACACTAGCCTGGTCCATACTAGAACCCATTTGATTTTTCTACATGCTTTTTCATGTATGAAATTCGGAACAGAAGATCGAGAGAGGCGGAGCACGCGCCCGAGTCTGGCCGAGCACACGCACATCGGCATTGTAATTTAAAAAATACTTAGAATTGAACTCTGTAACTTTGAGAATATATTCTTGGATAGTTCATCTATCGATTTAAGCAATAAAAAAAACTGATTTTTCGCACCTTCTAAAGCAGGACACCCCCTTAACAATAGTTACTGAGCGTTTTATACTTTTTCTTACTTTTTGTGTAAAAGTTGCAATTTTGATTTAATCCTAATATTGTGGATCGCATTTTATGTCTAGGAGGTGAGTACGGTTGTGAGGGGTACATTGGAAAGATAGAAATTAATTTACATTGTTTGGGGGGGGGGGGGGGGGGGGGGGGTCGGATTTGGCTAAACAGGGAAAGTGAATTTAGGTTTGCAAGGGAGCGGGTTAGTTTTGTGTTAAGGTTTTTGGGCCTTCATGACGGGAAAGGGATGGTCCTTGTAGTGAGGGGGGATGTTAGGGGTGAGAAAAGGGTGGCTAAAGGGGATGTGAGAGGTGTAATAGGGCAAAGAAACCGAAATTTTAGGGCGGTAAGCGGCAGCAGCTTTAAGAGATATCTGTGGACGGCAGTGAGTACTTTTGTGTGTGGATAGGTTACAGTTACCGACGGACGAGCGGAAGGTGGGCAGCGAAAGTACTAGCAGTGCTGGTAGTGCAGTAGACGGGGGGAAAATTTCCAGAGGGACACGACGGCTAGTTGTGCGTCACCCGGTGTCAAGTGGCGCATCAGTGAGGGGGAAGAATTGGAGCGGAAGAAGCGATCAGGAAAGGGAGCGAGCGTCTAGTGCAGGTGAAGGGGAGGATCGCTTGAAGAGGAAAAGGGAAAGCAAAGAGAGTCCGGAGAAAAGCGCACTAGAAAGTCCCTTTAAAAAAAGCGTACGAACACGTAGGTCCCCCCCCCCCCCATGGAAGGGCAGGCAGATAAGGAGGCTATCGGGGTGCTGATAGGCGAGATCAGAGGGTTAAGAGAGGACGTAAGGTGTGCTATGAAGCAGATGGAAAGTATGAGAGAGGACATGAGGGTAAGAGATGAGAAATGGGGAAAGGAAGTAGAAGAGCTGAGGGGAAAATTAGAAGGATTGCAGAGGGAGTTGGTGTCGGTAAGGAAGGGAAAAGAGAATAAAATAAAGGAGATGGAAGAAGATATTAGGATGTGGAAAAAAATGGTGTAAAAATGGCTAGAGAAGGTGGAGGGCAGGTCGGGAATTGAAGCAGTGGACTGGGGGGAGTGTGAGAAGCAAGGTATTTGGGAGAAAGTGAAGAGCATGATAGAAGAGAAAGTTGGAGAGCGTAGGAATGAAAAGGAGAAGAGAGTGGATAGGGAAAGGATAAGGGCAATGGTGTTGAGAATGGAGAGAAAAGAGAAGGCAGATAGGAGAAATAATATAGCGATAAGAGGATTGAAGCTCAAGAGCGGGGAAGAAAAGGACGGGGTGAAAGCGCTGCTACAGAGCATAAGGTGGGTTAAAGGCAAGGTAGGGAAAGTTAGGATGGAGGGGAGAAAGGAGAATAAAGTGGCGGTGGTGGAATTAGAGAGCTGCGAACAAAAATTGCAGGTAATGCGTAAAAAAATAGGATAAAGAACAATAAGGTTTTTATCGATCAAGATTTGACGAGGAAGGAAAGGTATGTTCAGAGAATGCTAAATTACAGGGCTAGGAAGGAGAGAAGCGAAGGGAGAGCAGTGAGGGTAGGGTATCGGAAAATAAAAATATACGAGAAAATGTGGGTATGGGACGAGGAGAAGGAGGTGTTGAAGGGAGTGTAGGAGAATTTGTATCGGGGGAAGTAGGGGGGTGGGATTACAGCAGGGTGGAGGAATGTTAATGGTCTTGTTCTGGAACGTAGCAGGGGCAAAGAAGAAAGATGAGGATTTCTGGAGGTATATCCAAAAATTTTATGTGATTGGACTGGTGGAGACGTGGGTAGAGAGAAAGGAATGGGATAAAGTAGAGCGAAAGGTGCCAAGGGGGTATAGGTGGAGGCTACAGGAGGTGGTCAAAGTAAAAAGGAAAGGAAGGGCTAGTGGGGGAATTATAACAGGGGTTAGGGATGGATTAGAAGAAGAAGTTCATGGAGAGGGAAAGGAGGAGGGCGTGCAAATGAGAGCTGTAAAGATAGGAGGGGTGATGTATAAGTTTGTGACTGTGTACAATAAGGATGGAATGGAAAGGATTAAAGAAAGGGTAGAAAACTTACTAGGAGAGAGATGAGGGTATGGTGGTAATAGGGGGAGACTTTAATGCGAGAATTGGGCGGGATAGATTACGTGATTATGAATATGCAAGGGTTTGAGGAGATAGATAAATTCGCAGTGGAAGGAAGGGTAGTCATGGACGTAAGAGGCGATAGAGAAGTATCAGGATGTGAGAGGATCTACAAGAGAAAGTGAAAGGTTGTGTGCAAAAGAAGGGCGGAGTACGTAGAAATCAGGAAGGAGTTTAGGGGGATGTGTAAGAAGAAAGAGCAGGAAAAAGAAAAAGAGCTGGAAGAGGAGTTGAGAAGTGTTAAGACAAAGGGGACGTGTGGAAGATAATTAATAGGTTTAGGAAATATAGGATGGGGATAAGTGAGAAGATAAGGAGCGACGAATGGAGGAAATTTTTTAAGGATTCATTTCAGGGGTCAGATACTCAAAAGAGAGATGAGAGGATTAGAAGAAACAGAGAGGTAGATGAAGAGGAGCTGAACGACGAGGAGATAGAGAAGCAGATAGGGAAGTTGAAAAAATCGAAGGCAGCAGGGATTGACGAGGTAGAGAACGAAGCGTGGCTGTTTGGCACACAAGAGATAAGGCAGCGGCTGAACGGGGTAGTGAAAAAAGTATGGAGGGGGGAGGGATTACCAAGTGGGTGGAGAAAAGGGTTGATCATACCACTGTATAAGAAAGGGGATAGGGAGAGGCAGGAAAATTATAGAGGAATTACGCTCATGAATACTGCGTACAAAATATACGTGATGGTGTTAGCAGATAGGCTGCGAAAGGATGTTGAGGTGAAAGGAATATTGCCGGAGACGCAGGCGGGCTTTAGAGAGAGAAGGAGCACTATTGACAATATTTAAGTCTTGCAACACGTGGTGGATATAGAACTAACCAAAAAGGGTGCCAAAGTGTACGCGTTTTTTGTAGATCTAAAGAGCGCGTTCCCGTCAGTGGATAGCGGGAGGTAATGGAAGAGAGGGGAGTGAAGAGGTGCCAGATCGAGAGGGTAAGGGAGGTATATGAGGAAACGCAAAATAGGGTGAGAAGAGAGGAGGGAATCTCTGAGGGATTCTGGATGGATAGGGGGTTGAGGGAAGGGTGCCCGCTTACCGCAACGCTTTTTGCAATTTTGATAACGAATATGGAAAGTAAGCTAGCGGCCGGATTGGTAGGAGGAGTTAGGGTAGGAGGAGTCAGGATATGGTCACTCGCGTATGCAGATGACATAGTGCTGGAGGCAAAGAGCGAAGAGGCTTTAAAGGAGATGATGAAGACGTTGAGACGTTACTTGGACAAGAATAGGTTAGAGTTCAATGCGGACAAGTCGAAGGTTATAGTGTTCAGGAAAGGAGGTGGGAAAGATGGGGGAGGGGAGGGGAAGTGGAAGGGAAAGCGGTACAGGAGGTGAAAGAGTTTGTGTACGTGGGCTTCCTGTTTCGAAGAAATGGGAGAGCGGATGGTCATATAAAAGAGAGAGTGACAAGGGCAAATTTGGTGATGAAGCAGGTGTGGGGGCTGGGGAAGAGATTGTTCGCAGATGATTTTGAAAGGAGAACGAAGTGCAAAGATGGAGGTGGAAAGGCAAAGGTATTTTAGAACGAATGAAGTGCAGATGGATGAAGTTAGCAGAATGCACGAGGAAGGTAGGAAGGTATATGAGTTGGTTCAAAAGAATGGCATGGAGAAAGAGAAGGCAGGAGTAGAGAAGAGGATAAGAGAGTCAAGGTATAACGGAAACTATGTGTGGATTATGCCAAGGGAGACAGCGCAATATTTGTATAAGAAAGGGAAGCAAGGAAGTCAGGAACTTATAGCGAGAATGAGGTGCGGTTACATGGAGAATTATAATAGGTTCTGGCTTTTCTGGTAATGCGAGGCATAGCGACAAAAAAGCGAAATGCGTGCGAGGCACCGCGAGGACGGTTAGGCTATAGGAGCGAGCGGATTAGTCATAAGGTGTGGATGCAAAGTACTTTGTAAAACGTAGTTGTAAGAAAATTCTGTAAAAAAGTGGAAGTGTAAGCAAGTTAATTTTTTAAGGCCAAGCAGGCCGAAAAATAAACGTTTATCTATCTAATAAAAAGGCACTGAAGAGGTTTGTAGCGAAACCTTCAAGGAATAAAATGAGTCCTACAACTTTAGGATTAAATAAGAATTGGAATTTTTAAATCCAGTTCGCCTTTAGTTCTCTGCAAAAATTAGTTACCATTAAAAACAGCAAAATTCTCCTTGATATAAAAATGCATTTTTAGCAATGCTCATTTTTAACCTTCAGATAACTTGCGTATATCCTTAAGTAACTTTAACGAAAATTGGTCGAATCTTTATTCGCGTGTCCCGCGAATTCTAATTCATTTTCTGCCGTTTTCTTTTTTTTTCTTCACTAATTTGAATATAAATTTTTTATTTTTGCCAAAAAAATGGTTAAAAATTGTTAATTAATTATCTAAAATGCAGTTAACGGTGTTCATTAGAATGCTGTAATTCAGAAAACGCCGTAACGGGCTGTTACGTCTCTCTTCGAATCACGGACCTCAGAAATAGGCCTATCGTGGTTTGAGAAAACACCGTTCACGGCAAAATATTTCGCTGCTCAAAATAAGTGCAGTTACGGCGTTTCTCGAATTACAGACCTTTCTTCTGGGGGTTCGACGATTTCGGAGAACGCCGTGAACGCGTACGTACCTCTTCGAAATCACGAAGGCTCGAAATCACCCCCCGATAATTTAGTAAAGTCCGTAACTGCCCGTTGCAGCTTTTTCTCGAATTTTTCTGTGACGTATTTAGCTGTCCGTGATTTGAACCTGTAGTTAAAGGTCAGTTACGACCCTCTTCCAAATCACGACTCGCCAAATTTTGCAGTTAACGGCGTTTTTTTTTAATTTAGCAATAATTATTTTTAAAGTTATTAACAATTTAAGAAAATTATTTTTCAAATCCGCTGCATCTTTTCTTCCCAATTCCAACGATATAAAAAAACTCATTTTTCGATTTTTTTCAGTTAATGGTGTTTTCTCTAATCACGGCAGAATTTGCATTGGAAATTCGATCTGATTAGATCCACACCTCTTACTTATAGCAGAAAAGATACAAAATTCCCAAATTTCCTAAAAAATATTGTTTTACCAAATTGAATTTGTTTACACTAATAAGTCTTTGTTAAATAATAAAACTGCGGTATCGAAAACGTATAAAATATGTGAAAAGGTAACCTTTATTTTGATTTTGTTAGAAAAAAGCCGACTTTATGATCAAATTCACTTTTTTAAACAAATGGACTTTGTTAAAATAATTTTAATTACTTTACGATGTTGATAACAATTATTCCACTATAAAATATACTCTATAAAAGAATTTTTTGTACATTTTATCAAGAATCGTCAATATTAGGTAAATCGCATTAAAACTGAACATTTTTCTTAAAAATTACATATAAAATACAAATCAGTAATTACTATTTAGATATCACCCCTATAAATCTGTTTTATAGGATGCCAAAAACAGATCCATAAGTGAGAAATTGGGTTTTGTGAGCTTCTGACGCAAAGTATGATTTTTTGTGGTGTTTTAAATGAAAAATGTCTCTAATACGTAAAATTTTACTTTCTACTGATCATTGAATGTTGTTTAAACAATTACATTTGCTAAATTGTATTGATTATTACCTAAGTACCAAGCGAACAAATAGTTTAAAATGTCAGAAAAAAAAACGAATTTTTGTAGTATAACTGCAGGAGTAGATACAGATAAACTCTTATGTGGCGCCGATTTTGGGGCTGACAATGAGTGGGAACTAATACACCTGAATGCTCGCCTGGTTGACAACCGCAGACCGTGCGCAGCTCCTGTTACACCTACCTGTGGCGCGGCGTCGATTCAAGGAAGGGCTATAGAAGGGAGGGCTATTGAAGGGTTTCCCTGTAATTATTAAGCCGAATAATTTGCTTAAACAATAAGGTTTTTTAAATTGAATTAATTATTACCTCGCTTTAAGTGACAAGTAGATACAATGTTAAACGTTTCAGAAAGAGCCGCGACTTTCTAGCTTTATTCAAAGACAATATTATTAAAAATAATACAACAGTATTTGAAAAGTTGTATTTGTTAACTTATATTATTTACTACCTCACTCTAAATAGTTTGCTTATAATGAGATGTTAGTTGAGCGATGTTCTTTTTCTGGGTAATATGATAAACTATAAAATAAAAATATGATGTTCATTTGACATACTTCAGACCAGTAAAAAGAATCTAGATGTTGTTGAAGATTCTTTATTCATGTTTGTCAACGTTTGGAGCACAAAATGTTCTCCTTATCAGGATAGTCAATTATGTAAAAAGTTCCATACAAATCAAAAGATTTACAAACATTGTATGTGTTAAGAACATGTTAGATTCTCCATTTCAATCTCTTTTTCTTTTGAGCCTGTGAAAAAATATAATAAAATTTAAAAAGTGAAATTAAGTAAAAATACAATTGTTTAATTTTACAAATAACGCAAAAGCAAGGTTAAGAATGTTAAAATAACGTATATTTACCCAATTATTGATATCACTTCTGTTTACATTGTTAATAATTAAAAACAATCATCTTTACTGATTTCATGATCAAAAATTATCGAAGTAAATAAATTAAATAAGAAGAAAACTTAAGTGAAAAGGGGACAAAACTTACTTTTTCCTCTATTTTTCACCTACATTACGAGAAACAGAGAGAGAGAGAGAGAGTAACAATGATGTAACGAAGAAAAACACAACAATGACGTACTTATATCTAGAATAGGTTTCCTAAATTCATAAGCCAAATAATAATTTAACATTCTGCAATTTTAATTGTTCTTTTAAATAAATAAATAAGAATTTCGTCAATTTCAAACGTTATAAAACGACTGTTAAAAACCAGAATTTTTTATATTTAAAACCATTTAAGAAAGTTATGTTAAGATACGAGTTTAATTAAAGTTAAGTTATTGAATAATAAATTTACCATTAATTAACTATTTGACTTTAAATTTGATTATGTAAAAAATAGCAATAATAATTAATGAATAAACAATAAGAAAATATGCAAGTTAAAAAATAAAATTTTAATTGCAAAAGTTATATGAATTAACAATTGATATATTTTTTAATATTTTAGTTCTCATTTAACGAATTGTATTAAAAAATTAAAAAATAAATAAAATTTGATTTTTAAATCAACGAATTCCAATTTAGATATAGGACTATAATTATGAAGATCTGAAATTAAATTTAAACAATTATCACCTTTCTTCTTAATAAAGGACATTTCTGCTATTAATCTTTTAAACTTGTTAGATTCATGGTGTACAACTGTATCATTTTCCCAATCAATTTGATGCCCAGTTTCAACCTGGTGTGTACTCACTCAAAATATAAAATTAAAAATAAGTTGAACAATTGGGATAAAACGCGATTTTGTAACTCTATTGCAAGAGAAATTTGATAAAAACAACAATAAATTGTTTAAACAATTCCTATAAACATTTAATCATCCAAAATTGATACTTTATGTACTTTAAACAATTTTTTACTTTAAAACTACGAAAAATCATCATTAGCGCCAAAAACACGCAGGACCCAATTTTTCACTCATGGAGATTTTTTGGACCCTATAAAACGGACTGCTGAAGGCGATATTTAAAAAAAAATGTTTTCATTTGTATTCTATGGCTAATTATGAAGAAAAATATTGAGTTTCAACAAGATTCACTTAATAATCGTATTGACGATTTTGAATATAAAACTCACAAAAACGTATTTTTTTCTCATGGGAAATACGTGTTAAACTTAATGGGGTTATATATACCGTAAAGCATTGATCGTAATTGGGGTTGGTTTATCGAATTAGAAGCTCACCAGCAGAAGGAACTGGGGGATGAAAAGTGGATTTAAATTAACAGTTAACCGTAAAACCTGAGTGGAGTTCTGTCTTCGAAGAGCGGAAGTGAAAAGAAAAACAAGGCACTCTTATCTCTCTAATTCACACGAGGAAAACTCGAAATGCATTTAATCCAGGAAAATTTACTGTTCTCTTGAACGAGGATAACATTTGTAGTTGGGATTAATTATTTTAATGGAAAATACTACGATTTAATTAGAATAACCTTTACTTTGACAAAGAACTCTTTCAATGTATTAATCGTGTATGATACCTAATGATATGTACATTTTTTGCATATGAAAGTACCTTTAGAAACAACTAAGACATCTTTTTTTATCAAAAATGTTACAAGCGGTATTAAAGAAATTTGAACACATTTTTTCTTAGGTTGAAAATAAAATAAAATTAGAGTATATCAATAATAGAGTTTTTGATTTGAAACTGCTTATTATTTATTTAACAATTAAAAAACTTTGATTTCGGGGGAGAGGGACTAGTAGGGAAGTGAGGGGAAGTGATTGGAGCGAAAAGTAACGGAAATGATGGTGGATCAGTACCGAAAAGGAAGGGAAACGATAAGTGAAATAGTAGGGGTCGTGAGGGGCGATGAGAAGGGAAGTGTGTTTATGAAAGGTAAATGGGTAGTAAGAGGAAGTGAGGAATGGGGAAGTAAAGGGAATTAAGAAATGTAGAGGAAGTGAGGTGACATGAGGGATGGGAAAGTATGGGAAGAGAGAAGAAATTAGGGGAGGTTAAGTATCGAAAGTTAGGGGAGGGGAAGTATAGGGGAGTGGGAATTAAAAAAATGTATGGTAAGAAGAATAGTAGTGGAAGTGAGAGTAACATGTGGAGAGATTAGTGGGGAAAAGAGAAATACAAAGAGGGATAGTAGGGCAGAGAAGTGGGAATTGAGAGATTATGGAGAAATAGAAAAAGTAGCGCAATGAAAGGAAGAAGAATAATGTAGGAAGTGAGGAGGAATTTTGGAAAAAAAAGCTAGAATAAATCGTGGAAAGACATGGAGAAAAGTGTGGGGAGAGGCAGTAGGTTGGGAAAGTGGAAATAGGGGCAGGAGAGGGGAGTATGGGAGAGGTAGGTTTGAACACTTTGATGAAACTCTTTTTTGTAATTTTTTTATTTCAATCGTTTAGAATTCTACAATTCTAAAATGAAAATATTATTACTTGAACGAATTTTAATTGAAAACGCTGAGGATTGAATCACTTCTATATTAGATTTCCAGAACTGACATTGTTTTTATTCATGTCGCTTGAAATTGAAGAATTTTAGTTAAAAATACTCAAAATTGTTTAATTAGATGATTCTCAATTTAAACACATTCCAGATTTAATCATTTTTCATTTAAATATGCAAACTTGAAAAAGTTCAATTGAAAGCGTTTCAAATTAAGAACTTTTCAATTTACTAAAAATACGTTGTAAATTGCACATTTGTGCATTAATTAATCATTCAAAGTTATACTTCCGACGCTTTTATGAGGCGAAAAGAAAATATCAAAACAAAAAACTTAGAATGTCGCTGGTAGGCATGACCTTCTTCTTTACTTTTTACGCATAAAATTTTGAAAACTTGTGAATTTTCTGATTTAGGGAATATTACAGAAAGTTACGAAAAAAGTTATGGAAAAGTTAGGGTATTTCAACTAAGATCATCACAATAGGCATCTTAATAACGTACATCACGAACTGAGAATTAAATATGCATTTTTTCTACAGAAATGTTGTAATTATTGAGTAAATTTGCATAAAACAGGAGTTAAATTCATTAAATTATAAGCACCGCAGGCTAAAGAAATTTTCGAGGGAATTTCAGTTTTTACAAAGTTGAAAACATTAGTAGTTTTTAGTAATGATTTAAATTACATCTCTTTTTTAAAATGTATTACTTTTTCGTACAGAGGTCGTAAAGTTTTAACTGAATTGACTCAAAATTGGGTTGCATTATCTTGAGTTAAAATAAAAGTGCATCCTCATTAGTATAGTTCCGAAAAGCTTCTGGAAAATATTCTTATATTTAAGTATCTCTCGAAAAGCTAAGTGTTATTGAAGAGCCTCAAAACTTCAACTCAGATTTTCTCCAAGGAGCTCCTTTAAACTAGCAAGACTAAAACTTGCATTTCAGCAAAATCTTGTTCCTTGCGAGCAGAAAAAAGTGAATAAAAATATGTTAGTAAAATAACGAGTTCCAATGGCTTGCAAAAGTAATGATATTGGAAAACCCTTTAATGTTGAAAGTTATAAAAGTTGGATCCTAAGTATTTTGATTCTGAACTCCATGCATGATACAAAGTTTCCTCAAGGTCTCGTCTTTCTATCTAAAAGTTTATTAATGAGCTGAAAGTGTCTCAGATCACCAACATATATTTACTCTTACGTTTAAAATTAAAATATTTAATTTTATAACTTAATCTTCAATAATATTTAGCATAAAAATGTTGGAAAGGTCAGAGAATTCTAAAAAGCCAGGACAAGTCAGGGAATGGCAGGGAAAATCTGACAGGGTCAGGGATATTTTGATTAACTGAAGTATCGGGGG
>NC_046663.1:87214126-87235103 GCF_010883055.1 Belonocnema kinseyi
TAATGTCGCAACCGCTCTCGCCCTGCTCGCCCGACAAACTGCGTGAGCCAGCAGTTCTAGGAAGGCTGAGAGCGGGTGGCTGAAAGCGATATTTTGGTGTATTTGGTTGAAAATTTATCTTTCTGGATAAATTTAACTGTTTCAACTACTTAATTGAAAGTGAAACTACTTTGTTAAAAATTTTACTTTTTTATTTTTCATAATTTTAGTTGAATAATCTTTTATTTTGTTCCGAATTTAACAATATGGATTGAAATTATTATTGCTAAAACATGTGTTAAACTGAAAATTGAATTGATCTTTTTGGTGACCAAATCATTTTTGTTAAAAATGCATGTACTTTGTTAAAAATTATTATTTTTTGGCTGAAAATTAATTTTCTTGTTTGCAAACCAGGGTTTTTATTGTATTTGCTTTTACTGAGAATTGAACCATAAAATTTTTATCGAAAATTTATCTGTTTTGATAGAAATTTCATCTTTTTTGACAGAAGAGTAATCTTATGCGTAGAAACTTTATCAAGATTTTGCTATACCTAAAAAAAATTTTATAACAGTAAGGGAAAGTCCAGGAAAAGTCTGGGAATTTGAAAATTAGGATTTTGTAGCAACTCCGTTAAAATCTTAAGTTGCTTGGAATTGTGCTATCTTAATTTATTTCTTAGTTGAGTATCATTTGAGGGAGTTCCAAACTATATTCGTCAATTAGACCACAAAATGGGCTTCTAATCTTTTTCCAATACTCCCTACTCTATAATTCAAACACTCCCATTTTTCTTGTACAAGGGTCAAAAAAGGAAAATAAATTTCTAATCATTTTAATATAAATTTTATATATTTAAAATTATTAGTATCAATTTTATTAAATAAAAAAGTTCTCGATTTTTTTCGAATTATCCTGACAGTGAAAAACTTACCAGAATGTGATCTGTCCAGATGATAAAGCAGACACGATAAAAAGATTATTATCGAAGCCGATTTCATGGTCTCTTGGGTATCGCCTCGACACCTTGACAATCGGAAATTGACTTGTCTCGAAAACACCGGTCACGCGGATTCCTCGAGAAGCGACACCGGCGAACAAACAAAACCTATCAGTTAAGAAGGAAATAAACATGAAGAACCATTTCTGTAAATGCTTCTGATCATTAAATGTCAGAATTTTAATTAATTAAAATTAGCTTATAACACTCTATTCCTAGGTTCTATTCTTTGAATAAAACGTGGTCAACATGCTTCCCAGAAAAGTTCCCTAAACCGACTGAAGCCATCCTGTCTTTCGCACACAGGTGTGCGGAATCCCTATCAGCAATGCGCATTCGCGAAACTTGTCCAATCATATCCCCGAGTTTTCTCGCCGCATGTGCGTTTTTCTGACAATTCTCAACTCGTTCTACACCTCTTTTGATAACGTCTGATAATGATTTATCTCTCTCAATGAAGAGGGCAAGTTCAATTTTAATGATCTAAGGGGCCAAAAAGTTCAGAGGGTGGATGGGGGGGGGGGGCTTGGGATATTTTGTTACGATTTATTACGGAAGGCAGGAGTCCCTCATTCTTGTACGCTATTTTTGAAAATTCGCAAATGAGACAAATAACTCAATGTAATTGTAGGGAAATTAAGAATTTTAAAAAAGTCAGAGAAATTTATTGATCAGGGAAAAGTCAAGAATTTAGAAAAAAACTTTTGAAAATTCAAGGGATTTCTATAATTTTAAATATCTGCCAAGCATGGTAAACTTACAAAATTTTAATTTTCATTTGACATTGTTTTATTCTGTTTATAAATTATTCTAGGTTGAGAATGTTACAAGTTCAGGATTCTGGTCTTTTAATATTAATGGTCAAGGAAGATGAAAAATTGGTCAGGATAAAACTAGGGAATTTTTACAATGAAGATTATGTTTTTAGTAATAGATTTGATTATTTGTTGGAAAATACGACACTTTTGTTAAAAAGTCATCCTTTTTGGTTGAAAATCCAACTGTTTTTTCGAAAATTTAATTATTCAATTGAAAATTCACTTTTGGCTTAAAATTAATATTTTAATGCTGAAATGTCAGCTGCATTTTTTTAGGTTAGAAATTCTACTATTTTTTTGTTGTTAAAAATTGGTCTTTTTCATATGAGAATTGATCTATTTTAGTAGTAATGTAATATTTATTCTTGGATAATAATGCAACTGTTTGTCACTTTCTTTAAAAATTCTACTATTTAGTTAAAAAAAACTTTTTTGCTAAAAAATCGTGGTATCGGGTCGAAAATTTAATTTTTTACGTAAAATTCGAATTATGATTTGAAGGTTTAACAGCGTATGTGAATTTTTGTTAATGACTGAAAAATCTGTCTTTTTTTTTAAATTCGTTCTTTTGGTTATTTAAAATTTACTTTTACATTTTCATCAGAGAAGGTGTTAGATTTGTGTACAATTTGCCCCCCCCCCTGCCCCGCCCCCGTCCGATTTTGTCAAATGACCACGTTTTAAGACCCTCTGTATACGAAAAACAGTTTTTTTTACGAATTTGTCTGGCTGCAAGATCGTTAGTCAAGATCGTTAGCCAGTCATTTTGGATAAAAATCTGTACTTGTTATTCGGAGTACTTGAAAATGCGAACATGCTCTCCTAATTACTTTTTTGATAAAAAAAACTTACAAAAGTAAAAAAAAACAGATGAAAGGAAAAAATTAAGCTAAATAACGCAATATATGAAAAAATTAAAGAGAAGAATTGTTCGAATTTAACGGCAATAGACTTAAAACTGTTTAATTTTGAAAGTTTAAAATAGAAGAATATTTAAGGAATGTGAATTTAAATTCAAAAGGTTTTACTCTTAATAATTAAAAATAAATAGATTTAAATGCAAAAATAATGAAAGTTCGGCTTGAAAAACTAAATAATTTTATAAAGACGCCTTGGAAATGAAACTGTATTAAAATTAAGTATACAATAATAATTTCAACTAATCATCGTACGGGGATAATTCTAGAAGCAAATTGCACATTTTTAGCTTTCGAAAATGGTCATCAAAAATGTGAAATTTTTTCAATAATTATTTCCAAAAGTTTTTCCGGAATCGGAACTTTGTTATTTTCATGGGGCGCGAAAAGTTTAAACAGTTTTATTTTTTATTCATTCTTTTGTTTATTAAAATTTTTAAATATGTGTCTTTCAAAGTGAACATTATTCTTACCTAACCTTAATAACTAACCTTCTTAAGTATTTATAATGATCTTGTTTGAGTGTTGTCTCTATTATGTATTAAATCCTCTTGAAAATAAACTTGTGATTTGAAAATAGCGCCAACTCATGCTAATCAAAACGCAAAAAATTTTATCTAGTTCCAGTATAGCGGCGCCAATCAGATTTGGTATACCCCATGTCTCAACTCTCCCTTGAGGATCTCTAATTTCGGTTATTATACCTCAGTACTATTCTGTTATTAACTAGATAAAAAATTATTCTTTTTGACTCTGAATGTTACCATTTCGCGCAGAATGATTCAAAGAAATTCATCAATTTTGCAGGTGTTTTGTATTGTATTTTTAGGAAGTAACTGCCATTCAAAGTAGAGTTTTCGAAAATGATCGTACGATAATGACAGCTTTTTAAACTTTTACTTGTCAGGAAATACTTGCTACTCGACAGCAAATTTCAAAACACTCTCAGTATAGGAAAAACATTCGTCTAACAGCCTGTACTTTGTCCATATTTTTCTCGATTTTTTTTTTTTGTTGAGATTTCAGTACTTTCCAATTTCAGAAATCATACCGTAATTTTTTTAACAATAATCATTTCTTTTAATCATTATTCCTCAGTAAATCATGAAAAGGTATTATTTTCTGGTTATGATGACACAATTAACGAATTTTTAATTTAATACCTTTTGCTTAAAATACTTGGAAATTGTTTTAACAATTTGCATTTGTTTAAACCATTTTTTATGTAAAAATTAAAAATGTATTATTTTTTGGAATGATTTTTGCAGGTAAAGAATATGAAAAGTAATCTTTTTTGGTAAAGTGAGTTTGCAATTATTAAAAAAATGAATATTACATGCTCCTTTTCATATAAAAGATAAAGGAAATGCTATTTTTTCACCACTCTTACACTATATGTTGGTTATCAATCAGTATTTTCCTTTATTGATACAATCGATCTGAAAACATTTCTATCAATAACATAACTGAAATTCTTCAAAAAAATTATTATTAAGTAAATGAATAAATTATGATTAATTGTTTAAATAATTGAAAACTGTCTTCCATCTTTCAAGATTTACAGGAAACAAAAATGTTTTCAACAAATGAAAAGTGTTTTAACTAATTGTAAACTGTATTTCACATAAATAATCACTCATGCCATTCATTAAATGCGCTATCGATTTTAGAAAGTATTATCTTTACAAGCCTTACGGGAGAAAATAATTGTTTAAAGAAATATATATTTTTTAAAATAATTACTAAATATTGTTAAAAAATATATTAAGCCCAACATTCGTTAATTGTGTAATTAATTCCAGAAATTAGTCACTTTTTACGATTTACAGCGAAAAAAAATTTGTAAATGTATCCCGAACAAATAATTAATTTTTAGAAAATTGAAAAAATACAGTCTTGAGCATGAATTTGACATTAAACAGCAATTTCGAAGTACGCTGACACAAGCCAAAAATTACAAAAAATGCTCAAGAAAAATTTGAATGTAGATTACAATTTTATTCCAATTTTTTTAGAAAAATTGATTAACCTATGTGGATTTGTTGTTATTACTAAAAAAAATTAAATCTCATAAATAAATTGCGTGTGAAAATTTTCGCCAAGTACATAAGTATTAATATTAAGAGTTTATTTGCTTATTTTAAAGATAATGAAAGATGTAAAAAAAATAAAGCCATTGAAGAATAGTAGAAAATTGATAAGTAAACTTGTTTTTTTAATGAAAGGAATTATTTTAACGGGTAAGTTGATTAAATATTTTATTATATAAAAATTGATTGGTATATCAGAGAAATGAGAAAAGTAAAATTTAGCCCGTACTTTTTTGTATTCCCTTAAAATATCTATTGTTTATAACAGAAAAAAATTATTTACGAAAATAAATAGTTACAAAAATACCTTTTATTTAGAAAATACTTCTATTTATCAATTTTATAATATTCGTGATTGACTTTATTTTTATATTTAAAAACTATTTAGGTAAGTGTACCTTTAGAAAGGTAAATTACTTATTACTTGTAATATATCCTATTAGAATGAATATTATAAGAAGTTCGAAGTTATAAATACGAGAAAGCATTTGTTATCGGCAAGTCAGAAATCTAGCTATTTCAGTTATCGGCACTTCGATGTGTGAGTGATTGGGCAATAGCTTCCAACAGCTTACTATATATAAAATACTGCCCATCTGCCGACCACCCATGCATTGACGAAGACTGGCACATTTACCTTATTCAACCTAAGATAAATAAATAAAATTTTAATACTCATGTACTTCATGGAATTTTTTTACATGTAGTGTTTTTGGTGGGATTAAATAGCAAGCAAATTATTTAGTTTGCACTCGAAGACCCTCTTTTCAAGAAAAATCAAGACGATATTAATCAATACTTCAGAGTAAATCTATTTTCTATAGAAAATAGATTGGAAGAATCCTTTAAAGTTTTGATGTCAAATTTCTATTTCTCAGTGGAAAATTGAATTTTATATCTTATTCTTTTTTTACATTTCTTTTAATCCTTTCTCGAATCGTTTCAAAATTTTTGCTTTTTCATCAGCAAACAAAATTATACATGAAGAGAAAAATAATTTTAAATTGACGAGAAGGCTTGTTAAGAAAGTGACAGCGAACTTTGTGTCTTTTGTTTTAATTTAGCAGATACATATTTTTGCTATTTATTTCTTTATATTGTTTATTAATTAATTAATTGTTACATTGATAGCTCCTTTCTCGAGGTCCGATAGGGATAGCTGGTCAATGGTATAATTATTTAAAAAATTTTTAAAAGTGTGCACCCAAGCACCAGAGTAGAAATGAGGGTATAATTATTCGTTGAAAATTCAACTACTCAATTGAAATTGGTACTACTTTGTTAACAATTCATTTTTTCGTTTCATGAGTCATCATTTTAGTTAAAGAATCTTTTCTTTTTTCTAAACTTAACAATTTTGTTGAAAATAATTGTTTAATTATTTTTTTCTTCACTGAAAATTTAAGTATTACATGTTAGGTTGAAGATTTACATTCTACAGTTTAGAAAAGCGAACTATTTGGTTGAAAGCTTCTGTATTTTGACGAAAATTCATATTTTGTGGTAGAATATTGATTTTCGTGACTAAATCACCTTTTTGGTTAAAAATTAATGTCCTTAACTGTAAGTTTAACTATTAGGTTGAAAATTCCTTTAAAAATTCAAATCTTTTCTTGAAAGTTAATCTATTTTGTTAGAAATTCCTCATTTTTTTAGAAGCTTAACCTGTTTAGTTAAAAAAAAAATTTCATTACAAATTTTTTTTTAAGTAAAAATTTAAAGATTCCATTTTTGTAGAAAATGTATTTTTTCATAAAAATGAATCTTCTTCGCTACAAATGTATTTTGTTGAAAATTTAACAATTTCGTTACAAAAGAATATTTTATGCTGAAAATTTAAATATTCTTTTTTTAACATGAAAACTGATCTTTTTTGGAGAAATTTAGCTTCGTACTGGAAAATTCATCTCTTTGGTTGTTAATATATTATTTTTTATAGATTCTTGTTTTATAAATTTATTTTTAGAAATGATGATTTACCTATTCTATTTTTGGTTGAAAATTAATCTTTTTCAGTATCAAAATTCCTGTATTTTGTTTAAAAATTAGTCTTTTCTGGTGTAAAATTCATCTTTTGTATTATAAATGTTATTATTGGCTTACAAATTAATTTTTGTTGATAGAAGATTCATAAGTTTTTGTTAAAAGTTTATTTATTTAGTTAAAATTTTATTATTTGGTTGAAAATTCGTCGATTTTTTCAATTGAAAATCAATTTTTTAAACTCTAAATGCAATATATATTTGTTATTAAAAATGGATCTTTTTTTAGTTGAAAATTGATTTATTTTTGTTGTTAACTGGTTGAAAACTTATATTCTCTGGATAAAAAATCAACTGTTTTGCATGTAAAGTCAAAGTTTTACATGTTTGTTGAATTTCGGAGAGACAAGAAAACATCTACTTCAGAAACTATCCCCACTGATGAGAGCGATAAGTTGCCCCGTATCTCCTGATTTTAGACGAGAATCAAACAATAAAGCCAAATAAATACCATTGGAATCTTCATCGTCATCAAAATAAAAAATTAATATTAACTTAGGAAATATAATTTTACAAAAACTAACCACTCAATTTATAACATCATTCGGTTAGAAAAAAGTAAAGAAAATTGAAATTTTTAGGAAAGAATATATAAAAAAAAAATGAATTCGAATGAAAATAAGATTAATACAAAAAACGGCAAACTTCCCAGTAATCTTGACACCAATTTTTTTTGCTTTTTATTTAATTTGAACGCATTAAAATTGTATCTGCTAGCATAAAATGCTAAAAAATAAATGGTTTCCATTATTAAATGTTACTTTTAATATATTTTGTAACAATATATTTAAATTATATTTATAAACATCTGGCCCGATCTTGCTTGCATATTTAAGTCGCTATGGGGTGAGATTAAACAATTGAATACCAAAATTTCTCGAAAACAAAAATATCTCGAACACGAACATGATTAAGCAGGATCCGAGAAATTCTCGTCTTGAAAAGAACACTTTTAGAGTGTACTAACAAATATTTGCGAAGCGTCAGCGATCTATTATGTAGAACCATGATTCAGCAGAATTATTTCATCTATTTTAATCTTCATTTCAAGATTTAACATTTATTTTAAATTCCAACTTCAAATGCAATTTAATCTACCTGGGTTTCTTTTATTTTTTTTTTTTTTATAATAAACTTCTTTATAATATATAAATTGTTTTTTTTGCTCTTATATAATTTATGAATTAGAATTTAAAATTAATATTATTACAAAGATTTTCAAAGATGTGACTTTTCTTTGAAATATACTTTTTTGTTAAAAAATTATTAATATTTTTTAAAATTTAATTATTATATAATTAAAACTTCAATTTAAGACGGAAAACACTTTAAAAATTAAAATATAATGATTCAGACGTAAAGCGCCAACATAACCTAAAGTTATTGAAAAATTATAAATCTTGTTTGATATATAATCTTTTTATGAAAAATACCAATTTTCCACGAAAAACAGCTTGTTAATTTTATTAACTTTAAAAAAGTAATTAATTTAAATCGAATTATTTTTTATTTTTTGTTAAAAAATTATATATCTTTTCTGAATATTAATGATTTTGTAATAAATATTTCAATTTTCGAACAAAAAAATACTTACAAACTCCAAAAATTTTCAAACGTGTAAATTTGATTACTCTAAATAAAATTGGATTAAAATATAATAATTCTGATGTAAAGCACCAACATAATCTCAAGTTGTCGAAAACTTGCAAAAGTGCTTTGATATATGATCTTTTCTAGAAGGAATAATAAGGAGACCCAACTACCAGTGGGAAGCCATTTGAAACTGGCAATAGAAACATTACCGTAAGTAGTAGGCACAATACAGAATGATCTTAAATTTTCGTGCGCAGGTGCGCAGTTTTCCTCCTCCTGTACATGGAAGAGTGTGCGAGTGAGAAAGTTTGTCAAATGGACGTAAGTTAGAGGTTGTGTTGTTTTGTTGATCAGCATATTGTCAAGGGTATGAGAAATTCTCCGCAGGCACTCAGGTAGATATATTTAAAGGTCCAGGTAGCTCGTTTAAATGTTTTAAAGACTTTAAAATATCCTTTCCGAAATTGAAATAAAATATGATCAAAAATAACAAGTAGGGAGCCTGAAATTGAAATAAGAATTCGATCGTAAATAACAAGTAGAGAGGCTATGTCAATAGAGTAGCCGACACTCAAGGGTCGTTTGTTAAGCTATCGGATTAAAATTTAGAAATAGATTTTTTTTTAATTTCATAGTTAACAGTGAGGGCTTTAAAAAGCGAAGTGTATTCGCCTTCTTCGGCGTGTAACTTGAACCACAACCGCGCACTTGACACCTCATGGCTTAGAACAAAAAATTCTTGCCACCTGCATCAAAACAAACGAACAGAATCTCTCTAACTTATGTCAATTTGACAAACTTTCTCACTCGCACACTTTTCCATGTATAGGAAGAGGACAACTGCGCACCTGCGCACGACAATTTAAGATCTTCCTGTAATGTGCATACCACTCACGGTAATGTTTCTATTGCCAAGTGGGGAAACGGAGTTTGGTCTCCTTTTTATTCCTTCGTGGATCTTTTTAATTATGAGATGGTGTTTTGTTCTTTTTATGAAAAATACCAACTTCCTACGAAAAACAATTATTAATTCCGAATTTTTTGAAGCTTTGTTATTTTTATTACCTCAAAAATTTAATTAATTTAGATCTAATGATTTTTCGTTGAAAATAAAAATTTCTTGTGTAAACCGCTAACATATTCTAAATATTTTTTTAAATTGTGGACCTTCCTTAAAATTTAATTTTTGTCAAAAAATTATATATATATTTTATGAAACTGAATGATTTTTAAATAAAAATTTCAATTTCCGACCAAAAAACAATAACAAACTCCAAAACTGTGCAATCTTGTAAATTTTATTACTTTAAGCAAAAATTGGATTAATTAAAAAGATTTTTTGTTCAAAATAAACAATTTCTTATATAAAAAAGAACATAACCTACAGTTATTGAAAATTTGTAAACACTAATAAACACTAATAAAATCCGAAATTGTTGAAGCTTGATAATTTTATTACCTTGAAAAAATTAATGGATTTGTCTCGAATGATTTTATATTAAAAAAATTTTTTTTAATACTCAAAACGTAATGATTTTTGTTTGGAAATGTCAATTTTGCATTTCTAATTCCAACGTGACACAACATTATTCAAAAGATTATAAATCTTCTTAGAAATCGAATTATTTTTTCATACATATGTCAATTTTCAACGAAAAATACCAACACAATCCAAAAATTGTTAAGCTTTTAAATTTTACGATTTTAAACAAAAATCATTCGATTCAAATATGATGAATCTTTGTTAAAAATGAACCTTTCAGTTGAAGCACACAAACATAACCTAAAGTTGCGAATAATTATAAATATTCTTTGAAATCTATTAATTCTTTATTAATAATACCAATAATTTTCGACAGAAAATTCTAAAATAACAGTAAATTGTTCAGAATTTTAAATTATCTTTCAAATATTTTTTTTTGTTTAAAATATGTGATTATCGCTGTTCAACGCTGAAAAAACATAAAGTTGTTAAAATTCATCAATTTCCTTTGAAATTTAATTTTGAAAAAAATCCAAAATACCAACTTTCGACGAAAAACACTAACATATAATCCAAAATTCTTCAAAGATCCTTAATTTTTTATTAATTATAATAAATACTGATTGAAAATACTCTTTTCTAGTATAAATAACTACCAATTAATTTCCAATTAAAAAGTAACACAACCCATTTTGTACAGAAATTTTAAATATTCTTCGAAATATTATGATTTTACATTAAAATTATTTTAAAAAATACTCATTTTCAGCGAAAAGCATTAACATGAAAGATGTATAATATTTAAAATAATTTGTTAAATAATTTTAAAGCATTAATTTAGCCACCCAAGATTATTTCAAAAGTACAAATTTTTCTCAATTCGCATGTCGTTAAACCACATTTTTTAGATAGAAAAGATTAATACTCCCTGTTTGATTTGTTGAATGTGATTCAATTCAGATCAGACCATACCAGACTAACGCTTTCTCATAAATTTATTTCTTTTGTTCGAAGTCCATTTTCATTCCTTTTAGTGACATATCACAGTAAGGTAAAATAAAAAAACGAGGTTTATAGTTACGTTTAAAGCTCAATTATGCAACAATTTCAGATTTTTTAAATTCATTACTAAATTCTTCAGAAATTCTTAGGAGCTATTTTTTAAAATTCTTTTTTAATTTAATGCAAACAACGAAAAAATATATATATTTTTTAAATTTCGTTTTCTATCTCCTAGAAAAAATGGTTTATACACCCCGTCATTTGGATTGAATGCACAAAAGTATAAGAAATAAACAAAAAATTTAACTTGTAAAGTTCAATGTGATAGACAAGTTATATAAGCAAATGTAAATGGCAAACATTTATAGGCTGAAAAAATTCATTTTATTTTTTAGACTTATTGTAATTGTATTACCAGATATGTCTGTAGAAAAAAGTCTGCCACTCAGGCATATTTTTAGAAACAAATTATATAAACAAATGCACATTTTAAGTGGTTTTGATCGACAAGAAAACGTTTCTTCTTCTGATCCTATTGAAATTTTAGTTCCCATCATTTTTATAGGAAAATCTTGCCATGCATCACTAATTTATTTGAAAAAGATTAATTTCTAAGCAAATAGTTAAATTTTCAACCTGAAAGATGGATTCTTCCGGAGCAAAGATTGATGCTCAGATTAATATTCTACAAAAAAAAGTACATTTTCAACAAAATACATAAATTCTCAACAAAGTTAAAATCGTTTTTTTTTAATATTATTTATCAAATCATATTGACAATAATGTGTCCAGATGAAATTTTGTCATTCATCGCTATTTGCTTATTTTATCAACAAGTTAGGAAAATATTTACACATTGTAGGCATTTATACACTGAAAACATCGTTCTTTCTGCTAACCTTGTTAACATTATATTTCGAGTGATGTACATTTGTGCATATAATTTGTTCATAAAGTAAACAAATAGTGAGAAATTAAATTATTACTTGCTTGCGTGAAAACGCAATAAATGTAAATTTGTGCACATCATTTGTTTATAAAATAAATAAATATTGATAAATAACGAAATTTCATCAAGACGCAGCATTTGAAATATAACGTTTAAAACGATTTCTTTCTGGCTATAAATATCTGCAATGTACATTTGTTTACATAATTTGATTATAAAATGTACGATTAGTGATGCATAGCAAGAAATATCCAGAAAACATCATTGGCATTATAATTTTCACGAGAATAGTAGAAAAGTGGATTTCTTTTCACTCAAAACTACCTAAAATGTGCATTCGTTTATGAAATAAAAAAATATAATTGATTGGAAAAAAATATTAATGAAATATTAATGTATTATGTTAACAATAAAAGCAAGCAATTTCAGAGCAGAAATATACTTTGAAGACAAATAATCCATAATTTCGATTATTTCTTAAAAAAATTTGTTTATAAAAATTAACTTTACAAGTTAGGTGGATGTGACACACCTAAATACAGTGAGACCCTTCAATAGATCTCCCTTCTATAGCCATTCCGAGAATTGACGTCACATCACAAGTATGTGTATTAGGAGTTGCGCGGGGTCTGCGGTTGTCACTCAGGCGAGCACTCAGGCGTAAACAAAAACAAAAACAGTACATGCTCTACAGGTTTGCTCCTACCCAATGTCAGCCCAAAAACCGGCGCAATACAAGAGTTTCATTATGCCCATATTACTGACCTCACTTTTTCAGTGTACTGAATTTTATTTGAACTAACTTCATTTGAGTAGGAATTTTGCTAAAAATTATTTTCAAAGAAATCTGAACTGGGACCATTTCTTTACATATTTTCTTTGTACCTTGAAATTTCTTGAACCTAAGAACTTTTTTGATATGTAAAATATCGGCCTCAAACTTCGAGAAATGCAAGAGCCGATAGTAAATTACGTTTATGTAAATTTTTTACATCTCGCAGATATTTTAAATATGAATAAGTTCATAGTTTCAAAAAATTTGAAGTTTAGAAAGAAAATACCCCAAACTCTCGCTTTCAGTCAAGTGTCGGGGGTTGCCTTCAAATAGCCTTGGACTGATTTCGGGGGGGGGGGGGGGGGGGGGGGGGGGGGGGGGGGGGGCAGAAACGTAAACAGTGAGGGCCGTCTGACTCGTTTCCAATTGGAATATATATTTATATAGATAATGTCGCAACCGCTCTCGCCCTACTGCCCTGAGAAACTGCATAAGCCAGCAGTGCTAGGAAGGCTGAGAACGGGACGACTGAAAGCAAGAGTTTGGTGTATATCAAAAAATGGCCTTAGTTTTAATTTCTTTGAAAATAGATTTTATCGAAATTCCTACTCAAATGAAGTACATAAACGTAGTTTATGGTCTGTTGATACATTTACCAAAATTTCAGTGCAATATTTTATTTGCAAAAAAAGTTTTTGAGTTTAAAAAAATGTTCAGTGAACTGATAATGTGATTTCAGTAATATATGTATTTTCTTAACCACTTTTTTCTTTACTACACCTCTGTGCCTTTAATCTAAGCGACAATAAGTGTTTGAAAAAATTTTTCTGTGAGATAAAAAATGAAATTTAAAAGGTCGACATTTGTTTTGCTATTTGTATTAACATAAAAGAATAAAAAAAATAAAAGAATAAAAAATCTACTCCCACTAATTCATGGAAAATCAATTCCTGAATTTTTCAAAAAAATAATTTTAGAATCAGTGCATAATTGCGTTTTAAATGTCATTTTGAACCTCGTTTTATTAATTTCAACGCACTGTACATATATTTGTATTATATAAAATAAAATTAAAACCCCTATTCAGTTTTCATGTAATTTCTCTATTTTACATTTTTATTTCGTATTTTATCAGAGCTCGACCTTTCATTTAAACCAACGTAAAAAAAGCAATAAACGCGCAGTACTCTCTGAATATAGTGCTAATAGAGGTATTGCAATTTAATCGTTGTTTATATAACCTTTTCAATCTCGGACTCGGTGATAAAAAAAAAATGTCAACACCATAAACTGCCGTTTCCTATTTTGCGGTGGTGAATTATCTTTTTTTGTGGGTATGAAATGCGACGACATGGATGTATGATAATGTAATTTCACGAGGTTTTAAATGACAAAGCACGAAAATGAATGGATTTTACGTAACAATTCTCTCACAACTGTGTAGAGTGAATCCTCGCAGGGGCAGACGTAGAAACGTGTGCAAACGACGTGCTGTTGATTTATTGACCCAACCACATAGACTATAGAGGATGTATGTTACTTAAGTCACGTAACGGATTAGTGGCCCTCTCAACGACCCCCCTTGCCCCTTCATTGCATATAATTTTTTATTTTTGTAAATTGTCGTTAGCCTGAATTAGACATAAGAGAGAATTAACTCTACTCAAAAACCTGTACGGGGTAATCCCTATTACGCATTATTAGGCATTATTACTAGAGGTGTGCAAAATAGGGCAGACCAGGGCTGGTTGACCCTTTTTACTTAAGAATTTTTTTGTGACTTCCTTTGTAAACTGAATAGAATTTGGTTTTTATTATATAAAATTGCAAAGCCTTGGCTGGTATTTCGAATTTTTCCACGCATTTATATTCATTTTCCAAAGCGTGGAAGATTTTTTTACAATGCCGTGACAAGTTGGCCAATCAAGTGAGTAGGTAGGCTGGCCAATTCAAACAAACATAGTAGAAAATTCAACAATAAATTCAAGTTTAAACAAAAAGAAAACTTTTTTAGTGCATGTTTAAAGTCAGCACGGGGAAGTCGAATTCTTTCGCCACGAAATGCATTGACATTTTTTCGGTCATTGTTTTTCAACAACTTTTCAAATTATGCTGGCAGGTGTTTTTCCTCGGTCAGATTCTCTTTTGTACGTGGGCATTATGACAAGAACGAAGAGAATACATTTTTCAGAACTTCACGCGTACTGAAAATATAAATCTGTTAATTTGGCGCTTAGAGCATTGGCCAACCTACCCCAAAAAAAGTGATCAATCAGCCCCGGTCATCTTTTAAGAAATAGGATCAATTTGTAGGTAGTTTGTAATATAAATAAATAATAAATAATAAAATAACAATGCGATAAAATGACAGTTGATGTCTTTATACAACATAGTCCACTCCTACTTGTCGTGGTGGCGCTATAAACATTTCCGTTATTTAAAAATAAAGCATTGGTCAAACTGTCTCATTGGCCAACCTGCCCCGATCTCCCTTACTTCGAGCTGAATTGTAGCCCAATGTTAGGCGCGTCGAAAGTCGAACATTTCGACTTACATCGCAGCTTATGAAGCAATTTCTGTTAAAACACGGCGTTACACTACTTCAGCAGCACCCGTATAATCATCACCTGGCTGCTTGTGCTTTCTGGCTGTCTGTTTCTTAAATTGAAGTATCCTCTAATCGAAAAACGAATATAAGACGTAAAGGAAATCAAAAAAGTAATACGCTGAAGCAGCTGTTAGCTATTTTCTCTTACTATACTGGTACACCACAAGGTCGGATACTTTCTTGTTATAATCGTGCCAGTAACACTAAAAGATAGAGAGTATAGTAGGGTGGTCCAAAAATGCATTACATTTTTTCTCTCGCATTTTCGTGCACTCAAGACCCATCCCAATGGGAAATTGACTACTGGCGTAGTACTGTGCCAGCACTGGCAGCGTCAGCGCAATGCTGACCGTTGGTAATGGCACAGTGCTGGCAGGACCTTGGGATGATAACTATGTTCGGTATTGGCTTTCAGTACTTCACCAGTGCTGGGGGGCAGTACTGGCAGTCAGTACTGGCGCTGTAATAGACATGAAGATTAGACAGAGTTACGCCGACGCTCGTTTAAATTTATAATAAGCAGAGGCCTGCATAAGATATGTGAACTACAATATCGCTTAAAGGATAGATTAGCTTTATTTTTCGTATGAATTTATATACATTTATTACGAATCCAACAAAAATAACGGTGGCTGCTCGTTGAATAAAACTCAACTCAGATACGATTGAACATTTTTAAATTTTTCACTTTTTTCGGCTTAAATTAAAGATAATATTTTAGGCTCTATGTCGCATAATTGTCAGATTTTTGCAACAATTTTCCCAGGTCATGCTGAAAGTTTAAGTCGAGGTACAAAATTTGAGAAAACCTTGAATTTTTTATTGAAACCTCTCACGTTCTGTCTTTTTTTTAAAACGTCAAAAAATATCTATTAGGTATTAATCGACGTGGAATTTCAAAAGCTTTCCAACTGTTTTAAAAAAATACCCTACCTCTTTTCTTCACCGAGTTATCGTCGTTCAAAGTCGGCAGTGTTTTTAATAGTTCTCGCACCAATCGTGCTTACAATTTCCGACGGTAGCAAACATAACAATTTCCGACGGTAGCAAACATATACACATGCACACATACACATATATATATAATTGCTTTTTGATCTATGATTCATGCCAGTATCGGTACAGTAATTGAACTGCAATTCCCCCAGTACTGCTCCAGTATTCGTTCGCCAAGTCTTGGCTAGACGTTGGCATGGCCAATTCAGCCAGTACTGGGCCAGCAATGGTCCGCCAAGATTTGGTTGGACGTTGACAAGACCACAGGCTTAGTACTGCGTTAGATTTAAGTTACGGCTCAATACAGGCATTTCCCATTGGGATGTAATGTGTCAATTTTATTCATAATCGTCATTATTAGGTGAACCGCGTTGAAACACAACATTTATCTTTACATATACCCATAGAATATAAATGAATAATGCATTTTTAAATATCACCATAAAATGTGAAATTTTCGTTGAAAAGGATACAATTTTAACAAAATACTCCAAACTCTCGGTTTCAGCCAAGTGTCGAGGGTTGCCTTCAAATGGCTTTGGACTGGTTTCGGGGGGATAGAAACGTAAACATTGAGGGCCGCCTGTCTGGGGTGACTGAAAGCGAGACTTTGGTTTATTTGAATTTGCTATCAAAAAAGACAAATTTTTCAGGTGACAGTTGAAAGTTGATTGAGTTAAACGATATTTTAGCAAAATAGTTTAAATCTTTGCCAAAAAGATTAATTTTCAACAAACAAGATCAATTTTTGAACACAAAAGACGAACTCTTCTAAAAATGCATGAATTTTCTACCAAATACTTGAATTTTCAACTTATACATTATAAATTCACTAATAACAATGAAATAGTTAAATTTTCAGATAAAAAATTAATTTTTAACGAAAGAAACACGAATTTTCAAGAAGAAAGTTAAAATGTCAATCAAAGATGTGTATTAAAAAAAATAATGGGCAAAGTAGTGCAACCGCAATTACTGGAATTTTTAATAAAAAAAGATTAATTTCTAAACAAATAATTAGATTTTCAGCATAAAGATCAATTTTCAATAAAATAGATCAATTTTCAACAAAGTTGTTGATTTTTGAAAAGAAAAAGGCATATTATGTATCTACAGAAAAGTTGAATTTTCAGGCCGAAAATTTTAATTTTTAACCCCAAAAGTTGATTAATATTTTACCAAAAAGAGGACTTTTCAACAATTAAATATGCCAATTTTCAACAAATTTTGTTGAATTTTGTACCAAATATTTAATATTTTAACCAGAAATATGAATTTTTAATTAATAAAATAATTTCTCGACAAATTGTTGAATTTTCAAGTTAAAAAGAAGGAATTTTCTACAAAACAGTTCAATTTTCAACTTATTATGAATCCTCAACCAAAAAAAGTGAATTTTTAACAAAGTAGTTCAAATTTCTACCTGGTACTTGAATGTTTGATCAATAAAGATGAATACGTAACAAAAAATATAATACCTAACACTTCTACCAAAAAAAATTTTAATTTGAAATTAAAAACAATTTAGTTCAACTAAAAAAGTCGAATTTTTAACAAAACATTTAAATCTTGGACCAAACCAGTTTAATTTTTAATCAAAGGGTTGCATTTTTAACCAATAAAGATTATTTTGCAACCAAGAAGATTAATTGGATCAAAATGGAATACTTACATTTTTAACCAACAGATGAATTTACAATAAGACAATGAGTTTTCAAGCAAAAATTCCAAACTAAAAATAAAATAGTAGACTTTTCAATCGAAAATAGTTTAAGTTTATATTGAAGCAAAAAACAAGAAAAAGGGTAAAATGGGAGTTTTTTTTAAAGCAGGGGGGAGAGATGAAGAATAATTTTAAAAAAGGGAGTATTTAAGTATTATACCGTCAATTTTCGCTGTATTGCCAGCATACGTAAGAAATAGATTTTAAATCATGAAAATATCAGTTTTAATAAAACTTTGTGAAATTCTAGTGTTACATAAGAGACATTCGGCGCACAAATATTTTCGAAAATGTTCAAAATTACTGGAGTTACGCTATATGTTGAATTTTAGTATCATATTTTGTATAATTATCGATATTTCAGAAACCATAGAATGAATTTTTATAAAACTTGGAGGCGTTGTAAACAAAAGTATACCTTTTAATATCATAATACAGCATTTTTTCAAATATTTACCAAAAAAATCCAAAAAATCTACTATTTTAATTTTTCTTGAATGAATATTTTGATACATTTTAAAAATAGGTGTTATTTAATAAAAAAGTTTTTACTTTTTTAGTATAATTTTTCAATGATCACATTTTATTTAAGACTTTTAAATGCACTCAAATTGTTTATAAATCAATTGGATAATTACCTAAAAATAATTTCAAGTCGGTTACAGTAAGAAGGAAATGTATAATATTATAAACAAATTAATGAACGAAAGTCATTTCTTCATGATTCGCAATTATTAGACCTGGTAAGACAATTCTAGTTGACTTCGCAAAAAGTAGGCCCATTCATGCAAGAATGGTTCCAATATTATGTACATAAAGTGCTCCCCCCCCCCCCTTCCGTAACAGATCGTGAGATAATTTATCGACTCCCTGAAGCTGTTTCTATATTTAAGTAGTGTCACATACAAGGGTTTACTGCATTCGCGATTGTCACAAATAGTTTTGTACGGTCACTGCATTAATAAAACCACCTAGTACTTGTGGTTACATTGAAAATAAACAGCATAAGCATCACAGTAAACACGTTGAATTCAGAAATGTACTTAATTTTAGAGATTTAAATTAATGATTTTAATCAATTCAAGTTTTTATATTTAACGTGTTACTTTTTCAATTATTCTTTTTCACTGCGGTATCTGTGATGACTTTTAATTTATTGCTTCATCATAGAGGAGGATTGTCATGATCCAGATTATCAATTTAATCTTTTTGACATATTTCGATATAATATAATATTTCCAAATTTGGGTATGTGTGTGTAACTTTATGCTGTTCGCCATACCTCGCAAAGTAAAAGAGCTACGATCATAAAATTCGGACGAATTGTTGCACCAATTGACATCCCAATATGATAGGATTTTGAGCTAGATCGGCCATTTAGTAGTGATTTTTAAAATTTCGAGATTTCAAGAAAAAATTTCCTATTTTATATGAGAAAAACTTGTTTTATATTAAAAATACAACAATGCGATATCTATTAAATTTGTTCGCGTCTTCGAGACGCATCGCTCGACCTCTTGTTGAACCTTTTATGACTGACCTACGTCGTTTCACGAAGTTGCAAAAAAACATGTGTAATCTTTTTATATCAGAAAATTTTTTCTCATATTCGGTATTTGCGACAGTACTGTGTCTGACTTGATTTTTCGCGTCTTCGTGACACGTCGAATGATATATTGACGTACTTTCTATTAACTCTTTTGGGCTACCAATAGCAATTTTAATTCATTTCAAAAATATATTATTTGTCGTCATGATATGATGAAAACTTTTTCTATATTAAGAATACAAAAGTAATGTATTGTATATAAGTGTTGGCATCTTCGAGCTGCTTCCAATGTTGAATTGAAGAACCTTCCATGACCTACCATAACCTTCAAATTTGTATATAACAAAAACTGCCGAAAAATCAGAATAAATGCTAAAAAGTTGCAAAGCCCAAAGCCTCTGGTGTTTTTTGGTTTTGGTTTAGCATATGGTTAATTTTCAAGAGGAGTCTTGATTTTTAACTTGATACACCTAATATTGATGATTCTGAATTACAAAAACGTCTTTTTTCTTAATGGAAATACGTGTTAAACTGCATTGTACTTGCGGAATCTCTCAATTTCACTTTTTTTTTAAATGCATTAATTTTTTTGTGGATTCGAACAACCATGGGGGCGATATGCACGAAAATTTTAAATCAATTAGACCACCTTACTGTATAGTGTGTACCCAGATTACACTGTACCCTATTAGCTTCGTCTGGTGCGGGTGAATTTCAAATACAGTGAGATTCTTCAATAGCCCTTCCTTCTATAGCCCTTCCGAGAATCCACGTCGTTCCGCAGATAGGTGTAACAGGAGCTGTGCGGCGTGCGCGCGGTCTGCGGTTGTCAATCAGGCGAGCACTCAGGTGTGAGCAAACAAAAGCGGAGCGGGCTATAATGAGTTAGTTCCCGCCCACCGCCAGTCCCAAAATAGGCGCTATAGAAGAGTTTCACTAAATAAATACATATACGAAAGTCCATATAAGTAACATTAAAAGGAACACTCATAAAAACTGACAGCATTCTATGGATTAATATTAATATTCCTTTTAAAAAGAACTTTAGGTAAATTCATATTGGATTAGGAATTTTTTGCGAGTGAAAGAATTAAAATTTACGCTTCTTTTGAACGTACTATTTTAGTCTATTATGAAATTCCCCATACACGTTGACTTATAGAGCTGAAATCTGTTTCTACTAAATCAATGTAATAACATGAAAAAGAAAAAGTAAGTCTTTATTGCAGTTTCCAAGCGTTCACATGTTAAATTAAATCGCAGTTGAGCTTCATTGTATTCTATATTTTATAAAAAAGAGTCCAAAATAATAGTGAATAAATTAATAAAGAAATTTAATATCAAATTACGGTTGATGCAATATTCTTTCAGAGAAAATAATCAATTCTAAGTAATGGCTGTCCATAAACTGCGTTAACAATTTTGTGATATTCGCCCCCCCCCCCCCCCC
>NC_046663.1:87235113-87242774 GCF_010883055.1 Belonocnema kinseyi
AAAATAAAGAAACTCAAAATTCTCTTTAAGTATATAAATACATTCGTTTTTAATTATAATCAGGGAATAATAGAAAAATACATTATTTTAAATAAAGTCAATGTAAATACAATACTGAATTAAATATGTAACTCTTTAACTTCTTCAGATTTCCAGTTGAAATATACTGCATTATCAGCCAAAAAAAATCTTTTCCAAAAATTATGAATTTTTAACAAACAGCAAAATTAATGTTAAACCAAGCAGTTGCATTAACAACCAAATAGTTGAACTTTCAAGGAAAAATAGTAAAAACTTACCTACATTTTTTACTTAAATTTTCAAACAAACAATTATGATCCAACAATATGAATTGTTAACAAAGTAATTCAACTTTCAACAACAAATTTAATGTTTTAAGACAAAAAGAATCATTTTTAACTAAATATTTAAATTTCGGAACAAAAAAATAATTTTCCACTGAGAAAATTAGTGTGCAAAAAGACAATTTTTCAACAATATACATAAATTTTGAATGGAAATGTTGAATTTTGAATCTAAAGAGACGAAACCTAACTAGAACCGGTTAGGTTTAAAAGCAGCTTTTCCGACAAATATAGTTGAATTATCAAATAAAATTATGATCTCCAACAAAATAATTATTCTTGCACTATAGTGAAACTCTTATATAGCGCCGATATTGGGGCTTTTGTTTGTTCACGTCTGAGTACTCACCTGAGTGAGAACCGCAGTCCCTGCGCACCCCACGCAGCCCCTTTTACACCTACCTGTGGTGCGGCATCGATTTTCAGAAGGGCTATGAAAGGAAGGGCTATTAAAGGGTTTCACTGTAATCAGTTCAACTTCCAACCAAGGAACTAAATTTTTAATACAAAAGTATTACTTTTTAACAAAATAGTTACATTTTCAATAATTAAGAAAATGTTTAGATATAATTTAGACGAAAAATGCTATTGTACACCGAGAGACTTTTTGTTAGAATAAATGATAAAAATGAATGAGAATTTAGTATAATATCGTTTCAAAACAGGAAAAGCAGGAGTTGCGTATCAAAAATTAATATAGCGGTTTTCAGCCGTCAAAACTAATATTTGTCTTTGAACAAATGGAAAGGATGTTGCATTAACTGTTATAAAACTTGCGAGAATTTAAAATTCAGTATATAAAAGTTAGCAACCGAAGTTAAAACGATAGGTATATATTTTATTTGAAAGAGCAAAAACATCGTTTGAAGTTGTCATACAAAGCATATGAGAATCTTAAACGACTATATGAAAAATAACTCACACCAGCAAACGATTTAGCCTTCAGAAGGAGAAACTAAATACACAAATTAAATGCAGCTTAATACATAAACACGCGTACAATTAGTATTTTTATTATTATATACTTAATTTATTTACGTCATACATAATCACATGCTTAATCTTTATGAAAAATCGGAACGGCGGCGGCGAGATTCGCACTTAATTTACCTAGAGCACTAACGCATTCCCTAACAACTAAATCCCACGGCTAACTTACATTTTGGAATATTTGGCAAAAATCTCGGTTAAGCGGCATCGCTTGAAAACTCAGGGCATTATGATTTTCAATAATTAATTTGAATTTTTTATAAAATACATTTTTTAACGGAACTGATAATATTCTTGTATGAATAACATTCTCTAATTTGACATCTCAGTAACTCGGCATAATAAACTTGAGTGTATTTAGATGTAATATTTTATAAATTGTAATCATTAAATTAAACCCTATTACCTTAGTGTATAAATTTCATGAGAAAGCATGCCAAATGTTTGAAATCCCACATTAAATTAATTAATTTAAAATAGAAAGAGTTAACTTTTATTTAAAATGTTGTGGATCTTAATCTTTCGGCTCAATCGGGAAATGGCGGAAACAATCGAAATCGAGGAACATTCTCAAACGAAACTATATGAAAAATTAAGAATAATGATTTCATAGTTTGCTATGCGTGTCAGATGTCTGTCAGCTTCATATTGACAATATCAATTTCTACAATACGTTTTCGAGATTATGATATTGACAATTCTTTTTATTCTAATTATTTTTCGAAAACTAAAATTAAAGGTTTCTCAGTGTAGCTTTTTTCATTTTTTCAACAAGTTCATTTGTCAGTGTTTAATATATTTTTATAACCAGAGTTTATAACAAAACTTGTAGATATTTTTTGGTTAAACAACTGTTGTCTTGGAATTTTTTTCGTCTCTTGTGCCGTTTTTCCAAAAGTTAATTTTTTATTTTTAATCTTCTTGTTTACGATTAAAAGAAAATTGACTGGTCCTGTCTACAAATTATTAATGAAAAACTTTGTAGCTCCTTTTTGGATGAACAGTTTTTATTAATTCATTTTTTATAGCTTGTGACGTTTGTCCAAAAATTTAATTTTTTTATTCCTAATGTTGTTTTTTATGAATAAAACAAAGACTGCTCATCCTATCGAAAAATAATTAATAACAAATGTGTAGCTTTTTTAGATAAATAAGTTGTGTCTTATTATTTTTTTTATACCTTCTTTAGTTTGTCAGAAAATTTGTTATAATAATCTTGTAGAGCTTTCAAAAATCAGTGTTTTTCTTCTCTTGACCTTTTTTCATCTCTTGACCTTTTTTCATATCATGCGTTGTTTGTAATAAAATGTTCATTTTAGTTTTTAGGGGAGATTTTAAAAATGCTATAACTCTGATAATGTTCCTTTTATCGACAAAGTTCATGAGGATACATTGTTCTAGTTTCCGGGTACTTAACTCTTGAAACAAAATTGTCTCAAAAATGTTCAAAATACTCTTACTTTTTTAAATTTATCATCCGAAAACGTACTAAATTTTATCTAAGTCCGTAAAGTTGCCAACGCTAATACCCCCCCCCCCCCGTCATACCCTGTTTCCGACCTACATGATATAGCTAAATATGCTCCACGTTGCCATCCGATCTAATCAGACGGACGACAGAAAACGTATTTATACTCAACTCCCAATATAAAAATGGTATCAAGCATGGCTTGCGGTGGCCTTTATCCTAAATCGGGGATATCCAAATTTAATCAGGCAGGACCACATGCATAATTTCTTGTCGATTTGGAGTTATAACGAAACCTGATGCAACCCAATGGGAAATGTCTGCATTGAGCCGCCACTTACATCTGGCGCAGTACTGAGCCAGACGTCCAGCCAAACCTTGGTGGACCAGTGCTGGCGCAGTACTGGGTGAATTGGTCATGCCATCGTCAAGCAAAAAATTGGGCAAACGAGTTCTGACGCAGTCTCGCTACTAAAATATAGTTCTTGATTTATAGTTTATATAGTTTATATAATTATATAGTTCTTGATAATAATTAAATTTTTTTTAGAATGTTAGTATTATCTATGACATGTCTTTATAGTTTGAACTGGAGAATTCAAAGGGAATTATTGCTTGCTTCCCCAATGCAAACTGTAAGCATGTACTATACATAATACCAATTTTTTTAATTTTAATACATTTGTTACCGAATTCTGAAATATTTCATTTTCATAACTATCTATCCTTAGAGCGATATTATACTTCACACATCTTATGCAGGCCTCTTCTTGTTATAAATTTAAACGAGCCTCGGCTTAACCCTGTCTAATCTTCATCTCTAGTAATGCGCCATTACTGGCTGCCAGCACTGGCGCAGTACTGAAAGCCAGTACCGAACATAATTATAATCTCAAGGTCCCGCTAGTACTGTGCCAATACTATCGGTAAGTATTGCGCCGACGCAGCCAGTACTGACATAGTATTGCGCCATTAGTCAATTTCCAATTGCAAATTAATGCGCTGAGAGTGCAGCTCTCAATGCTGTTTTTCACGCTTGACTGAGCAATGACCACCGCCTGTTTTTCGGCCGGCCTCATCGGGAGTTGAGTTTAATTTGATTGATTTAAAAATAAAAGAGAATGAAATCAAACGATGAGAACTTATCATTCAGGTCTTTTGACGCATTCCCAATAAAGGGCTTCGGAGACAAGCATCAATAAAAGAAGATTTAATTAAAAGTTTTTTTTTAAGCATGAGGCAGGAAGCATACTTTTCCGTGGATATTCGTGGACATAAGGACTCTAATGCTTTTTGGAGGATGTTCTTGAAGTGGCAATTTTACAAGAGGATGAAGTGGTATTCGTGCATCAAAAAACAGGAAATTTAATTTGTTCCTGAATGTTGAGACTCCCTTGTTGAGCTCCTCTCTTTGCCTATTATAATTTTACCCTTACTTAATCTGGAACGTAAGCTCCTATACTCTGTTGCAAAACTTTATATGTGCATACATTTTCACAAATTATCTCTAATTAATTAAATTTTAAACTGCCTCATTGTAAATCGCTGTAAATAGTTACAAATTTAATTTTGGTTCAGTTATTTTTATTTACACTGGTATGCGGCTGCATCATTCATGTTTGAAAAAAATGGCATAATTAACATGCACTGGCCAGAAACGAGTATTTGGGATTATAATTATTGTTTTTAAGAGAGATTAAAAAAGTATATGAAATTATAATATGAATTCACATCATAGAATGAAAGTTTTCACTAGTTAATTCTCTTGATTTAAATATATAGTTTCGTTCGAAGAAAAATGTTGGTTGAAACTCGACAAAATTTATTACATTGGCAAGCAAACATTTTGATAAATTAATTGTAAACTAAAAAGATTAACTTCCTACCAAAAAGACGAATTTTCTTCAAAATATATGAGTTTTCATCTAAAAAAGATATATTTCAAACCAAAATTGAATAGTTATATTCAAAACAAGATTTTTAAACAAAATAGTTAAATTTTCAACCAAAAGATGAATTTTTCACCAAGAAGATTCATATTCTATCACTAAATACGAATTTTCAACAAAATTTATAAATTTTTAGTCAAATAGTTCAATTTGAAACAAAATATGGACTAATTTAATTTTTTACCAATGAAAAAACAATTATTCAACAAAATAGTTAGATTTCTGACCAGAGAAATAAGTTTTTCAACTATAATGATGAATCTTTAATTTAAAGAAATTAAATTCGGACCAAATAGTGGAATTTTTTATTAAAAACATTAATTTTCCACGAAAAATGAGATAATCTTATTTTCAATTAAGAAAATAATGTTGTCAAAAAAAACATATTTACAATAAAATAGTTAAATGTTTAACCAAAGAAATGAATTTTTTTAATACATGAATTTTAAACTGAAAATTTTTGGATTATATTTAAGCGCTGCAGGGGTAAGGAGGAGTTAAAACTAAAAGTTATAAGTATGGCTTATTTTTTACACACTCCTCTTCCTCTTCCTCCCTAAAAACCTTGGCACGTTTCGATGGAACCCTGTCGTTAAGGTGTCTTTACGATATCGTAAATAAGTCGTATGATCTGACGATTTCTTTACGATATCACAAAGACACCGAAACGACGTGGACATAGGATGTCGTAAAGATGTCTTAAAGATGTATCGATGTCGTGAAGACGTCGCCAAATTTTGTGCCCACTGGGATGAGATCAATTTTTCGATAATCCAAAATTTTCCCATGTTAATCAAATGAGATGTTGAAGTGCCCGGTGGCACGTGTTAATACTTGGATTAAAAAAAACTACGTATTTATTTCGTCCGGAAATGGAAGAAAAGAAATCTATAAGCAACAAAATATTTATTTGACAAATATTTGGAGATATCCCAACATTTATTAAAAAAAAATCAGCTGAAATTCAAGAAATTGATCGGGTTTCTTGTTTCGATTTTTCAATACTTATATGAAAATGTATACTACTGTACGTTTAACCCTAAAGCTAATTAAATGAAATTGGCTTTAGGGTCAAACCTTTGATTGAATGACAAATTGATTTCAATTTTGTTGCTCCCTAAAGCGAATTTCACCATCAACATGCAAATATTATTAATATTAGTCTTTTTGAAAAATAAAAATATTTTTTAAATAAGTACTAATAAATGTAGAGTTTTCCGAGAAGAAATCTGCAAGAAACAAAATATTTATTTAAGAGATATTAAAAAATATTTCCAGTAAAAAATTCAACTACAATGTAAATTAATAACATTCTAATTAAAAAAGAAAAATAATTTTAAAAATTAATGGTACAGTATTTCGGAAAGAAATCTAGAAGAAACAAAATATAAATGTTCTGTTTTATTAAATTTGTATGCATCCAATTTGCAAAAAAATTGCCGAAACCCGGGATTGAACCGGGGACATTTAGATCTTCAGTCTAACGCTCTCCCAACTGAGCTATTTCGGCTGATGTAAGTTTAGAGCTTAAGCGTGATGAAAGCCACGGAATACCCCTTGATTCATAACACCAATGAATATAGAACTAAATATAAATAAAATTAAACACAAAATTTAAGTAAAAAAAATATTCTGAATTGAAACCTCAGAATAATAATTTCTGACCTCTCGCGAATAAAAAAAGGGTTAGATTCCAGATTAGGGGCGTCACCTCTATTTTGACAGGAAAAACAATTATTTTTTAAAAGAGTATTAGAATCTTTAGTTGAATGATAAATGAATCGGTTTGACGAGGCAAAAATTTTAAATTATTGTTACTTTTGTTACTATGATGTCTCAAATATGGGTCTGTCACGATATATCGCAATGATCATATTTAACGAGAAGTTGGAAATATGGGTAGTGATTTGACCAACCTTATTCTTCTTACTAGTCATCGGGGTGAGTTCCCGCCCCCATGAAACGTTGCAAAAGGGTAGGGTTTTGATAAAATTATTTTTGTGACCTGTCAAAGGAGAGTTTCTGGCCGTTTGTATGTTTAACAGCACCTAAACGGTGAGTTAAATATGGTTATTCTGATATCGTGGCATAACCATATTCAAGTTCTCGTAGTTACAAAAATAACAATAATTGTAAACTTCTGTCTGGTCAAATCGCTTCATTTATCGTTTAGTTAAAGATTCTAATAGTTTTTTGCAGAAAAATACAATTTTTTATCCAAAAAACAGGTGACGTCCCTATTCTGCAATTGCACCAAAAAAAGGTTCTTGATCGATCAATTAGGTATTTTCACTTCAACCATCAGCTGACTTCACTTTGTTAAAAGCTGTGGGGAAAACAATGGATCAAATGAATGGAACAAGACTTTATTTCTGTAATATCTTTGTAATTAACAATAATTATTACAATTTCATTATTTCATTGAATAGTAATTAATATATAAAAACTATTTTTCAACTACACTTATATAGAAAAAATTAGCTTTTACGAAGATATTAGCAAAATAGGGCAAAAATGAACTGAATTCCATACATCTGGTCCCTTGTTTCCCCTCAGCAATCTACGAAGTGAAGTTAGCTGTTGATTGAATTGAAAATACCTAATTTGAACTCTGTATTCCGCGCGAAATTCAAATCAGGGAAAGATTTGATTAATTCGAAAAATTATATTTAGTAAACGATATTTTGAATTTGAATATATGTATATAATATAATAATTTTTAATGATTAAATTTCTTATGCACCATGCTGAACATTCTCAATTTCGAATACCAATTTAGGAAATTTTTCATCTTGTTACACCATAAATTTCAAGTATTCAACTTGGAACGACTTCTGTCATTTTTCTTGATAGGTTTGTTAACAATAGGTTTTAAGATTGTTTAATTTT
>NC_046663.1:87242874-87244983 GCF_010883055.1 Belonocnema kinseyi
AGTTTGAGACCGATATTTTATGTATAAAAAAAGTTCGAACGTTCGAAAAATGTTGAGGTTCAGAAAAAAGATGAAATAATTTTCAGTGAAGTTCCTACCAAATTGCAGTACCTAAACGTACTTTATTGTACTCTAATACATTTTCCAAAGTTTCAGCTCGATATTTTATTTATCAAAAAAAGTTCTTAGGTTTAAGAAAACATTCAGTGAACTGAAAAAGTGAGGTCGGTAATATAGGTATTTAGCTGTGTCACATGCCCTTAAATGTGATAGTGACTTTGTAACAAAGCTAAAATATTTTAACATTTGTATGTTTCCAAATTTTTAAAAATCACCTTACTCTCTTCTAAATTTTCCCAGCAATTTTAAGAAAATTTGTTTATTCTCTTGAAAAAATTCAAAATTATTTTCAGTTCTACTAAATATTTCTTGAATTTACCCACTTTTGTTTTGTTTTATTTTGTAATCTTACCATATTGAAACATTTTGCTTTAAAATCTTCTAAAATATTTTTATAAATTTTCGAAAATTCTTTGTTATGTTTAAAAACCTTTTTTAATTTTTTCTGCATTTTTTATTTATTCTCTAAGATTTTAAAAATTGCCCTAAAATCTGTCAGCTTCTTCTTTGACCATTTTTGAAATTTTCTCAAATCTTTTTAAATAATTTCTTCAAATTAATTTTTCGAAATAGAAAGATATTTTAATTTTTCCAGAAACCTGAAAAAATATCTTTCATTTTTGTGAAACTTTACCAAATTAAGAAAAAAACTTTACAAGTTTCATTTATTTTTTAATCTTTTCAAAACTTTTGAATATCTCTCAAACTTACTCAAATTTTTTCCAAAATTATGTAACATGACAAAATTGCAAAATTTTGCTTGAAAATCTTTCAAACCCTTTTAAAAAATTTGAAATCTCCCATGAACTTCAAGAACTTTTTCACATCCTGACAAAATTCAGTTTACTTAAAAAATTTGTAAAACTTGAAAAATTAAAAAAAAATGGCCTCAACGTCTTCAATATACATTTAACCCACATTTTAAAATCTTTGAAACTTCAAATTATTTTTTTGAAATAAAACCGAAACCATTTCTTCTCAGATCTTTTATAATTATTAAAAAGCTTCTAACTCTTTTATTCGGGGTCTTCGGGTATTTTCATACCGGAGAGATAGTTAATAGAAATGATTCGATAAAAAAAAGAAAAACACTATTAGAAAAATCCACTGTGTCGTTTTCACAATAATTATATAAATAAACTGTTTTCTTGATACATTTTAAAGAGTTTTTTTAACGGCTCTACATGACAAAAGACACATCACAGTCAAAACAACTAGAACAAAGTTTAGCGCCGCCCCATGGCCGTTTTCAACACATGGGCCATTTTAACTACGGCAAAAACTATTTTTATAATTAACAGGGAAACAATTGTTTAGAAAAAATTGAAAATTGATGTCTAGCATTAATTTTACATAAAACTGGTATTTTCCATTTTTTGGGGACATTTTTCGACCATAATATACAGAAGTTGCGAGGGGTGTGGGGTAAAAATGAAAAGTTATTCAATGGAAACTAGTCTTTGAAAACTCCATAAGAAGTCACTTTACTTTAATTCACAAAAAGTTTTCGTTTTCCAATTTTTTGAATGCTTTCCACTTTCTAAAAGAATTTCTCTTTTTCCATTCTATTTTCTATAAACTTCCCCTTTTTGTCGTTCTTTTATTTAAATGCGAACTAAATTAATAAAGGCAATAAGAAAATCCAACTGTTTTTGTTGAACATTCATGTATTTGGTTAATAAATCATCTTTTTGTTAGAAAATTAATCTCCTTGAATGAAAAATCATGTTTTTGGTTACGAATTTAACTATTCGGTTGAATGTTGAACTCTTTTGCTGAAAATGTTCTTCTTTTGGTTGAGAATTCATCTTTTTTGGTTGGAAAATCCCTCTAATTAATTTAAAGTTGAACCATTTTGCAAATAATATTTTATAATATATTAAGATAATTATATATATACCACCTATCTCACGGTCGTGAGACGTGGTTTTGGCTGAAATTTTACCGCGATTTCGCTGGAAGCGGGTGCAATTTTCCAGATTAGCACCC
>NC_046663.1:87245083-87249894 GCF_010883055.1 Belonocnema kinseyi
GTTGAAATATATTTTTTTACATCTTTTATTATTAAGCTTTGTACTTAAACGTAGTTTTCTTTCGACTCTTGCATTTCTCAAAGTTTGGGACCGATATTTTATATATAAAAAAAGTTCGAACGTTCAAAAAATGTTGAGGTTCAGGAAAAAGATTAAATAATTTTCAGTGAAGTTCCTCCAAAAATGCTGTACCTAAACGCACTTTATTGTTCTCTAATACATTTCCCAAAGTTTCAGCTCGATATTTTATTTACAAAAAAAGTTCTTAGGTTCAAAAAAACATTCAGTCAACTGAAAAACTGTGGTCGGTAATATAGGTATTTAGCTGTGTCACATGCCCTTAAGAGTTGGTTATTTCATTGTAATGGAAAAAAATATTTTAGGATTTATCATATTCCTTGTTTGTCATATATAGATACAATAATTATATTTATTATATAGTAGCATTAAATTGTAAAGCGGCAATATAAACAAAATTAGCTCTTCATCACTATATTTTAAAGTGTTTGAATATCCGGGACTAATACAAAATAACGAAAGAAAGAAGAACTAAATCATAAATTAGCGACAAAAAAAAAATTGCCGAATTATAAAATGAACGAATTGTTAAATTCTCATAAATATTTCTGTTTCTGTAATTTAAGTTTGAAGAAATTTAAAATTTCCGAAAATAATGAATAAATTATTAATGAATGATTCATTAAATTGTTTGGCTTAGTTATAATTCTATTAATTACTTATAAATTAATAATAAATTAACTATGTTGCAAAATTCTAAATTTCGAGAATTAAAAAATTTATCGGGAACTTAATAATTCGTTTATTTTAGAAGTCGGTCGAAGTCGGTGAATTTTAGTTTTGGATATTCTGAAATTTGGAAAATTTTATAATTCAGTAATGATATATATTTTCGGCATTTTTTTCATTCATTTGTGTATTCCTTATTTATTTTTTATTATTCTTCATAATTTCTGAATATCTATGCAATTTTTCTAAATTTGAATTATGTCAATTTTGCCGCTTTTTCCTATTATAAACAAAATAATACGTAAGTAAATAAGTCTCATTTACTACTTGACTCTACACTATGGTTTTGTAGAACAAAGTTACTACTAGCGCCGCCGCATGGCCTTTTTCAACTCTCGTGACACATTTTTTGCATTGGGCAGTACAGTGGAAGCACCCCCCTGGTTTAAATTGATCTGGTTTGGTTGCGAATTTAACAACTTAATAAAAAAATTAATTATTTGCTTAAAAATTAACTTTTTTGTTACAAATTAATATTTTTTGGTTTAAATTCAACCGTTTAGTTAAAAATTCAACTATTTTTATTTGCATTAATTTTTTTGTAAAAAAAATAACTCTTTTTGTGAAAAAATCATATTTTTGTGTTGAAAATTCAAACGTTTTATAGATAATTCCTCTTTTGGCTTTAAAATTCAACACTGTTGTTGAAAATTTATGTTCTTTGTTGAATATTTGTGTTTTTTGGTTGAAAATTAATCTTCTTGCTACAAAATATATCCCTTAGATACCTATTTTGTTATTATAATTTTAGGCAATGTTACTTTAAGGTTGGGGGGGGGGGGGTCTAAGAGAAAAATACTGTTGTCAACAAGGACATACTGTCAAACACAGCGCTCTTCTCTGATTGCTTCCGGCCGAAGATTGAATATATAGACACTGGGAAGTTTTCCATAAGACTTGAGACACCAAATGGGAGAAGAGAAGTGACATTTGCAATTAAATAAACCTATAAAATGCTTATATTTGTTGGAGGTTATTATTCGAAAATCGGAGAGAAGGGATTGTTCGAATTCATGGGCGAGAGAAAAAAAGAGGGACCGAAAAGTAACGTTTGAAAGAGAAGGAACGGAAGAGAGCAAGGCCGTCTGCTTGCTTCCTGTGTGAAGCTACCTGACGGTCGAGCAGGCCTCTCAGTTCTCCACTCTCCAGTCGCTACATTCGCGATGATCAGCATCAGTATCGTGTCTGTCTTGTTTCGGTGACGGTCTTTTGACGCGCGATTACTGGCGAAAATTGCTGTTTATCCGTCAAGATCCGCTTGTTTCCCTCAATCGGGCTTTGTAAATTCGTAGTTGTTTAGTTTTCGATTTAAGTAAATAATGGCGAATTTGAGACAAACCCCACTCACTTGCAGCGGCCACACGAGGCCTGTTGTGCATTTAGCATTTTCAGATGTCACGGAATCGGGATACTATGTCATTTCGGCTTGCAAAGGTAATATTCCTTCTCATTTTAATCAATATTTAAATCATTTCTAGTGTTTACACTCTTCCCTCTTTGTTTTGAAGTTTAGTTCGGACATAACCCAACTTTTTCTTACTCTGATGTTATTCGGTTCTCGTATAGTGTCAAACTGTCAAATTGCCGCCTCAAGTGATTTAGTTCCTCGTAAATGTCTCTCCTGAAAAAATTTCCACCTCGGGTTATGTCTAGAATTTTTTATTTTTTTTTATTCTTTTTTACGCATGTGATCTCGTTTGTCTTGATCACCTTGGCCCAGTTTTCGGAGACTCTTCAAGGCTCGGAGGGGATTCGAGGCTGATTGTCGCGTATAATCCAACATCACGATTTTCGATAAGAATCCTACAGGAATTCTGTTAGGGACACTACATGACCTTAAATGGTATTGTCCGAAGGCCATTCAGAAAACTGATTACCGGCTGACTTGCTCGGATCTGTCCGGGATTTTAATGATTGTGGTATGACCTTGATGCCGGACACAAGACTGAAAAACTCATTTCATGGCAACTGCATAATTTCTGCGTACAGTCACTACTGATTTCTGATCAGCGTGACTAAGTATTTCGAACAGATGCGATACTGTCAAATACGTGAATACCAATTTAATGCATTTAGGTTTCAAGGAGATGTTTGCTTTCTGCTACTACAAGCTTTATTGTTAAATCATTTTTCTTTTTGATTTTTGATTGATGAAGGGATTATGATTAGTTGATTTCTCTAAATATAGGCCTCGTACTCACGCTACTGTTGACACTTTTTGTAGCGATGCAACTAACAGCTTCATCACTTTCTCCTTTTTTTTAAGAATTCCACTTTTTCCCCTGTTTTCAAGAAGCTCCTCTTTTTTTCGTCTCTTCTCTTATCCAATTAGAAAAACTAATTACTTTTGTTTGAAACTTAATTCTTTTTGGTTTAAAAGTCTATTATTTAATTTTTGGTACAGAATTCATCTCATTTAATTAAAAATTTAACTGTTTTGTTATACTATTGTCTTTTGAAATGGAAAATTCATCCGTTCGAACTGAACATTCAACTATTTGTTTGAAAATGCTACAATGTTTCGCTCAATTTTAATCATTTCTGTTAAATACAGCGATCATTGCATTTGGTTGCAAATTAATTTTTTCAAATTTATCTTTCATGCATGAAAGTTCGTCCTTTTTTATTAAAAATGTATCTTTTTGGCAGAAAAGTAATTTTTTAGGTTGAAAATTCATCTTTCTTGGTTTAAAATTATATTACTGGTTGAAAAATTACAGTTTAAGAAAACAAACTTTCTAGGTCAATAATTCAACTATTTAATTAAAAGTGCATCTCTCCTTAAACTAAATTTCTGTTTACATATTTCGTTTTTGGTTCAAATTCATCAAGTTAAGGAAAAAATGTAATGGAATTTTAAGAGATTTCAGATTTTTAAGAGATTTATAGGATTTCAAGATATTTAAAAATATTGTCGAATTTTCCAGGAAACTGTTTTGCGACTATTTCTCAAAAAGTGTGTTACTATTGACACTATTTTGAGTTTCTCAAGTGAGTCCGAGGCCTGTTAGTCGTGAAGCAACTTATTTGTTAAAGCTTATAATTATCCAATTTACAAGACATTTTCAATTACATGGCTCGGACTAACCACACTATGACACTATTTTACTACTAATTCAAAAAAAGAAATTAAACTAAAGAAACAGCTAAGTTTTTAACCAGATAGTTAATTTTTCAACCAAAAAAATTAATTCTCAACAATATACATTCATTTTCCACAAAACAGTTGAATTTTCACCAAAAAATCAATAGTTCTTATTTAAACCAGAAAAGATTTTTATTTTAAATTAAAAACAGTTGAATATATCCAAAAAAGACAAATTCTTAACAAGGCATTTTAATCCTCGACCAAAACAGATTATTTTTCATCAATACAGTTAAATTTTTAACAAAAAAGCTTTCAACCAGAGCATATGAATTTTCTACAAAAAAGTTACTTTAGAAACAATCAGTTGAATTTTAAGTTTAAACAAATATTTTTAAGTAAAAAACAAACGAACCTTTAACTAAAATTATAAATCTTCAACCAAAAGAAATTAACTTTTCAGAAAGTAGTTCAACTTTAAGTTAAGCAGTTGAATTTCTAATCTAAAAAGATGAATTTTCAATTAAAACACTAGTATACAAGGGTTCTGCTAATAGGAAGTAACTAAGCGTTTTGGGTAGATTTTCACACGCTGAACGCGAATCTGGACTGCAAAATTGAACATCACGTATAGTTTTTGATCAAATGGGGATTGAAACCCTGAAAAAAGCGGGAAGGTGAGCGCTCTTGCTGTTGTTGATCCGTTTATGAAATGTGAGCTGATACCATATGTTTCATTTTTATACTTGAGAAACCGAGATGAGGTTAACTATTCAACTTAATTTATGTATATTTTTATATGATTCAATGTGCGCTAATCCATACGCAAGGCCCACAGGAGTTCAAGGTCAGATGTGATTAAATTTTGGTTTGGAAATGGGAAGTGCCCACGGCTAGAGGTCATTCATAAACTACTTAC
>NC_046663.1:87249904-87263932 GCF_010883055.1 Belonocnema kinseyi
CCGTGTGGTGAATTATAAACTTAGGTAATAAATAAAAAATTAAAATTAAAAAAAAAAAAGAGATTTTCAGTGTAAGTGTTGACATGTTTCTTGAAATTTGACCAAAAATTCAATACTTATTAATATGCAAAAGAGTTGAATTATCAAATCAAACAAAACAAAAAAAACTAATTTTTAACAAAATAGTTCAATTTTTACAAAATGTTACATTTTTACTTAAAAAGGAACCATTTTCGACCAATATTGGAATAGAAAGTAGTTCTACTTTAAAACCTAGTTGTTGAATGTTTACCCCAAAAGATGAATTTATAAACAAAAAGATGAATTTTCTACAGAAAACAAACGAATTTTTAATAAAATTCAAGAATTCTCAACCAAAAAGTTGAATTTTAAAATAAAAAGATTCATTTTTAAACAAAAAGATTAATTTACTGCCTAAAAAGATGAATTTTCAATTAAATTAAAGAATTTTCAACCCAGAAGTTGAATTTTCACTTAAAAAAGATGAATTTTTAAACAAAAAGAATAATTTACTATCAAGAAAGACGAATTTTCAATCAAATTCAAGAGCTTTCAACCAAAAAGTTGAATTTTCAAATAAAAAAGATGAATTCCTAAACATAAAGATTAAGTTACTACCTAAAAAATTGAATTTTCAATAAAATTCATTAATTCTCAACCAAAAAGTTGCATTTTTAACTAAAAAGATAAATTTTTAAACAAAATGATTAATTTACTACCAAAAAATACTGATTTTTAACAATATTCAAGAATTTTCTAAGCGAAAGGTTGAATTTTCAACTATAAAAGAAGAATTTTTAAGCAAAAAGATCAATTTACTACCAGAAAGATGAATTGAAAAAAAAAATCAAAAATTCTCAAGCAAAAAGTTGAATTTTCAACTAAAACGCTAAATTTTCAAACAAAAAGTTTAATTTTCTAAGAAGAACATTCATCACCTGAAAACGTACTAAAAACAGTACCATCTAATAGTATACTTTTAGAAAAAAATTTCTCTAAATTCTGAAAGGTGCGTAACGTTTCTTTGACTAGGGAGCCCCCCTCCCCCACCCGTTCCCAACCGTAGTTTTTGTGAGACCCTCCCCCCGAAGATAGTAACGTAGCTTATGAACAATTCCTTTTGCAAAAATATCTAAAAAAAAGTCTCTTCGGGGGGAGGGGGGACTCAACGCCCATTTTCTGCAAAACTATACGTGATTAACAACTTCTGAATTCAAATTCGTGTTCAGCCTGCGAAAATATCTTGAAAAAACCCCTTATCAGACTGAAAGTCAAAATTTGCAGACGAGTGAAATTCGAAAGATTTTAATTTAAAATAAAAACACTTGGATTTAAACGACGACGAATTTTCAACAAAATACATCTATTTTCAACCAAATAGTATAATTTTCTAGTCGAAAATACGAATTTTCTATAAAACAGTTTAATTTTCAACCCGAAAATGTAAATTTTCAAAACAGAAGTTAATTTTCAACCCATATACGTCAATTTTTAACGAAACAATTGCATTTTTAACTAAGAAAGTATAAAATTCTACAGAACGAGATACATTATTAAACCAAAATGATGAATCTTGAACAAAATAGTAACATTTTCAATCAACAAATAATTTTTTAGAAAAGAAAAAAAGAAAATTTCAATCAAACTGTTGAATTAGCAAGGTGAAAGGACGACTTTTCAACAAAACAGTTGAATTTCAAGCAAAGAGTATGACTTCTTAACAAAATTGTTGAATTTTAAATAAAATAATTCAATTTTGAACCAAATAATAAAATTGTAAGATGAATTCGTAACGACAAATTTAACAAATTTAATTTAATAATGATTCTAAAAATTTATAGATTAAAGAAAAACACGAGTCACGCGTGAGTATATGAGACCCACGCTCCTATATTTGAACGCCGTTAAGTTAACAAATTTGATTTTTAAGAATATAAATAGGTAATTAATAACTGGAAACCTAAAGGGACACGAACATTAAAGTAAAAAGTGATTTTCTTGATTAGTTTAAAAGTTAAAATCCTTAAATTAAGACTCTTCAAAAGCATAAAAAATAGAGGTTATGAATTTTAAAATAATAAAGTTATCACGAAGTACTAAAAGGAGACCGTACGCCATGTATTTTAACTGGCGCCAGTTCGCGATCGCCTGTCCTTGGAGTTTTATGCTTTCACAGATTAGAGCGCCCCTTCAGTGAAAATATAAAATTAGAAATTGTTGTCTGCTACGGAGTATCGAGTGTGTTTATAGGTTAAGTTTGGTTATGTCAATTATCAGTTTGTGTCACGCACGCAGTGATAATGCTTGTATAATTTATATAATTATATGAATAATGCCATTAAAACAAGAAGAGGAATATAAAAACAATAGAATGCAAGTATAGATATTGAGGATTTTGCGTCTAATACCTCTTTCTGTGCCCTACTACCCGAATCACAGCCCTTACAAAAACAGCACGATATTATTTTATCACTTATTATGTAGGTTTTTAGTACTTACACTTTGCACAACAATTTTTTTCCACTAAACACAAACAGTTTGCAATTGCACAGCGTCATTAATAACTTATTTTTATACCGGTTTAAAATTTACATCACATGTCCTCGTAGTTCCTAAAGTTTCCGCACGTGGCGCTATCATCTGGCAAGACATGAAAATTTGAGGACAGTCGATCGCGATTGTGGACTTTTTTCCACCATCCTCGCTATAGGCTTGCGGTCTCCTTGTAGTACTTCGTGAAAATTATAAACATAAGATACAGGAAACAAATATCTGGTGATTCCTCAGTAGGGAAAAGATGCGCTGTAACAAACAAAAATGATCTTATTTGAATCTGCTGAAAACAGTATAATTATTTAAAGCGGCTATAACTTACCCAATTTCCTATTTTCACTAAATTGAAGGATTGAATAGGCGGCTAAGAAAAAACATTGTAGATTATTCGCGTTCATAGAGGAAAGCTCTTTTATTGTAATTGCTGAATTTTTTTTAATTTAGACAAAACTGGTAATTAATCGCATTAAACGCAAACAAAGTATAGTATAGACGAATGTTGAATGCACCCAATTTACCGTAGAACGACTCTTCAATTCCAAGAATCATGTAATTATAGTATACACACTACGTAAACATGCACTATATTTTTTTTAATTAATGCTTATTAACTCTAAATTCAACAAAATGCGCATACAGTGTCCCTTAATTAATGTTTGATTAAGTACAAAAAAATCTACTTACCTTTCCAAAAATTAACGCGAAACACCACACCGGGGTCTGAGAGACTCTTGAATACATTCGTATCACTGCCGTTCGAAGTTTATGCCTTACTGAAGGCGCTAAGTGATTATACGGCGTCAGGATATTTCAAACTTTTTTTTTCTTGAATAGTGATTATTCTTAATAATAATAATAGTTAATTATTTACATGAATTAACCTAGGAGATATAATAGTGAGAAAATTACAACTGGGTCTATCAGACCCATGTGGGACAGCAATTACATAAACGCTTGAATTTCGTCTTTGGCCATTGATCACAATGAAAAACTTGCAATTAGTTTCTCTCAAAGAAAGTACAAAGATGCTAAACATTAATTCGTTCTTTCAGATGGTAAACCTATGTTGAGACAAGGTGATACAGGAGACTGGATTGGCACGTTTGAGGGTCACAAGGGGGCAGTTTGGGGAGTTGCTTTGAACCCTCAGGCCACCCGAGCAGCAACTGGTGCTGCAGACTTCAATGCAAAGGTTTGGGATGCAATAAAGGGCGAAGAAATTCACTCTTTTCAACACAATCACATTGTCAAGTCAGTCAATTTCAGTGCCGACTCAAATTACCTTTGCACTGCCTCCAATGAGAAGCTCGTTCGCATTTATGATCTCAATAAACCAGAAGCAGCACCACAGGTATATCGTAAAAAAGAAAGAAAGAAATAAAAAACTTGACTTGCAAGAAACTTCATTAATAATCCGGTTATTGCGAATTGAAACCAAAGGTCAAAGGCCTGCGTCCATCATCCATCAACTTTCTCTTTCTAGGTATTTTCAGGCCATACGAGTAGCCTTAAACACGTTACATTCTTTAACAATGATACGGCTCTAGTTTCCTGCGCAGACGATAAAACATTGCGAGTTTGGGATAGAACCAGTGGCCAGGAAACAAAAAGATTGGATTTTCCCGCGAGTCCCAGTTCCATGGAGGTTTCTAAAGACGGGAAAATAATCACCACTACGCACTCGAATGTTGTTTCCTTTTGGGATAGCAAGGAGTAAGTTTTATATTCTGTTATTTCAACATTTTCAAGTGTAATTGGTGGATGGACTTGCAAAAATATCTTAGAATGTTTTTTTTTTTATCGAGACAACCATTTTTTCGCAATTTTTATACAAATGTGTTTAGAAAATTCGTAAATATATAAACTATGATATAATTATCAAAATATGGAATAAAATATTCAAGGAATTTCTTGAGTTCTTCGAATTCCTTGTTTTCTTCTAATTCTCTGCATTATTTGAATTTGAATTCTACTAACTGGGAAAACCGAGCATTAGTCGGGAATACAAATTCTAGTCGGAAACTATATTTAAAACTTTGAAAAATTCTGATATTTTTTATTAATCATAAGACAAATAAATTGAGATGTTTATACTTTTTTTTTTTTTAAGTCACGAGATCTCGCATAAATTTTTATCGAACCCCGGATTCGGTTTTAGTTTTTTTATCTATTAATAAAGATTACGAATTTTCTGAACCTTCAATTTTATAAATAAAAATTTCCAAATAAGTCATTTTATTTAATAATAATATTGATTTCCAAATGTGTCTAAACATTATTTATACAAGAGAAAATTTTAATGATATTTTTTCAACTTTTTCAAACTTTTAATGAGGCGAGAAAAATGGAATAATGTACAGAAACGTAGAATATGAGCAATACCGATACCGAAAATAAGACTTCTGAATTATAAAAAATTGCACGAAAATTGAATTCTCTCAAAAGATATTTAGAAGTTGTAAAGCTTTTGAAAGTATTCGAAAATAATGTTAATCTTGTGAAGATTTCAAAAATTTCAAACAAAATGTATATATTTTATAATTTCGAAACCCAAAGCTTTTTAAGAATTTTAAAAGGTTTCAAGGGAATAGAGAAATTCTTAACATTCCTGAGAAAATTTTAAATGTTTTTTTTTTTGTTTGAAAATTATTTTTAAGAGAAAATTGGAAAAGATTTCAGAAAATTTCCAAAATTGTCCAAAAATAATCTGGAAGATTTTATGGCAATTTTTTAAGAAGAATCTTCCTGCATTTAAAATTGTTTTAATAGATGCTATGCCTATTTCCAGACCTTAGAAATTAAACAATTTCTGAATTGTTAATTGTACATATAGATTTTTCAAATATAAGCAATTTTTATTCCATTTTAAAAAGTATTACTTTTTAACATTTACCAATTTGTAACTAACAATATTGATAGAAACATTTAAGATCTCCAGGTACGTAAAAATATTAAAATTACGAAAGAGTTTTTGTCAAGCTTATCATATTGAATAGAATTGATAATTTTTTAAATTATTAAACTCGTTTCAAACGTTTTTTAGAACTCTTAAAATTAAAAAATTTGATATTAGGTACTTACAAATAACGTATTTTTTTAATATTAAAAAATAAAAATCTAGAGACGTAAACGCGCTCTGTGCGCGCGTTTATGTCATTTAATCGGTATATTTACAGCAGTTCAATTATTTGAATTTAATTTAGGCAGTTTCAATGTGTACGGAAAAAATCTATTTTACCGAAATTTGGGTTAAAAAAGTCCCTTTTCCAGATCTCACTACTCGCACCGAAAAAATACGGCTATTCGTATCAAAATGTCGGTACATACAGCCACAATCTGTCATTTATATTCGTGGAATTTCAAATAATTTCTAAGATTTCAAAATCAAGATTTCAACCATTTCAAGGGATTTGTAGGACTTAGTAAACTGTCAAGAAGGATTTTAAGTTATTTGAAAAGATTTTAAAGAATTTTAGGAGATTTAGTTTCAAAAATTTTTGAACTCTTAATATTTAAAAATTTGTTGTTATGGGTTTTTATATACTTTATTTTTAATATTAGAAAATAGACATTCTGGGGCGTAAACGTGCTCTTAGCTTGCGTGCATTTTATTTACACGTTTTTTTTTTGTAAAGAAAAATTTAACGAATAATTTAAATTAAATATTTATCCAAGGAATTTCAAATAATTTCTATTTATTTTAATTAATTTTTACGATTTCAAGGAATTTTGTTGAATTTTTAGAAGACATTAGAATTTGAAGGAATTCGACAAGTTTCAAAGGTTTAATGACGATTTCCAAGATTCTTTAATGACTGAAATAATAAAAAAGCCGTTTAAAATTATTTAAATACTACACCATTTTTGTATAAAAAGGTTGTTTCTTTTTTTCTACAAATGTAAAAATAAATGTTAAATCGTATATTTCGCAACTTTCCTGACAAAAAATGTTTTAAAAAATTAGGATGATTTAAACAACTGAAAATTAGTTAAAAGATGTTTGGCTATTCTTATTCTACCGAATAAAGGATATTTATGGCCAAAAACCTTCGAAACGCGTTAACAAATCTCAATATTAAGTAAAATTGAGATTTGTTAACGCGTTTCGAAGATTTTTGGCCATAAAAATCCTTTATTCGGTAGAATAAGAATAACCAAACATCTTTTAACTAATTTTCAGTTGTTTAAATCATCCTAATTTTTTAAAACATTTTTTGTCAGGAAAGTTGCGAAATATACGTTATTTCTGGACACTATGAGTTTTATAATGAATTATAACAGTGAAATAATTGGTTTAAATAATTTTAAAATGATGATTATATTATATTTAAAACATACAATTGTTGTAACAATTTAACTTTTTCAAACATGTGTGAGTATTCTTTAAAAACTTATAAAGTTTAGAAAAAACGTTTATTTTTTCGACTTACCTGATAAAGCCAAATGTTTAAACAGTTAAAAATTAGTTAACAGATGACTGGGTATACCTAAATTACGCATCAATGATTATTTGTGAATATAATTTTAAAAAGCGCTGATGAACCGCAATATTACGTAAAATTCAAATTTGTCAATTGTGGGGATTTCTTTGTGGGCCCATACGAGTGACTTAAAGTCATTCACCTTAAAAATTTCTGAGTGATTCTTATTCTATGGCGAATTCTGAAGAATATACTAAAAATCGGAATTATTTGTAGCATTATCGCGTTTTTAAATATTAGATTTACAAAAAGCTGACTTTCCTATGTTAAATCAATGGCAAACTTCATGGTCTTTACGCGACCCCTAAATAATAAACGATTTCGCTCAAATTTTGAGGCGTTTTTTTCAGCATTCGGACAAAATGGAGCGGGATGAGGATTGAAAGCAGAGAAAAACTAATTTGCCTAATCTTTTAATATCACAATATACCTTTTAAATTCTCTCCAGCATAATTATTTGAGGCCTTGTCCCCTTGAAAATTGTACAATTCTAAATTTTCAAAAAATTAAAATTACAATAGTTTAATCATGTACGGCCATTCTTTACGATGGCCCTGGCCTAGTAGGAAGCAAACTTGTTTATTTCCTATCACTTCCTTTTACCTTCGAACAAAATCAATCCTCGGCCTCGTGGATTTTACGCCTCACCTTTACTAAATCTTCCTTTTTTATTCTAGATTGACCAAGATACGAGAGTACACGGTTCCCACGCAAGTCAATAGTGCAAGTTTGCATCCCGACTGCTCTATTTTCGTCTGTGGAGGAGAGGATCTCAAAATGTATAAATTTGACTACAGCACTGGCGCTGAAATCGGTAAGATATTTGACTTTTTATTTAAAATTATCCTAAGGTAAACCGATCATTACTGGGACTTTCGATTTGAACAATTTTAAAATAATTAGTTGAATTTTTCTGTTTTTCAATTATGCTATTATTTAACTTACAATCCGTAATTCAAACATTTTTTACTTTAAAAATTTTCCATTTAAAGTTCGTATTTTTAAGCTGACATTTTTAATTTAAACAATTTTTAAATGCTTTCTGAAAGACTTGAACAAATGCAAAATAAAAGCCTTTGATGTTGAAAATTTTGGATGAAAAATGTTTTTATTTAGGAAATAAATATATTTTTTTTTAATTTATCTGTACTTTAAGTAATAAAAAGTGAACAAAAACGATTTGACAAAGCGATTTTAACACAGTTCAAAATTTAAGCATTTTCAGATATCAACGCTAAAACTTGAACGGTTTCAATTTGAAAGTCTTAGTCATTAAACAAATGTGAACGTGAAAGTTTATAAACTATTTTCAACTTAAAAATAACTTCATAATAATATATTCTTAATTAAAGGATTTTGTTACATTTAAAATATAGTTTCAGTCTAAAATATTCCATTTTTAACCCGTTCAATTTGAAATTTTTTATTGAAAAAAAAGATTAATTATTGAATATTTAGCAATATTTGAATTTTTATTTAACACAAGTAAATTGAAACAAAATATTTAAAAATAAAGAATCTTTAACTGAATTGTTTGACATACTCAAAGCCTGGAATCGTTAACATTTCTAAGAGCCTTTAATCTTTGAACGTTACAATTTTAATTGTTGTATTTGAAAAATTCTTAATTTGTAAGTGAAATTTTAAAATTTTTATGTATAATTTACAAATGAACATTTGTAGAAAAAATTCGGAATAATTTTAAGAGATATTTAGGAGCTTTAAAAAGATTAAAAATTGTCGTGCAAATTTTAGAAAGTTTTCTTAAAATCTTCTAGAATCTTTTTTGAAAATTTTCTTTAAATCTTTCAAAAACTTTTTAAATATTCTCATAAAATAATTTTTCAAAATGAAAAATTATTTTTAATTTTCCTATGAATCTTAAGAAAATGTTTTATTCTTTTGAAGCCTTTCACAATTCTTAAAAAGAATCTAATTTTTTTGTTTAAAATTTGCGAAAATCTACATTTTGTTTTATATTAGGTTATCATTTGAAGTTTTACATTAAGTTTGAATCTATTCAAAACTTCTACATATCTCTTAAAATTACTCTAAATTTCGCCTACAAATAATAAATGTTCAGTTGTTATTTATACATCCAAATTGCGAAGAAATATTCTAAAATTTGCAGAATTTTCTGAAAATTGTAGATAAAAATCAATTAATTTTGACAGATATTTAGAAGTTCTGAAAAATTTTCAAAAATAATTAAAAATTTAAAACTAATTTGAAACAACTTCTAGATTTCTCAAGTTTTTGAAATACAATTTTGAAGCGTGCCAAAAATGTTCAAACTATTTAAATAGAAAATACTAAATTTCTAATTTAAAAAGTGTTTTGTTAACTTTTTTTAAATTTTTCTATATTTAATGTTTCCAGATTAAAATTCCTTAAAATTATATAATTTTGAGATTTTTAAAGTTCATTCATTGATTTTTTTATTTAGAGCATTGAAAATGATAACGTGGATTTATACTTTTTTATATTGAAAAATGTTAGTACCTTTAATTTTATACGCGTAAATTATTAAGCATTTGAATACAAATTTTTTTAATTAGAAACTTTTAAATTTCAATGATAAAAGTTCAAAATTTAACAGTTCCACTTGAGTGCTTTCATTTGCAGCTCAGTTTTTATTATTACCTCAAGTGCACCATTTTTTAGCTTTAGTGTTCCTTTTTTTTAACTTCATTGACCGTGAAAAATGTTTGCAAACCGGGAAATGACCGGAAATTTATTTCGTCGATTAAAACGGCCACCCTGGTTGTAATAAGTGACTCATACATTATTTGATCGATTAGAATGGAAAATACATTATTATTGTTATAGTTATCTAATATAAATGGATGTTTTTTAAGCTAGTCAGATCGCCCATTAGTGGAACAAGAATTTTGGGGTGTATCCTTAAGTGGGACACAAAATAAGCCAATACTGGGACAAGGAAAATCCAATGAGGTTTAACGAAATAAAATGGTAGAAATAACTTACAATTATAGAATACATTGAACAGCAAGAATGGATTGTTATACATCATAAGAAATTTATTTTTCTCTATTTTTTAATAAAATTCATATGAACATGTTAACATTTTGCTTACCAAAATAACAAGATGTTATTAAATTAAATTCATTAATATTAAAAATATTGTGTACAAGCTCCACGCTTGACGTTTAATTCATTATTTATTCTAAAAAAGTTGTTCAAAGTAGTTTATTGAAACCTCTAATTCTAACCTCAAATTTTGCCAATTCCTTAGGTAAGTAATTTAATAGTAAATCATAAATTTAATTTTTAATCAAATTAGTAAGTATACATTAACATTTAATATGATGATAAATATTATCGATTTACATGCAAATTTAACTGTTTAGTTGTACATTTTGATATAGAATTCATCTTAATTAAAATTAGTACATAAAATCAGGGTGGCCACCAACCCGGGAGAAACTTGCACCGGGAGAAAACCGGTATAAAGCCGGGAGAGAAATATCACACCTGGAGATTTCCCGTATTTCGTAATTTCATAATTTGTTCCCAGCTAGAAATTAGATTATTTTTAAAGTGTTTAGAATAATTAAACTTTAAAGGCTTACAATATTTCTCGCACTATTTAAAATTCTGCAATTTGTAATGGTGAAAGTGACTATGACTTCTGATTTGAAAAAATTACATCTTTTAAAAAAAACCTACCTAGTCCTTTTAAATGTCACTTGATACTACATATGATACTGATTAATAATATATGTTTAGATTGATTTGTGGAATTTTAGAATTTTTAATTTCAATATATTGTTGTTTCAAATTAAAATATTCAAAATTTTAGGACCATTTCGCTATTAAATATTTCGAAATTTGATACCAAAGGCCTTGATAGTCAATTTTAAATGTATTAATTTTGGATGTAAATATAAAGCAATTTTTGATTGAAAAGCATAAAACTGTACATTTTCAAAGATGAAATCATAACATAACAATATTGTTTTGTATTTTTTATCTTAATTTTTAATTTTATATTTAAGATCGTAAAATTCTCCGAATCTTAGTTGGAAATTTAAACAACTAGGTAATTTCAAATTGAATAATATTTTATGTTTGAAAATTTCTAGAATGAATGATAATTTTCAAGGAAGATTTGAAATAAAAAAATTGATGCATCAGTAAAAGGATACGTTCGGTAATTGTAGTATTAATACATTATTAGTAGTTTGAAAATTATTAATTTTTAAGCGATTTTAATTTATTTGCAATAATTGAAATTTTGAAGTGTTTGAGTATAAAAAAGTTTTAATAACACAATTTTTGGTAACTAAAATTTTGTTCAATTTTAAATGAAGTTCTGATTCGTTTAAGTTTCAACGTTTGGAAGTATAATTTTTTTTATTTTTAACGTTTCCCATTTAAAATTACTATTTATTTCAAAAGGTTTTTATTTTAACTAATGTAATTCATTTTTCATTTTAGAAAACGTCTTTATATCAGTTTTAATGTTAACTTGTAATTTTATTATGTCAATACAATTTAAAATTCTAGAATATTAAAAGCTTAGCATGTGAAAGATTCAATTTAGTTTTCAATACTAAATTGTCAAATTTTTTTCGCTTTGAATTCAAATTATTCAAATATGAAAGTCTTCAATCTTTAATTATTTATTTTGAACGCTTTTAATGATATAGAATTCAATTTCAATTACTTTTAATTTTAAACTATCCAATTTCCAATATTTTAATCTTAAATATACAATTTCTAACGCTTTCACATTGTCATATTTTGAAGTTTTAAATCTAGGATCATTATAATTTCGTGATTCTCCAAATCAAATAACAATTCTTTAATTTTTAGCGCTTCGACTTAGAAATTATACAATTCAACTCCTTTTTATATTGAAATTTTCCAAAATCGTTGGTATATTTTTTTTATATTTCTAGAGCTTGCAATTCGAAATTATTCATTATTAACTATTATTTCGAAAATATTTAAAATCTTATATTAAACATTTGATTTAATAATGAATGTTTAAATTTACATTTTTTTTTATGTTAGTAAATAAAAATTCAGAGACAGGAACGCGTGATCTGCGCATGTGCATTTGCTGCTAGCGTTCAATAAAACGCTTATCTGTACTTTCCTTTATTAGACACAACAATTTCATTATTCTTCTTATTATGTGATTTTAAAATAAATTAATTTCTTGCAAAAAGGTTTTCTGACATTTATCGACTTCTGCAATTTATACCGTGAGTTTTGCAAAGAAAGTTAAGTTTTTTATAAACCGGGAGAAATCCGAAATATTCACCGGGAGAACTGGAAGAAAATCGGGAGACAAAAATTAAAAAAAAAAAAAATGACCACCCTGCAATTGAAAAAAGTATTCAAACAAGTTCAATTATTTTTCGGTTAAAAATTGTATTATTTGGTTGACAATTTCATTGACAGAAAAATCTTTTTTATTTATATTTAAACTATTTTGGTGAAAATTCATCTTTTTGGTTCGAAAATTGATCTTTTTAATTATCAGTTCCATATTTTTTAGCAAAAATGCAACGGTCAGGTTGAAATATTTTTTCTTTTTTTAATGAAAAATCTTATTTGGTTGACAAATCATCTCTTTTGGTAGAAATTTAATCTGTTATGGTTACAAGTCGAACTGTTTGGGTGAAAGATCGTTTATTTTTTTAATTAGATTTTTTTAATGAATTTATTTTTTTTTAATTTATAATTAAATCATTTGTTGGTTAAAGTATCAACGATTATATTTTTTAATTAGATTTCACCTTTTTGGCAGAAAATTAGTTGTTTTTTTTTTAATTCAGTAATTTCTTAGAAATTTGAAGTATTGGGTTATCCAAAATTCACATAATTAAGAAGATCAATTTTAGAACCAAAAAGACGAATTTTCAATAAATAAATATTAATCTCATTATTTATCGAATAAAAACGCTAAAAAATTTATGAATTTTATTCCTAAACATATTAAAAATATGCAAAAACATTACTTTTTCTACTAGTCTAGGAAATTTCAATAATACAAGGCTAAAAAAGTTATGCGGAAAGTTTTTAAATACAAAAAATTGGCGAATTTGGCAGCAGTTCATGCACAGATTTTGAGGTGTATTTTTTATTATTTTTTATTAAATGTATAACTTGTCAGAACAAAAATAAATAGTGGCAATAAATTCAAAAGTACTTCAAAAATAGTAGAAAATTTTTACTTTTTATGACTTATATTGGATTGTAAAAGATACTCAACGATATTTATTTTTCCCAGTATTGGCGAAATATGTTGCTTTTAAAGACAATTGACGATACGTATTTTTCCGATTTGCAACAGATTTTTTTCTAAAAATTAGTGAGTATTTTTAATTTTGTGCTTTGTTTTAAAAAAATCCGATTTTTTTCCTTAAACCCTTATAACTTGCGGGCCAATTGAGATATTTAATATTGTTCGTTTAGATTCTAATAGCTTTCATCGCCTTTCTATAAAATCCGCTGGAAAATTGAAAAAAGGTTTAAAATTAACAAAAATGGCAGCGGTATTTCAGAAAAAAATTAAAAATTAATTAATATAATCTTTTTTATTATTTTCTTCAAATTTTGAAAACGTGGACAAAGTATAATTTCGCGAAAACCTCATTCTTTATATTTTTGTAAACATTTTTATTAAGTTTCTACTAACAAAAGAAAGGCATCTTAGCAACTAAACCATTTTTGTAGCCGGGAGATTTTTTTTCTCTTTAAAAATGTAGTTTTTGAATTTTTTTCGTGAACTATGAAAAATATCGCAAAAGAACAAGAAACATTTTTCGCAAAACTTTTTTAGTCGTGCAAACTTTAATCTAAACATTTTTTTCGTATTTATCATTGTTTCTCAGAAAAAGTAGAAAATTCGTTTGTGACAAAGAAGAATTCTCCTGACTACACAAGTTATTTATGAAGCATCAAACTTACAAGATATCTTAATTTTCAAAGTACAAGT
>NC_046663.1:87264032-87279520 GCF_010883055.1 Belonocnema kinseyi
GACAAGAAATTTAAATGTGGATTTTCTTTGTTCAGAAAATCGATTTTTAATTTTTTCAGAAAAACCGCTGCCACTTTTGTTCTCAATTAGCCCGAAAGTTATAGAGGTTTAGAGAGAAAAATTCGGGTTTTTTGAAAAACAAAGCACAAAATTCAAATACGCATTACGTTTTAGAAAATATTCTGTTTGCAAATCGGAAAAATACTTATCGTCTAATTTCCTCTTAAAAATAACATATTTCGCCCTCAATAGTTTAGGGTGCTGCATGATTGAAAATGGATTCGGTCTATTATACTCAATGTTCTGAAATATGTGACTGTTCATTTACAATCAGTAATTATAATTAAATATCAAAAAATGAACTTTGAACGTTACAATTTTAATTTTTCCATTAAAAAAAATGTAATTCGAAACTCAAAATCTTGAATATGTATGTATAAATAAAAACTGCACACCTATTATTTTCTTAAAAAGAATTTGAGTACATTAAAGTGATATTTAGAATTTTGGAAACAATGAATTAAAAAGTTGAAATGGTTTTGAAATAATTTAAACAATGTGTCTACGTTTAGCCGCAAAATCGGGATATTCGTATCAAAATTTCGGTGTAAATAGGCCACGGCATAATATAAAACAAAATGTAGATTTTAGCAGATTTCGAAAAAAATTAGAAGCTTTTTAAGAATTTTGAAAGGCTTCAGCAGAATAAAAAACATTTTCTAGGAAAATTGAAAATGATTTTTTATTTCGAAAGGTTAATTTTAAGTGAATGTTCCAAAAGATTTAGGAAGATTTACAAAATTATCAAAAACAAATGGGGAAGATTTTAAGGAATTATTTTCTAATTTGGCAGAATTAAAAAAAAAAGTTTTTAATCGAATCATTTCAAAGAATGTTTAGAAGTTTTTTAATAAATTCAAAAATAATTTGAAATGTGGAAAAATGTAAAACAGCATGTAGATGTTTCAATATTTTAAAATAAAATTTCGAAGAATTTTAGAGATTTTGAAATTATTCAAAATAAAAATAATTAACTTTAATTTAAGAAGTGTTCAGTTTATAAAAAATGTAATCGTTCAATTTTTAATGTTTCTAGCTTAAAATTGCTTTAAATAATATATAATTTTGAAAATCTCTAATTCAGTGATTGATTCTTAAATTTGAGCATTGAAAATGATAACTTGGAATTATATTTTTGTAACTGTAACTGAATCTTTAAACTCTACAATTTATAAAAGTTAAAAAAATTCATTTGATAGTTTAACTGCAGTCAATTGAAAAATTTTCAGTTAAAAAGTTTTAGTAGCTTCTATTTTAGACGTGTAAATTATTGAGCAGTTGAATTCAAAATTATTGTGTTAAAAAACTTTTAAACTTCAATTTAAAAAAATTTTAATTTAAGAGTTCCACTTTCAGTGCTTTCATTTGCAGCTCAGTTTCTATTACTTTAAATAAACAATCTTTTAACTTTAGAATTCGATTTTTAAAATAGTGTAAAATATTTTAGTCGTATGTTCTCGGATTTTTTTCATTTCGCCGTGAATGCATTTTCAACGAACTAGGTATATCTAGTTGAAAAAATTCTCATTTTTTCTCACTTTTTTCGTCAAAAACTAAGCTATTTCAACTTTTTTGAGTCAGGGAAAGTCTGAAAATCGAGGATAAGTCAAAAAAATTTGTTAAACCTGGAAATGCCAGGGATTTTTTTTAAGGCGGAATATTTTATAGAAACATTTCCTACGAATTCAAAACTCCACTATTTTGTATTACAGTTTGTAATGTAATTTAGGCTCCTATAACTTTCAAAACAAGAAATTTAAAAAGATTTTTATTTCTTTTAACGCTTCAACGGGTTTAAAAAATTTCATACAAAGTGAAGTTAGCCTAATTCTTAATGGTAACGAAAAGATAGCGTATTATTCGTAGAACCCATAGATATAAACTGAATGACAATAATTCTTCATTCTTTAAGTTTGAGCTATATATTACTGTATCTAACTATTTGGTTGAAGATTCTTTTTTCTTTTTTTATTAATTTTTTCAACTGCAAATTTAAATATTCAATGATTGGTTGGACAGTGATAGTTTTTATTGGAAAATTTATGTTTCTGATTAAAAATTCATTTTTTTTATGTGTACAAATTAATTTTTTTGTTGAATTAAGAGCCTTCAGTTAAAGGTTCATAATTTTAGTTGAAAATTCATCTTTTTGTTTTAAAACTCAAATATTCCAGTTGAAGGTTCATCTTTTTGGTCGAAAATTCATCTTTTTGCTTAACAATTGAACACTTTTTTCCACTTTTTCTCTCTTTTGTCTGAAAAATCTTTTTCCGTTGAAAATTCAACTCATTAAAAAATCGTATTTTTTGGTTGAATTTAAATGTTTTTGGTTAAAAATTAACATCTTTTTGGTTGAAATATAAAATCTTACATTTTTTGCATAGAATTTCTGTTTTTGGAATGGATTTTGGATTCATATTTTTAATTAGCAATTCATCTTTTAAAAAATGAAATATTTGGTTAAAAATTCGTTTTTTCTTTGGCTCGAAATGAATTTTTTTTAACTAAGAATTTAACTATTCATCTTTTTGGTTTAAAATTCAGCTATTTCAGTTGAATATTCATAATTTAATATACAAAACTAATCAATTTTGTTTGAAAATGTAACTATTTTTTGTATTTTTTCACTGTAAATTTAACTGCTCCAATAGAATATTTCATCATTTTAGTAAAAAATTGATCGCCATTCAATTTTTCATTGAAAGTACTGTGACTAATTTAAATAAAAAATATACATTTTTAGAAGAGGATATATTCATGATTATTAGAACGATTAAAAACATAAAAATTGTTTATTTGACCAATTTTTGTTTTCTGTATTTTTTATCCTTTTGAATGCATTTTCAATGACCTAGGTATATTGAGTTGAAAAAAAATTATTTAATTGCAGAAATCTTGAAAAAATCTGTTGTAATTATTTAAAACGTTGTATAAAAAGATTGTTTCTTCTTTTGTAAATGTAAAAATTAATTTTAAATCTTTTCCCCATTTTTCGTGAAAAAATTACCCTATTTCCCCCTTTTTTGAGCTCTTTGCGCTGTGGTCTCTGTGCAATCAATTGGTTTAACTTTAAAATGTTTGTTTGCAGAATCATTTAAGGGACACTTTGGACCAGTCCACTGTGTGAGGTTTTCACCAGACGGAGAATTGTATGCGAGTGGTTCAGAAGACGGTACCTTAAGACTGTGGCAGACAATAGTAGGCAAAACCTACGGTCTGTGGCGATGCATCGAACAGCCAACGATCCAGGAAAACAATGCAGTTCTGAACAATAAACAAGAAGTTTCTGCCAACTGAGTTAGTTCATCCATGAATGGAACTTGTGCACCACGTGAAACCGAATCTATTTGCCTCGAAAGTGAGGAGCGCAGACTAGAAAACTGAGTTAGGGAATAGATTTTGTACAATATACTTGTGCCGAAATCCTTTGTACATATTTCATAGACGACTAGACAAAAATGTCGATGTTGTTTGTTGTTCATCTTTCATGAGTTTCTAAGTCCACCAAGGCTTTTTACTTTACACGCTTTGGTGAAGACTTTGCTCGAAGGGAGGAATTTGAAACATGAGTTAGAACGACTATTTATTACGAACGATTAAAAATAAAAATTAACATTTATTAAAGTTATACATATGTATTATATTACAAAAGTAGGTAGAGGTGTAATGAGAAATAAAGAAGTTTTGAAAGGTACGACGTGCGTGAATTTGAGGAACGCCTTTCTTTATACAGGTATAAAACGTCATTACTGCTTCTAGAACTTCTGGCAGTATCGTAGTTGCTTTTTTTTAAGCGAGATCACCATTGTCGCATTTCTTCTTCTTCTTCTTCTTTCCTTAAGTCGAGCGGCCGTGAGTAAAGTCACGTGCCCATTACAATTACGCATACATACAAAAATAATTCTCACGCGAATTTTATATCTGTAGAGTACCAAGACTTGAGCTTAACATCTATATTTACACTCCTGCAGGTATACTCTCTCCTGTCTTTCGTTTCCTCGACGGAATTCGAAAATCGCCACTGTAATCTTGGACCTCGATGTCTTTTCTGTACAGATATTATGCTGAATCCCTGCGGATTCAGACAGCCGGCAGTTTGCGACTCGAAGAGCTGGCACTTGATGATGTTCGTTTGGTGGAGGAAAAAGTGTCCAGGGAGAAAAGAGGGGGGGGGGGGGGGAGTTGCCAGGAAAACTATGAAAGTAGAATTGTAGTCCGTAGTAGGAGGAGGAGGAGGTTTCTCAGTTTTCAGCCAACAAATTGCGAGAGGTCTGGCAGTTTGAAGCCGTTGAAGGTGGCTGGTGTTGGCGAACCTCGCAAACTGCTTCTGTGTTGGTTGAAGCCTGGGAAGCCACTGTTTGGTGTGGTGAATTGTAATCTTGATGATGATTCAGTTGCTGCGAGGACGAATCCACATTGGGCAGTGCAGACGTCGTCTCGTAAAATTGCTTCTCGAGAAGCTTCCCGCAGAAGTTGATTGCAGTCGGTTACTCGTAAAGAGGCGCACTGGGTCTGGAAAGAAAAAACGATTTAGGATTATTTAGTATTCATGATTTTTTTTTGTATCAACGCTACCTGCAGTTTTGAGGGGTAATTATTTCTGGTGGAAATGCATTTACAGAGGGTGTCTAGCGTTCTGGAAATTCTTAAAAATCTAGAATTTTTATTCCTCTTGAAAAAAATAGGTTTTTGTTTTTTCTAAGTTGAACGAAAAGAGACTGCTGAACTATTTTTGACATATTTATGTAAATATGTTTCTTATTTATTCCTGATTTTCTTCAAATTTAATAAACAAATTTTTAATCTACATTTAACTATTTTGTTAAAAATTTGTTTTTTTTTTGTCATTTTAAATTAATTTTTTTAACTGAAAATTTAAATATTCTGTTATTTATTGGAAAGTGATCGTTTATATTTGAAAAGTCACGTATACGGTTGAAAATTTGTTGTTTTTTGAAATTAATCTATTTTGTTCAAAATTTATCTATTTGGTTAAAATTTTAACAGCCAGTTAAAGATTCATCATTTTAGTTAAAAATTCATATTTTTCGTTAAAAATTCAAGTATTCCAGTTAAAGGTTCATCAGTTTAGTAGAAAATAAATCTTTTTGCTTTAAAATTGAGCTTTTATTGCCATTTTTTTTCTATTGACTGAAAAGCCCTTCTCAGTTGGAAATTGAACTTAAATTAAAAAGTCGACTTTTTCTGGTTAAATTTAACTGTTTTTGCTTTAAAATTAACATATTTTTTGGTTGAAATATTAAATACTACATTTGTTGCTTAGAATGCTTTTTTTGGAATGAAAATTTAATTACTTGCTTGAAACTTGAACTCTTGTAAAAAAAAATTTTTATAATTGAATATTCATAATTTTAATTCAAAATTCATCTCTTTAAAAATGGGCTATTTTGTTGGAAAGTCGTGTTTTCTTTGACTCAACACTAATTTCTTCAACTAAAAATTTAACTTCATTCTTTTTGTTTAAAATTAAATTATTTCAGTGGAACATTCATAACATTAGTTGAAAATTAATTACTTTGTTTAGAAAATTATTTAGAAACGAAATTGGTCTGGATTCGATCATTAACTTTTATAATTTAACTATTCAGGTTTTCCTTGACAATTTATCTTTTTTAATTGAAGATTAATATATTTTGTTGAAAATTTGTCTTCAGATATTTCAAATTTTGTTGAAAAATCGTCTTTGTTTAATAAATAAATCTTTTTTCATTCTTCATCTTGCTTGAAAAATCTTTTTAGTTGAAAATTCATCACTGGTACATTTTTTAGTGGAAAGTTACTTTTTTCAACTGCAATTTTTTTTTAATTGAAAATTCATCTGTAAAAGTTTAACCACTTTGTTGAACATTTATTTTTTATTGACGGTTCATGTATTTTGTTAAAAACCGAACTATTTTGTTGAAAATTAATCTATTTTGCGGAAAATGTCGTTATTTTGTTGCGACCCCCTTTTTTAAATATCAACTAGTATATTTTTCGTTAAGAATTAATTTTTTTGTTGAAAATTCAATCGTTTTTGTTTAAACTTTAATTTTTTTGGTTTGAATTTTCGACTATTTGGTCGAAATTTCATATTTGTAAGTAGAAAATTCCAGTAATTGGTTGAAAATTCAACTATTTTGTTAAATGTTCATTTATTTAGATTGGAAACTTAATAGTTTTGTAGAACATTCGTCTACATGGACAAAAAAATTGTACTTTTGGATTAGAAATTCATCGTTTTTTCGTTCAAAATTAAACTGTCTTTTAAAGGATTTAATTGTTTGCTTGGAAATGCAGTTTTTTTTATTAAACTGTAATCTTTTTACTTGAAAATTTGATCATTAGATTAAAAATTCAACTGTTTTGGTTTAAACATCTTCCTTTTTTATTGAAAATTCATATTTTCTTGTAGAAAAGTCTTTTCACTTAAACAAATAAATTAGAATTATTAATGGTCATATTAAAAAAAATTGGCTTGGGAGAAATCAGGGAATTTTGAAAATGAAGTTTTGCGGCCACCCTGTAGCATTTTTTAAATAAGATTTCGCGTTTTTCATCATCAGAACTGAGTTTTTTCAGTACACTAGCGACAATTTCGTATTAACTTTCACTTTAGTTGAGGATTCAGTCTTTCAACCAGTTCTAATAAAAAAAGCTCATACCGAATTAAACTCACTTTAATTATAGGAACAGCAAAAAATTATTAGATTTAAAAAATGTTATAAAATTTTCTGTAAAGTTGAACAAATCGGGGAAAAATAAGAAACTTTGAAATATTTTCGATTTTAGCAACGTGATTTTTCACCGAGATAAAATGAAAAATCACCAAAAAGCGGTTTTTTGGCCATAAAATAAAATTTTGGGGATACATGGGAAAATTTGAATGATACTTTTTTTATTTCCACTAGATTTATAATTTCTACTGTGGTTCGTGAAAATTATTGTTCCACTACAAAAAAAGGTACCTGGAAGAATTAACTTTTTTATCCTGGAAAACCTGGAAAAGTCCTTTTTTTTTAAAGAAACGTTGGAAATCTGAATAAACACAATGAAAAGACAATAACAGGATGTTTACCTCATCCATAATTTAGTTCAGTGCCCAATATTTTTCTTCAGGCAAATAAAAATTTGCTTTATATATTTAATTACTCTGATTTTCATTTGGAATAGGGACTTTTCCAAAAGAATTGCATTTCGGACTTGGAACAGTTAGTTTTGTGAAATAATTATAATTCTTAGTTGGAACAGTGGATTTCAGTAATGAATTATACATAGTTTTTACGTTCTAGGATAAGGAATTTTAAAAAAGAATTGAAGGGTAGCAGGCCATAAGGGCCTATCCTCATTTTAACGATTCTACAGAAAACTTACACAAAAATAAAATATTTCACTTTTTTTTTAATAAGAAAATACTTTTAAGTTAAATTATTTTTTAATTCAATTATATTATTATATCGTTCAAGTTGCCCTTATTTGAACTTTGGATGGCAGTAAAAATCAATTTTCAATTCAAATAAGATTGGATACGGCTGATTCGATTCGAAAAAGGTTTAGAACTATCAATATTCAAAAATTTGTTATTATGGTTTTTTAAATAGTTTATGTTTTTAATATAAGAAAATAGATACTTAGCGATAAGAACGCGCGCTTCGTGCGCGTTCATTTGATTTATGCGGGTAAAAAACCCATTTTATGAACAATATAAGTTTAATTTATATTCAACGAATTTTAAATGATTTCTACTTTTTTGAATGAATTTTTAAGATTTTCAATGGTTTTAAGAAATTTCTATGGATTTCAACAATTTCAAAGTATATGAAATATTTAATTATAAATTTTCTTTTTTTAGACTTGATTTTAGAGTGAATGGATTTCCAACACTTAAAAATAGAATGAATCAGTTCTTTAATTATTTAACTTGTTCAAAAATGTTTAGAACTCAATAATTATAAAGTTCTTATTATATATTTATTATAATTGGTTTATGTTTTTAACATTTGAAGATAGATATCCCGGCATATTCTCTCTCGCTTGCATTTTGTGTAAACAAGTTTTTCATCAATAATGTCATGCATAATGTAAATTCAATTGAGATTTAACGAATTTCAAACGATTTATACTTATTTTAATGGATTTTTATTGTTTGCAATGATTCTAAAGGATTTTAACGATTTTTTAGAGAACTTTAAGGAAAAAGTTAAATTTTATTACAAAAGAGTTTCAACAATTCCAAGTGATATTAAATATTTCATTATAATTATAAGTATCACGATTTAATTATTAATGAAGGCATTTTTAAAAGAGAAATTATTATTGATCATGTGAACTATTTAAAACATACAAAAATACTTTAATTTATAAATTTCCCTTTTTTATACTTTTTTATATCACTCTGAATGGATTTTCAACGACCTAAGTATAGAATTAATCATTTATTAAATTACTAAACTCTTAAACAATTTTTAGGATTCAATGTTTGAAACTTTTTTATTATGGATTATTAAATAGTTCTATGTTTTTAATATTAGAAAGTAGATACGCAGTGATGAGAGTACGCTTTGTACGCGTGAATTTTATTGAAACCACTACAAAAAAATTTATGAATAATATAAATTTAGTTTATCTTTAACGAATTTCAAATTATTTCTACTTACTTTCATGGATTGTTGCGGTTTGCAAATATTTTAAAGGATTGCAACGATTTTCTAGAGAACTTAAGGAATAAAGTAAATGTGATCACAAGGTATATGAAATATTCAATTATAGTTATAAGTATCATGATTTAATTATCAGTGAAGACATTTTAGTAGGGAAAATATTATGGATTACGGAAAGTATTTGAAACATAAAAAATTTTATTGAACAAGTTTTGTACTTTTTCATAAATTCTTTAATGGGATAAGTCATCAATATATCCTTTAACATTATTTGAAAATATATGACTTATTATAAAAAAAATATTTCTTCTTTTCTACCTGCAAAAATAAATGTTTAATTTTTCTCCTATTACTCCCCTTTTTCGCGAAAAAATTAACCTATTTCACCCTCTTTGATCTCCCTTTGTGCTGCGATCCCTGATTATTTTTTTTTCAATTCAGAAACTTTATTCGATTGCAGATAAATTTTGGTTAATTAAAGTTCATCTATAAATTTAGTACATTTCTAAATTTAAGATGTATGCTTTTCAAGTACATATTTACTTTTACTCTGTAATGCAATATAGATTGAAAATAAAAGAAAAAGTGGGAAAGTATAATTTAATTTGATAGATCCCTATTCATCAAGACCACGAATTCAGAAAATATAATTATTTTATATATCCCTATGTATATTTGATGATTTCAAAAAGTAGTTGAGAATGGAAAGATTTTAAATTTAAATAATTTGAAATTAAACAATTTTAAATTGAAATTTAATAAAAATTGAATGATCTTATATGTATACGGGTAATTCCACAGGAGATTCACCCCCTACATTTTTTTGCGTGAATTTCTTTTCGTTCTTCGTTGAAAAATATTGAATACTTTTTTTTTATTTCAATATGATATGGAAAATTTCCGAGAAATAAATGTTTGAAAATTATTGTGTTAAAAAAAAGTGATCGTCTTAACTTTTTATAACTGAAAAAGTTACCATAAAAGAATTCAAACCTTTGATCTAAAATGCGGTTGATCCCGAAGTTCAAAATGAAAGATACTGAAAAATTGCTCCATTGAATTTTCATAAATAAATGAGACATTTTTTATAAATAAATAGAGATTGCTCAAAAAGGACCTAATTTTTTCACTATTTTTGTGGATTATTATTCCTAACACATTCCAGAATATATTGTAAAATTTTCAAAGTTGAGAAATGGTTACTCGTTGAATTATTAATGTTTAACTGAAGCCGTTACATGATTCAAACGTGCGTGCCTGTAACGGCTTCAGTTAAAGCTTGTCAATTTATTTATGAAAATTCACTGGAGCAAATTTTCAGTATACTTTATTCCGAAATTCGGAATCAACCGCATATTAGATCAAATGTTTGAATTTTTTTGATAAATACTTTTTCAGTTATAAAAAAGTTAAGACGATCACTTTCTTTTAACAAAATAATTTTCAAACATTTATTTCTCGTAAATTTTGCATATCATATTGAAATAAAAAATACTTATTCCATATTTTTCAAAATATAAAGAAAAAAAAATTTTACGTAAAAGAAATGTATGGGGTAAATTTAGAGGGTAAATCTTCGTGAAATGACCCATACGGAAAAATGATTGAATATTCAATTCCACTTCATGTTTAATTAAGTAATGAAAAAAATGGACTCACTCCTTCAGCAGTGCAGATGCAACTACTGCACGGTGTTGGAAATCCAGACTCTCCAATAGCGACATTTCTTCCTCCGATTTGACAACCATGTCTGGTTTCTCTCCAGGCGGAGAAGTCCATATGTGGCATGGAACTACAAGGCACTCGAGGATTCAAGAAGTTACTCGGCAGATCGAAAGCTGCCCTCTGCATTTCATTATGCTGATCCATGTTTTCACACATGACTTTAGAGAGAGTAGTCTTCCTTATTTCCGACAACTGAGGCTCCGTAAACCTGATATTAGGATCATCAGTTTCATACCAAAATCGATCACACTTCCGGGATTGTCTAAACTGAATAGCAATGATACAGGCGAATGTTGGACCCACAAGACCACCTTGAAGAGGTCTTTCGCTCATGCCACCGGGGAACAAGTCGATGTCATCGACAGAGGGATATACTCTCTTCATTCTAGCAATTACTTCAGGAGCCATTTCTCTAGATAGATCTTCAAATGTGGATGCTCGTTTCAGATTACAGAGAGCTCTGTAATTATTATATGATGGGATTCCGTGATCTCTAGCTCGCTGGATGTTCAAGGCTATGAGATCGATACCAGAGTGAGGAATTTGATGATTCTCGAAGAGATGATTTGTCACTTCGCCTGTGATAAATTGATCGAGAGTTTCCATAGGCGTAGCAACAAGACCTCTGAGCATTTCGTCTATCATTCCTTGTTGATAGAGCATATCAATGTTGAAGAAACCATCTCGCAAGAGAATTGGAGGATCAATGTTTTGGTAGTTTGGGTCCATTCGAGGAAGATGAGGTCGCAGGAGCGAGTGGCCAATTCTGTAGGCAGCAGCTGCGAATTCGTTGAGAACACTGGGGTTGCAAGTAGGAGAATATTCCTTGTGATATCCTTGAGGAAGAAGTTTCAATCCATAAAGACTAACGGCGTTCCAACCCAGAATTCTGGGTAGAAATTCGTTGTAGGTGATGTGCTGTAGCATCGCACTGATGATGCGACGGGTCTCCTGGAACAGCTTCTCATGGTCCCAATGAGGATTCACTTGCCTGGAAAAAACGAAATTTCAGATTAAATACAGTCAATTTTCCTGACCGTTTTATACAACCTTGGTCTCTACTAACCTGAGTCCTTCCATAATTCTATTATGTTCTCGCACCCACATAGTGTGCATTACTGTCAATCCAGGTTGTTCTGAAGCTCGTCCATCACCACCAACGAAACAATATCCCGATCGTGACTTGCACTCTGGGTGAGTAGCAGTCTGAGGTAACAGATCCTTTCCACGATTCGGATGAGTCGTGATGTTCATTCTACCATTGAATCCTCTCAAAAGATTGCAAATACAATTATTCTCTCCATAAACAACCGAAGCATCCAAGAACGCCGTGTTTTGATTAACCTGCTCCCTGGGTCCCAAGTTCTGTTGTCCAGGAAGTGACCTCATCGAAGGGAAGCAAAGTCTAGCTCCCGTGGAAACATTCACAGTTGGATAAAAGTGATCGCCAGGTGGAACGGGGAAGGGATTGCACTCAGGATGGACTGTCCTTGCAGAGTCACAGGATCTGCAACTGGGAATGGACTCAGCAAATCCTTTATGAATGGGTGTCATCGTCAAATCGTGGTCAATAAACTGAGCATACTGCATCACCATCAGAGTATATCTATTGTGCAAATTAGAAATGTCAGGATGGATCACAGTAGAAATAACTCTAGGATTCGGGAGTGGTGATCCAGTAACCGAGGAAACTCTTGGTTTAGAAACACCATCTTCATATACTGGAGGCAGCAATCTCGCGAAAGTCGTAAGAGATTTTCCCAGATTTGGATTCCTTAAGTTGTTACAGTGACCTGAGAGTGTTCTATAAGGACTGTTTGGATCGCATGGAGATTCGTCAACTGGACATTCAATTTCTTCGTGATTGGTAGCTTTCTTATTAGGAATCAGTCCAGAAACATCGACGTTTTGAAGAATGTCCGTGAAGTCACTATTTGGGAATCCCAAAATATTATCTGGAGAATCAAAAGCCTGTCTCTTCCTTCTACGACTAAGACCATGAGGGCCGTTTATGATTTCATTCGTTGCCAATTCGAAAAGAATAGAGGAATTAGCCAGTAAGAGTGCATCTTTATTCGCCTTGGAGAAACTGGCTGCGGTTCCAGCTGGAGATTTTGGATCAGCATATCTTTGTTCCATCCAAGACTTGTATTCCAATTGTTTTCTCTGAATCAGATCTTCCACTGCTTTCTTTAAGGCAGCAGAAATCACTTCTGAACTGATTTCTGGAATGATTTCAGTTTCTTCTGTGGTACTCATGTAATTGTCGATGATTGGAGGAGGCATTGGATCCTCATTCCAGGGACTGAGGTCTAGAACATCGTGCTGATTGCAGATGATTCGAACGTTCAAGTATGGATCTTGTTGGAAGAAGGATTTATGTTGTATCCTAGTCATCTCAGTATTTGCGCATAGGATTCCCGCTAGGGAAACTTTTCGAATTTCTGAGAGTTGAGCTGGTGTTAGTCCAGAAGGCGGGATGTCATTTTCATACCAGAATCGATCGGAATTTCTTAGTTTCACAAATTGTTGCTTCAGAAGGCAGACAAAGGTTGGGCCAACTGCTGCACCGTCTCGTGGGATTTCCAGGACTCCTCCAAGGAGAAGATCAATGTCTTCAACTCGAGTATAAATTTCCTCGAGAGCCTTAGCATCTTCCGGACGCATGACTTGCTCAAGTGCCGTGAAGTTTTGGATCTGAAAGAAGGTGTTGACTGTCAGCTAAAAACATCACATTTTTTTTTAAATACAATTAGTACCGCAAGTTCGGAATAATTACCTGCATACTATTTCCAGAGCAATGTGAAACGAATTCCACATATCCAGGTACTCCATGATCCCTGGCAGCGTGAACAAGAAGAGCACTAGGATTCCAATGCGGAAAAGCAGACTCTTGTTTGCTAACATCCAGACTAACATAATTAGCAGAAACCGTCAGGTGCTTCTCCAAGGAATTGACAGTATGTGAAGAGAGAGACGTTAAAGCCTGTAAAGCTGCAAGTGCGACAGCATCCAGAGCACCACCTCTGTTGGTAGAAGAATATCCAGAATAGTATCCACTTGTAGCTGGTCTCAATTCAGGATCAGAGTGAGCAGCTTCTCCCAAAACGCTGGGGACATATTCGTTGAAAGTAACATGTTGGATTTGAGCAACAACCGCTTTTCGAGCTTCCAGATAGAGTCTTGACTCGTCCCAGTGATTATTTTCCAAGGATAATTGTTCAGCAATCCTGTTGTGTTCCGTAAGTAGAGCCAAGTATAGTTGACCTAATGCAGATCCCGATTCTTTGCACATTTCGCAAGCTAATGGATCGACCTTGCCATGACTGTAGGTTCTCATTTTGTGAAGCTTTTCATCGGTATTTCCATAAAGGTCTGAGCCATCCAAGTATCCGGAGGCGCCATTCATCTGTTCCCTGCGTTCGAAGCGACAGATGTGGGCACTGAGAGTAGGTACGTTGCGGTAGTAATTGAGACATGATCCTGATTCATCTACTATCTCGTAACATTCTGGGTGATTTGAAGTCTTCGAACAGCAATTAGTTTGCCTTTGTGGATGGATTGGAGACGATATGTCCCGAAGCAACAACTCGGTCCAGATTCCTGTAAGACTGGTAAGACCCTCGTGAAGAACCTCGGAGTTCAACCTGCTTTGTACCCTGGAGACTGCATCCAGAGATGATGGTAGGGCGTGCCTGCTCACCGACTGCCTTGGTATACTGATACCTGTGAACAAGGCGAATAGTAAATAATTTAGATTGACTGTTTCTTAATTCTAGTTCAAGTATTATAACCGAATTGCTTATTTATTTAGGATGCCTTTGGGGGAACTTCTTTCTTGATGAGTTTCTTTTTTTTAATGACCTACTATTGAGAAGACACTCGGATAAATTGGTCTGGTATTTTTAATATATTTGAAGTCCTCAATGCTAATAGGGATCTTTTCAGCTGCCAGTACTGATAAAATCAGGTGTCTTCTGTTTATAGGATTGGCCTACAAATAAGATTTTCTCTAGCTGTGTCAAACTAAACGTCTAAAGTTTCTGTTAGTAGAGGCTGGTTTAAAATAAAAATTGAAACAAAAAAGAAACAATACCTCAAAGGTGGGGCAACAAAAGGACATAAGATCTATCTATAGAAGTTAAAATAACAAATGAATACTTAAAGTTTTGAATGTGAAGGTGGAAGGAACATTATTTACATCTCTTTGGTATTGTGAAATAATTAAATGAAAATTACACCTGTTTGTTCTGCTTAAAGAGTTGCGAAACGATCAAGCAGTATGATGCAACTTTTATCAGAAATAGAAAATAATTATTTATCGATTTAAATACTTTTATGATTATATGGATAAATGTACTCAGAATCGCCTAATAATAATTAGAAACTGAAAAGGCTATAATCATTTACATAATTTAATTACTCAGAAAATTATTTCTGAAGTAATACTTTTCAAACATTCACCACAAACATTTTAACCTTTCTAGAATGTTATTTACGTATGCTTTCTTTAAATCTCTCGTCATCCGAGTTTATACATTTTCCAAATAAAATTCTTAAATTTCAACATCTGAAAAAAGAATACTTTCAACTTTGAAATGTAAGAAAAATTATACTAATGATAGTTAGACAATTTTGCAGAGAATTAAGGTTTATTGTAAGGATATTTTGTGATGAAATCGATAAAATTGAGATGAATACAAACTGAACTATATGTATATATTTTTTATATTATATATTGTATTATTCCGAATAAAAATGCTTCGACTTGAGTTCGACTTGAATTGCCCCCAATCAAGACATGCTGTAGTCGAAAAGGTCGACTTGAGCATGTCTCAGTTTTGGAACGGGGCCAGACTTCAATTTATGTTTTGGAGACAAGTTTCTATGTCTTGAAGTCATACATTTATCTCTTGAGTCAAATTTGTATGACTCCAACACGAGCGGTTTATAACTTCGAGTGTATACCTGTCCTAATTAAAAGGGTCATTCCCACTCATAAAAGCTAATCTTTGTTAATGATTAAACAATCTCGTATATTTT
>NC_046663.1:87279620-87283895 GCF_010883055.1 Belonocnema kinseyi
TCCAATCAACTTATTTACTGATTTTCATTTGTATCATACATATTTGACGATGTTACCGGAAATGTTGTTTGTGTTTACGTATTTCTAACGGCTTAGGAGATCCTTCTAGAAAGTTACAATTTTTATTTTTTGTAAGAAAATGTTTAAGGGTCATAATCGTTCAGACCAGTAGATTCTGATTTTTTATAAATTAAAAATAACTAATTTAATAATTACAAACTTTTCATTTATCAATTTTAATCTCATTTATGAGCCGAAAAAGGTCGTGGTCATAAAAGTAAGACGAAGGCCTATGTTTCGACTCAGTTTTGAGATGCAGCCAGACATCGATGTCTTGGAGACGAACTCAATGCATAACCAAGTCGAATTCAAGTCGAAGAATTTTTACTCGGGTACTTAGCTGAAAATAAACAGTTTTGTAAAAAATTAAACTCTCTTCCAAAAAATTCATCTTTTTGGCTTGAAAATTCAACTATTTGACTAAAAATGCAACTATTTTGTTCAAAATTTAATTCTTTTGTTAACAAATCATCTATTTTAATCAAATGTTTAGCGGTTTTTTTTAATATTCATGATTTTTTATAGAAAATTCATCTTTTTTTATAAAGTTCACCTTGCTTTCATTTAGATGAATATCTTTCTCGAAAATTCAACTGTTTTGTTGAACATTCGTCTTTTTGAGTAGAAAAGTCATCATTCATGGTTGAAAATTTTAGTTTTTGGGTTTAAAAGTTCACCATTATATATTTTTTTCAAAAATTATTACTATTTGATTAAAAAAGCAACATATTTATTAAAAGATCATCCTTTTTGGTTAAAAATTCAACCATTTTGGTAGAAAATATCACTATTTGGTTGACAAATAAACTATTTAGTTGACAAATAAACTATTTGGTTGAAAGTTCAACAATTTTGTTTACTGTTAAACTATTTGGTTGAAAAGTAGTTTCCTATTTGTTTAAAAAGTCAACTATTTTGGTAGAAATTTCAACTATTTAGTGGACGATTCAACTATTCTGTTGAAAATTTGTCTTCTTTAGTTGAAATATCAACGTTATATAATTCGTTGAGAATTCATCTTTTTTGTTTGAGAATTCAACAACTTGGTAGTGAGTTAAACTGCTTTTTTAAGCATTTATTTTTGTTTATTTGTAGAAGATTCATAGTTTTTGTTCAAAATTGTACTGTTTTCTTGAAAATTCGTTTTTTCTTCAGTGGCGAAGTTGTTTTTTATAACTGAAATTAGAGCATCTTAAACTAAATCCAATATGGTACCACCTGCATTAATTTTACTTGAGAATAAATCTACTTCCCTATTTTAGTGAAAACTCACCCCATTGCTTCCTCATAGAGGGAGGTTTTTCATTACCTAAATTTTTATATATAGTTTTTTGACATATTTCGATATAATTCGACCCCTAGAGTACGGAAATACAATTTTTGTTCAAACGTGCATGTGTGCGTATGTAACTTTTTTCCAACTGATCAGATCCAGTTTGTTAGGTTTTTGATCTAGATCGGCTATTTAGGAGTAATTTTTTTGTTTTTGGATAAAAACTTTTTTGGTATTAAAAATACAACAATACATTAGCTAACGTATTTGTTCGCGTCTTTTAAGAAGCGCATCGATCGACCTGCTGTTAAAACTTTTATGACCTACCAGTTATGATTTGTAAAATTAAAAAAAGGAAGTGTCTACGTGTATCGAAATTTATGTACGTTATGGGCGTGTCAATACAAAAATCCGGCTATTCGTACCGAAATTTCAGTACAAATTGCCCATTTTTCAACTCCCCCTAATTGTACCGAGAAAAACTGGGTTATTTGAACCGAAATTTCGGTACACGTAAACACGGACTTAAAAAAATGGCTTATTCTGTTTATATCAGAAAATCTTTTTTGATCAAAGTACGACAATACTATATGTAATGTATTTTTCCGCGTCTTTGAGATGCATTGATTTAACGGTCGTTAAACCTTTTATGATCACCAGTAATGACTTATAATGCTCCAAAAAATGTATTTATTCTTTTTATATGAGAAAAAATTTGTTTACATTATGAATACTAGAGAATTGTGTCTTACAAAATAGTTCGCGTCGTAGAGACACGTCAAATGATCTATTGACGGACATCTTCTCTTATGATCCTGCAATACTGGTTTATAAATTTCTAAAAATATATTGTTTCTATTTTTGATATAAGGAAAACTTTTTTAATATTGGGAATACAACAATAATGTTTATGATATATATTTGTTCGCGGCTTTGGGACGCATTGATTGCTCAAATTAAGACCCTTTCATGACCATCCATAACTTTATAATATCGTTTTTAAGTTTGTTAACAAAATAATTTTCCTAACAAGAGGATTCTTTTTGCTATTGGAAATATAACAGTATAACATCAAACTAACGCAAGTTGAAAAATGGTTAAAAACACGTCAATTGGCACTTTAGTGGGCTCTCTGATTTTCTGAAAATAATATTTCCGCTAAGACAGAAACATAAGTTTGTACAATATTGTAAGTATCTATTTGTTTATTTACCTTCCTCTATGAGGAAGCAAATACTCATCAAATGAGCACAAATAAATACATCTATTGTCTCGCCTATACTAAATACATCCATGATACTTCGCAGCGGCATTTCCGCTGTTTTGAGAGAATTTCTGTAAAGTATGACCCTCCAAAAAATTCGGCAATTATGCACAAATAATAGTTAAGTTTAACAGACATGAAAAATGTAATACTTTGCACATTTGCGCACATACTCTCACCGACTCACAATTGAATACCTGCCGTTATAAATCAGTTGTCAGTCAAAGTAGTCACGTTAATGGCATTATTATGTTTTAATCATTACAGCCCACGCGGAAGAAAATGCTTAATAAATATAATTCTCTGCCTACAATTATAAAATTTCTCCACTTCCGCATTTCCATTTTTCCTGAATTAGAACGTGTAATAGGTTTTAGGCTTTACATCCTTCACTATAAATCTTTTTTAGGTGAATTCTTTTTTTTTAATTTTAATTTATTCAATTAAAGATTAATTCTCAAAACATTGCAGATCAAATCAGTATAGGGTGGACACTGAGCGGGAAAACCGGAAATTAGTCTGGAATTTTAAGCTCTGGGAAAAAGTCGGGGCTTTTTTTTTAATCGGGCATTTTCAGGGATAAACTTCCGAAAAACGAACATGTCCGATTTTCTTCAAACTGCGTATACCTATGTATTTTGATGTGCTGATTGCGAATATGATAGTAAAAATTGGCGCAAATTTGATTTTCATGGTGAAAACATCAAAAACCCGTAAAAATTATGTTTTTTTGAGTTTATCTCAGCTAATATGCAAAATTCAAAAAAATGTTTCAAACAAAAGTTGTAGATCTCATCAAAATACACATTTTTTATTCAAAGCATTTTTTAAATAATAATAATTCTTTTCGAGAAACTCGGCAAAATAAACGTGACAGAAGTCTATAACCTCATGAGGCGTTGGAAAAGGGTTAGGGGTGTGATCTTACATTATTTCTGTGACCAGCCACAGGTTACCTCCCCCCCCCACGAGGCATTCCAACAGGGACAGGAGTGTGATCTTACATTATTTCTGTGACCAGTCACAGAGGTGCCTTCCCACCCCACATGTTGCGTTGGAAAAGGGACAGGGGTGTGAACTTATATTATTTCTATGACCAGTCACAGGGGTGCTTTCCCGCCCCGACGGGGCGTTAGAAAAGGGGCAGGGATATTCAAACCTAAAAAAATATGCTCTTCAAAATAATCCAACCTTCCCGAGTGAAAATGCCTCGACTTGAGTTCGACCTGGTTATGTCTTGAGTTCGTCTCTAAGACATCGATGTCTGGCTGCGCCTCAAAACTGAGTCGAGACAAAGGCCTTCGTCTTACTTTTATGGCCACGACAGGTAAAACGGCGTTTACTTGTCTTAAGTTGAGCCTTGTCTTGGCTAAGACGACGTTTACTTGACTCAAGACGAGCCGTGTCTTGGCTGAGATTATCGAACCTTTTTTGGCTCATAAATGAGATTAAAATTGATGAATGAAAAAGATGTAATTATTAAATTAGTTGTTTTTAATTTAAAAATTCAGAATCGGTGGGCCTGAACGAGTATAACCCTTAAAAATTCTCTTCAACAAAATAAAATTTGTAACTTTCTAGAAGGATCTCCTAAGCCGTTAGAAATACGTAAAAACAAACAGTTTCGGTATCATCGTCAAGCATGTATGATACAAATGAAAATCAGTAAATGAGTTGA
>NC_046663.1:87283995-87318224 GCF_010883055.1 Belonocnema kinseyi
ACAAAAATATACAAGATTGTTTAACCATTAACAAAGATTAGCTTTTATGACTGTTAGAAATAACCTTTTTGTTAGGGCAGGTATAAGCTCGAAGTTATAAACCGCACGTGTTGGAGTCATAAAATACGACTCAAGAGATAAATTTATGCCTTCAGGACATAAAAACTTGTCTTCAAGACATAAATTGAAGTCTGTCTCCGTCTCACAACTGAGAGATGCTCAAGTCGAACTTTCGACTTCAGCATGTCTTGATTGGAGGTAATTCAAGTCGAACCATTTTTATTCGGGTTCTCGCGGTGAAGAGCGTGAGTAGGCAATAAGCCGAAACTAATAGATATACCACTGACTTTCTGGGAAACTATCATTCCCATAAAAAAGTGCTTAAAACAAAAAAATTTTATTTTGATGATATCTACAACTTTTATTTGAAACATTTTTTTCAAAATTGCATATTAGCTGAGATAAACCTAAAAAACCATGATTTTTATGGTTTTTTGATGATTTCAACATGAAAATCATATTTGCGAAAATTTTCACTATTATTTTCGTAATCAGCGCGAAGAAAATCGGGCATCACCCCTTTTCGGAAGTACACCCCCCTTTTCCAACGCCTCTTGAGGTTACAGACTTCTGTCACTTTCATTTTGCCGAGTTTCTCGAAAAGAATCATTTCTATAAAAAAATTCTTGGAATAAAAAATGTGTATTTCGATGAGTTCTACAACTTTTAATTCAATCATTTTTTTTATTTTGCATATTAGCTGAGATAAACTTAAAAAACCATGATTTTTATGGTTTCTTGATGATTTCACCATGAAAATCAAGAGCCAATTTTCAATATCATATTCGTAATCATCGTGTCAAAATACATAAGTATACGAAGTGCGAAGAAAATCGTGCATATCCACTTTTCGGTAGTACAACCGAAACATATTAATGAATCGGTTAAATACTTTTCGAGAAAAGCTTTAAAAAATCCAAAATCTATATTTTAGATCCTGGATCATTCAATAAAAAAATCCTACTATTCTTGGTTGAAAGTCAATTCTTTTTAGTTCAAAATTCTACTATTATATTTTTGGTTCAGAATTAATTTCTTTTAATCAAAGATTTAACCGTTTAGTTGAAAATTCATCTTCTTGGATTGAAAATTGGTCCTGTTTGGTAAAAAATTCGTCTGTTTTAGATGAAAGTGAATTATTTTCTGATGAAAAGGCCACTTTTGTTTCAGAAATCATCCCTTTTGGTTGAAAATTTAACCGTTTTATTGAAAACAAGTTTTTTTTCATAGAAAATTGGTCCCGTTGGAGAGAAGATGTGTCTTTCGGTAGAAAAGTTGTCTATCTTGGATGAAAGTGAATTATTTTTCATTTAAAAGTCTTCTATTTTATTTTCGGTTGAAAACTCGTCGCTTTGTTAAAAATATAATAATTTTTTTTTTGAAAATTTTACTATTTCATTAAAAAGTCATCTTTTTTGGTTAAAAGTTAATTTTTTACTTTGAAAGCATATACGAGAGACCAGATTAAAAATGAATATTTTGATAGAAGTCATCTTTCTTGGTGGAAAATTCAACTGTTTCGTGGAACCTTCGTCTTTTTTTGATCAAAATTTGATCTTTTTGATTGAAAATTCATCTTGCTTAAAAATAAACTTTGAAAAAAATGAATTGTCTTCTAAAAGTTTTGTTTTTAGCTTGAGAATGTAACTATTTGGTTGAAAATGAAACTGTGCTTTTTAGTTGAATTTAACCACTTGAATATATATATATTTTTTAAAGCTGAATAAGAATTTCTATTTTGTTGCAAAACAACAATTTTTTTAATTGGAAAATCAACTACTTGATTTACAATTCATCTCTCCTGAATCCAACTTCATATATTTGGTTGAAGGATTCAACTATTTGGTAAAAAAAACTCGTCTTTTACATTCTCAACAGAGAAGGTATTAGATTTATGTAAAATTTGACCCCCTCCCCCAGTTTTGATCAAATGTCCACGTTTTGAGACCCCCTGAATCCAAAAAACCGGTTTTTACGAATGTGTCTGTCTGTCTGTATGTATGTCTGCCTGTATGTATGTATGCCTGTCCTCTGTATGTCTGTATGTTTGTGAACACGATAACTTTTGAAAAAATCATTCTATCAGATTGGCCTCTGGTACACTCTTTTAGTGTCCTAAACTGAAGGTCAAGTTTGTTAGCCAGTTATTTTGGATATAAAATTCAACAAGTGAACGCATTTTAAATATTTTTGAGACCACATTTTTTCAAAATTAAACAATTTTCTGTAAGGATGTTTATAGTATTCAAAAAGTTGAACAATTTATCCTGATGACTTTTTTCATTAAACCAAAAATTACCAGGGTTAAAGTATTTACAAAAGAAAAAAATACACACGAAAATGAACCTTTTAAGCCAAACAACGGACGATATGAAAAGAAGGTAAGAAATGATAAAGTTTGATTTCTAAATGCCTTACAAGATTATTATATCAAAATTGGAGTTTTCTTAAAAAATCAAAAATTCCAATTTTGATAGCATACAAAATGATGTAAAATCCAAAAAATACATTTTTCATGCAACAATTTCACAGTATTTGAAAGATTCTCAAATATATAAGTGCATTTTCAAAAAAAAAACAAAAAAAAATATATATATATATTATTTTCATGTTGAAAAACAGTAAGGCTGCTCAGCAGACCGTATGTGTAAAGTTTAAATCATAAAAAAATATTAGAAATGAGCAAATTCAGTTTATGGATAAACGATTAAAGTTGTAATGAAATGTATAACAACAAAATTTTCTTTAAAGAATTCGCATTTCTATCTATCGGGACAAAGAAAGTATGTCTGTTTTAATACAAAGGTAAGTTATGAGTAATAAAAAAATACATTTATGGGAATGATATAAAAGGTCTGGGATAAACTCGAGTGCGAGGCACGAGATACGTGATGAGAATGTGTTCGTTAGGGCCAATGGAGCTTTAACAAAAGAGAATTCACAATTACCAAATTACTGTTGTCGATTCTTTTAACTTTAGTTTTAACTATCACTATTTTCTTCAAAATGAAGTATATTTCGATTTGCAATCTTAGAAATGTGGTACCTACATTATTATTTTTTTAAAATTGTATTCCCTCCTTATTCCCCTATTTTTTTGAAAAGTCACTCTATCCCCTTTTTTGAGAGCACTTTTGGAGCTATGAAGTTTGAAATCACTTTTACAATAATTTACATTATGTATTTGACATTGAAAATCTAAAATATTTAATTATTTTCCAACCTTAAATAATAAAGCAATTAGTATTGAATAATTATTAATGTAAACACTTCAAAGTCAACTAGTAAAATGTCTGATTTTTTTTTTAACTTGAGTGACCACTCTGCAATATGTTTCAACTCGTTGCGTGGAAAAGTTTTGAAAGGTAATTCAAAATTATTGTTGGTATGTAAGAGCAGATGATTATTCTGGGACTTTAGATTTTAGAATATTCGAAATTTTCATAACACTGATCAGTTCTGGCCGTTCAATAAATTATTTTGGGTCCAAACTTTTCTCTAATTTGAGGTCAGCATTTGCAAGGGACGAGTAATGGTCGAAGCAGGGGACTGGCATCACTTTCTTCGCTCTACTCACTTTCATATTTTCGTTGGGATTCATTCCTCTGCATCAGCTGCCTCTCCTTCCCCTTTCTCTTATCCTGTTATTTCACACGTAATTCAGAGCATTCCAAAAATAGCAACAAAACAACATCTCTGCTTGTGTAATAAAAACCAGAAATGTATTCAATTTCATATTAAAGAAAGTATTTCAAATATTATTTTTTTGATAATTAAAAACCCTTTATTTTATATTCCATTTTCACGGAAGTTTTGGGAATTTTTTAGAAATAAAAAAATATAACAGTATTTTAATACCTTTGAAGCAATTATGATTGTTGTAATATGTTCGAATTTTAGTGTTATAAACGTTCATTTATTTCTAAACCATTACATTCTGCGGTTTTCAGAGTCAAGAAATGTTATGGAAAACCTGAAAGTGTCAGGAAATTTTCAATGAACTGAAGTCTATATTTAGGGGTTATCCAAAAATTACGTAAGAACTTTTCTGATGACCCCCCCCCCCTCCTCCAATCTTCCGAAGATTTTATCAACTTCAGAGAATAAAGATACATTTAAATTCTGTTAATTAAATAAACGTAGAAACTTGAAGAAATACGATTTAGAAAAAAACGTGATCATAACAAATAAGTCTTACAAACATATAATTCTTTTTTCTTCAACGGTCTTATTAAGAAGCCCTCTTTTTGGATTGAAAGTGCCACTATTTTTGGTAAAAACTTATATTATTTGCTTGAAAATTCGTGTGAAAAAGACTGAAAATGTAACTATTCTATTTTTGGTAGAAAATTCACATTTAAAATTAAAAATTGATATTTTCTTTTTTTTGTTGTTGAGAATGTACGTCTTTGGCTGAAAAATTTAAATATTCACGTAAAAATGCACTTATTGTTAAAAATTCCTTCTTGTTTTGTGAGAAAATTAATTTTTACAACTGAAAAAGTAACTATTTTTTTTTTGTTAAAAATTTGCTAAGATGTTTTTTCTTCACTGACTGAAAAAGCTTTCCTGGTTGAATATTCAACTCCTTTGTCTTTTATTACAAATTCCTCTTTTTGGTTCAAAAATTATTCGGTTTTAGTTGAGGATTCAACTAATTTGTTAAACATTCTTATTTACTGGCTAAATTTAACATTTTTGATTGAAAGCTATAATAGTTTTTGTTTGAAGTAAACACTTTTACACTCTTTGCTAAGAATTAATTTTTTATTTTAAGAATTTATATTTTGGTTGAAAATTTAAATATTATGTTAAAAATTACTTTTTTCATTAAAAATTAATTGTTTTATTTAAAAAATGTAATTATTCCATTTTTGGTTCAAAATTTTACTAAAAGTTTGGTTTTTTGTTTAATATAACATTTTAATCTAAAGCATGATCTTACTTAGTTGAAACTTAATGTATTTTGTTGAAAATTCGGCTTTTAAAGATTAATCTTTACAACTGAAAATGTCACTATTCCATTTTATGCTGAAAATTGATATTTTAAATTCAAAATTGATCTTTTTTAGATGGCAATTTAACATTATGGTTGAAAATTCATATATTTGGTTAAAATCTTGTTTTTTTTTTTTGGAGGAAAATTAAATTATTTGGCCAGAAAATACGTCTTTTAGGTTTAAAATTTAACATTTTGGATAAATATAATTTTATTACCTAAAAACTCTTTCTTGGTGGACAATTTAACGCTTTTGTTGAAAATTTCTTTTGTTCGGTGAGAAAATTATTCTGATTTGACTTAGGATTCAACTAGTTTTTTTCAAAATTCGGATTTTTTACTTTGAATTCAACTATTTGTGATTTATTTTTTTGGATAAATTTTCTACGAAAAGATGAATTTTCAACGAAATACATGTAATTTTAACCAAATAGTTGAATTTTCATCTAAAATCTTGATTAAATATCAGTATTTACTTGCTTTCAAAAAACCTTATCGAAAGACAAAAATTTCTACGAATAAATGTTCCTTTTGGATACATTTTCAAATCATTTGTTAAATACAATTAAATATATTCCGTGTTAGAAACTAAAAATCAAATACAAAATATAAAGCATTTCAGTTAAGAAATTCGTGTTTTCCATATTTGCGCACTATACTGAAGTATTTGTTTAAATAAATTTTTTATAACAAGTTACTTCTATATTTAAATAATTATTTCTGTTTTCTTAGTATATATTTATTAATTTTGATCAATAGCGAGTTTCTGGAAGCAATCTTCTTTTTGGTAAAAAATCATATTTTTGAAATTCCCTATGTTATCACTATATTTTTTTATATACTTTTGCATAAAAATTACATTGACAAAACAAGCAGTATGGAATCCTCTGAAATCTTGGAAAAATGCATTAAAATACCTTAGTGAGAGCTTTTAAAATCCCTTAGAATGACTGAAATTTCTTGAAATCTTTCCCAACATCATAAAATCTTAGAAATCCTATGAAATCCTTTCTATTCTTTCAAAATTTAAGGAAACTTAAACCACATATTAACCGAATGATTTTAAATTATCTTCAAATTTTTGAAATACCATGAAATTCCTAAATTTTTATGAAACCCTTTGCAAATTATTAAAGTTGAACATTATTCTAGGTATGGAAATTTTCATTTAATTAGTCATAGCTCTATATCTGTATACAATTTTGTGTAACACCAACCTCCAAAGTGAGGACCTTATGCTTCTAAAGGATATGCAGGACTTCAATTCAATAGACTGAGTGCAAGTAATAATGGCGCACGCGCTCTTTGAAATGCATTTATTTTGTGAATCGGCGCAGGGGACGCGCATGCGCACTTTGGAGATAAGAAACATTGCACACCGGCAAAATAAAAATATTCTTCAAATTTCGTGTAAAAAATAAAACAGAAATTTGGCTGAAACATACTATACAGGATCACGCACTTCGTGAAAACTGTAAATAAATGCTAAATAGTTTTCTCGGATGGTTTTTGCAAAAAATATCATTTGATACACGTGCTTTATTTCAGCATTTTCTATTTATTTCTTCGCATTCGTCTACGTCTCGTGCTTCAAGCCTCCGACTCATGCTGCGAGTTTCGTACTCTTTTAAAATCGCCTATTGTGCGCGCTTGTATCAATAATAGCTATTCTGAGCCCCACTCCCTGCCAGGTTACTTATACGGATCCATGCCTGTTTCCAGGGGTCTTAAACAGGTCTTATCTTTAATAAGAAGCTTGTTGAGCCTTCAATGGAAAACTAAAATTTTCTAGGACCTCCATCAGTTCGCTTACCAGTTAGCGCTACGTAATAAGAGTCGTAACAAGAGTCTCGGACTATCGCAGGTGGCAGATTATTATTTAAATACGTTATACATCGCTTGTGGCGCAATATCACCAACTCTCTATTTCACTGGCGCGACGGTACCTTCTGCATGCTAATCCGCCTTTTCTAATCGAGACCTCGTGCTCGCTGGCACAACCTGAGCTCGAAATGGGTCTGCTGTCGTCTGTGACTATGTGCGCTTGCTTAGAGCCTGTTCCAATTTTCACTTTCCACTCGTGACCTGCTAAATGATCGCCCATCGCCTCAACCAGCACAAAATATGACACCTCAAATGAACATGAGCCCAGAGAAAAGATTGAAAGAACTACTGTCCACTCTAGTAAAAGTCTTTCCACCTCTGTTTATATTCTCATTTTACTTTCTTCAAGCAATTTAAGACTCCTCGAGAAATTTCTTAGAGCCTATTTAATAACTCCTCTGCATTAAGTCTTGAATCTTATTACCCTTTTTACGCAAGAATTTTCTAATCGGAAGTTTATGAATCGAAAATTCATTTATGTGCATTGATTTCCGACTTGAGAACCCTTCATTCATTTTTGGGTGAAATTTATATTTAGGCTGAGTAGTTTGAGTTTCGGAGGATCTACTTTTATGTGGATAGAATTTTCTTGATTTTCCTAGATTTTCCGCTGATCGAATTCATTTTAAATCAGGCAGATTCTACAATTTAAGTCGCATAATCTCAGCGATGAAACAGCAGGGTGGCAACTGGACTAGAAAATCGGGATTTTTCTATGGCGGGAAATGGAATTTTGTTTAATTTTAAATAAAAAAACTTCGAATTTTATCAAAATATTTAGTTTCAATTTTAACAACAGCCCATAATAAAACGTTCTTATTGGTAAAAAATATCTGCACACTTTTATCCCTATTGCCATTTTTTAATGAATTATTTTTTTCTCCTGTTTTCATGCAAGTTACCCCTTTTGTCATTTTACAGCTTAAATGCAAATTGAGTTTTAGACCCGGATACAAAAATCCGACCCTTTTTGGTTGAAAGTTATTTCTTCTTGGTTAAGAATTCAACTGCTTTGTTGATAATTCAGTTATTTTGTCTAAAAACTCCACTATTTAGTCAAAAAGTTATTACTTTTATTTTAATTGGTCGGCTTTGGTTTCAATTGAACTATTTTGACAGAAAATTAATTTATTTGGATAGAAATTAAATTTTTTATTGTAAAAAAGTCATATTTTTTGTGTTTAATATTCATGTTGCTTTTTTGAAAATGAACGTTTTCCTTAATTCAACTGTATTCTAAAAATTCGCCTTTTCGGCTTGAAAGTTCAATAGTTTGGTGGCAAAGGCAACTAATTGTTTGAAATTTTGATTATTTAGTTGGAAATTCATGTTTGATTGTATAAAAGGAAATTTTTTTTCTTGAAGTAAATAAATATATTTTTAGTTTGTAAATTTACATTAACATTTTGTTTATTCTCTTTATAAAGATTATACGTATGTTGAAAATGTTACAAGATTAAAATTCTGGTCTTTGAATATTAATGGTTAAGGAAAATGAAAAATTTGTCAGGAAGAAATTAGGTAAAAGTCAGGAAATTTTGAAAATTAAGTTTTGCTGCCACCCTGTTTTATTGATTTTTTAATCTAGAAAAGAAAAGCTTATTTACAATTAAACATTACCAAGAAACAGTTTTTTGACCATAAAATCAGATTTTGCAGGTGTTTGACAAAATTCGCATATGACAATATTTTTTTATAGCACTAGATCTAGAGTTTCTACTGTTTTGTAAAAAGTATTTTTATTTAACTTTAAAAAAAGGTACCCCGAAAATTTTTTTTTTCATCTTGAAAAACCTGGGAAAGTATTGGAGTTATTGTTCGAATAAACGGTGGTCATCCTGATTTAGTATGAAATCATTAGTTTGATGAGCTCGGATCTTACGATCGTTTGTCTTTAATATAGTTTCGAATTTTTGGTAATTCTGCTACATTATTTATGACATTTCTGCAAAATATTAAACTTAAACTGTAAATGCTATTGCAAACTAAAAGTTCTCGAAAAGAAAAAAAGAATTGTAAAAACTACCTGTTTTAAAATAGGTATGATCCATTTCAAGTTTCAATTATATTTTGTCTGAATAGTTTTTTTTTTATTTCTAAAGGACACACTGTCTACGTTCGAATTCCCCCGGCTTAAGAAAAAAGAGTGTATAGCGTAGGACCCACAACGTATATCAGATTTGGAAAATTTAGCCGATACTCTACTTCCATATTAAACGTGGAATTTCCTTTATTTTTTCTCCTTCTTTTATTGAGAGGAGGTGATTTTGAGTGATTTATGAATAATTACGTACCGTCAGAGTAAGCAGGTGCCAAAAATTTAAGATATGGAGATCCTCTGGCACCCCAGGCAGGATGCCTGACATTGTTGCAAGCTCCGGAAGGTGTTCTGTACTTGCTCGGCGGGCAAGGTCTTTCCGATGATGTGCATGGTTCTCGGTTCGTTTTCAACCTATCTTGCAGCCTGGAAGGAATAAAAAAATTATTTTCAGAAAACACAATATCGTAATTAATTCAAGTGAAAATAATTTGAATTAAATTATTTGAAAATTGTAAATAAAAAAACATTACAAATTGAGCGTAAAGTCAAACTTTAAATAAAAATTTAAGAGCGCCATTAATCTGAAAAAAAATCATTTTAATCTATCGATATTTAAAAAATTTCATTTTGCAGATTCGTATTATCGATATTAACGTTTGTTCCCTTTTAATGAATTTCAAAAGAAATTTCGAATAATAAATTTAGAAGCTTTTTAATAATTTTGCAAGGTTTTAAGAAAATAAAAAAATGTTCTTAAGATTTCTGGGAAAATTTTTAATGATTTTTTAGTTTGAGAAATTAATTTTAAGAGAATACTTAAAAAGATTTCAAAAGAGTTCCAAAATTTTCAAAAAGTAATCCGAATGATTGTACGGTTTTGTTAATTACGCAATTTTTTTTTTTTAATTTAGGAAAATTACGAATAATTTAAAAGATATTTAGAGGGTTCAGAAGTTTATGCAGATTTTATTTTAATGTTAGAAAAAATCAAATCATTTTAAAAGATATCTAGAAGTTTTGAAAAGATTAAAAAAAAAGTTTAATTTGGAAAGATTTGACAAAATTTCAGGCAGTGTCGATCTTTGAAGAGTTTAAAACAAAATTTAGAAACGTTTTTTAGAATTTTTATAGATTTGTCAAGAATATAAAATTTTTCTGAAGATTCATGGGACACATTAAAATGAATTTTTAGTTTGAAAAATGAGTCCTAAAGGAAATTCAACAATTTTTCAAATATTTCAAAATATTTCCTAAAATTTAGAAAAAGGATATAAGAGATTTTAAACAAAGTTTTTTAATTTTTCAAAAATACGCGAATTAAAATCATTTTAAGACATATTTCAACATTTTTGAAAATATTATTGAATTATTATTGATCATTGATTACAAAACTCCAGCATAAAAATGATTTATTTAAATACGGCGTGAATTTTACAATAACTATGTTATAAACACATGTAATAGTAATTAAGCTGTCATAATAAAATATTACAATTTTTTGTAATTCCTCTTTATTACTTGACCACTAATTAATAACTAACACTAAAGACAATAAAAATATCTAGGAATGATTCAATATTGAGATTAACAAAAATAATTACCCAAGGGTATATTTATGAAAGGCAACAACTGCCACATTAATTAAATCTGCGCAGATAATTAGAACATTGAAATTTTATTACATTTCACATATTATGTGTACAATATTTCTTAGAATAATTAACTGAAGAGTGCCACCATCGTGTGTCGAAATGTTTGAAACAATTATAATCCAACTGCATTTATTTTTATTTTTTACTCGACACCACAAATAACCCAAATATTATTTTGAATTAATAAAATAAACAATATTAATAATTAAATATAACAATACATAAAACTACATATAGGAAAATCTCAGTTTAAATCATTTTTATTCGTGCTTCTAGCAATAGGACATTTAATATTTCTAGCCGGAAGATAATCGTGAATTTTGTGAGCGAAAATTAGTCGACATCTTGTTTAAGAAAACAAATAATATTACTAATGGTGTAAGTTCAAATAAAAAATATAATTTTACTGAAAAAAGTATAAAACGTGGCTGTGTCTAGTCGTCCCGAAAAATTAAGGAGTTGGAAGACGAGACACTTCGTTAAAACTTACATAAAGCATTTATCTCAACAATGTTGTTTGCAATTGAATTTTTCCATACTATCACTTCTTAACAATTTTTAAAAAAGTTTTGCATTCGAATAAATGCTGGCTTTATTTTCGAAGAATATATTTCCGGAAAAATTTGAAATTTTGAGAGTAAATTTTTATTCTGGTGGAATCGTTAAAATAATTGTTTTCAAAGAAAATTTTTTTAAACATATAAGTATATTTGAAGATTATTTACTTATTTTTAAGTTGGAAACAGTAGAGTTGAAAGGAACGCTTTCCCGGGAAAAAAATGAGCCACGATTGATTAAAATCAGTTAAAAGCTATTGTTAAAATAATAATTTTTTCTAGGATTTATTCGTTTTTCACAAAAAAGAAGGTTTTTTCTTTCATAAGATGTGACTGATGTCATTTCAATTCTTAAAATCATAGAAAACCTTTTTTGTCCCAGAGAACTGATTTTTGACACGTCAACTATTGCTTTAACGCGGTATTAACTAGTGAAATTTAATCCGTAACTCTGTTCAGTAAATCCCAATGCAAGTTGGCTCGATCGATTTTCGCGTATTTTTAATGACTTTCTTTCCGCCACAAATTCGAATCGTTAATATTATTATAGAATTGATAACATTCTTTGATTTGCTTATTTATTATGCAAAAGCAAATCAGAAGGCTCTTTTTAAATTGTAGCAATTGCTTTGCCGAGCTGGAGGTATCACAAAGGATTAATTAAATGACTGATGGATTTTTTTTATCCAAATGAATAACAGTAATCCGGGCTGAGATTACTTTAGACTAGAGGTATTATTAGGCATTAGGATAAATGATTATAATTAATTAAAATAAAGAGAAATTGTTTTTCTCCTCGTTGCGAAGAAATTTTTTTATTAGTGCCCCCAACGAACACCATATTGAATTCAACATGAAACAGTTTTAATTCTCAAGATTAATATTTTACCAAACAGTTGCATTAGTCATCAAATAGTTGAACTATTAAAAAAATTGAAACGTCGAATTTTTAATGTAAAAAATTAATTTTCAACAACAACAAACAATCAAAATTTGTTAACCACTTGATTCAACCAAAAAATACGAATTTTGAAGAAATAAAGATGAAAAATTATATTTTAAACAAAGAAAAAAAAACGAATTTTCAACGGGTCAAATTCTACAACAATGATTTATTTTTTACCAATAAGAGGAATTTTCAACAAAATATATGAATTTTCTACCAAATGTAATTTTTTTTAACTTATAAAGGGTAAATTTCTAACTAAAAGTGAAATAGTTAAATTTTTAGATACAAAAATTAATTTACACAAAAACATTCAAGTTATCAACAAAAAATTTAATTTTACAAGCAAGGTTATAAATTTAAAAAAAAATTATTTTTACAAAGTAGTTAAATTTTCAACCAAAAAGATGAATTTTGAACCAAGAAAATTGACGTTCTAATAACAAAAAAAGACATTTTTAACAAAATACATCAATTTTGTACAAAAGTGTTAAATTTGGACACGGTTAAATTTTTAATTAAAAAGCGTTTAAATTTTTGCCCCAAAATATGACTTTTCAAGAAAAAAAAATTATATTTCCTACTAAAAAGGATCAATTTTCGATTTAAAATATGAATCTACAACCAAAAATGGAAAACGAAGTTTTCAGACAAAAAATGAATTCTTAACAAACAAACAAACAAAAATAGCTCAACTTTCAACAAAGTAGATGAATTTTTCACTAACAAAGACAACTTTATAACAATATAGCTACATTTTAAGAAATATAATTTGCTCTATTTACTCAGTTATAATTTAAGCGAAAAAACGAGAATTCTTGAAAATAGAAAAAAGAGGGGAATAGGAGAAATAGTGTGAAGTATGAAATATAAAAGTGATTTCAATACTCAGTAAGTTATTATTGAACTGTACCGCTGCAGTTCCATCTTTAGAAAAATTCCCAAGCGTTGTTATTTATCTTCAGGAACGTCCTGAACCCAAAAAAATTGGTAATGTAGTTTATGCACGGCCCCTAAGTAGATCAATCTAGTATCTTCCATTTTCCGAAGTAGTTAAATCTAGGTGTAGTCAGACTAAAGAAATAGTAGAGCTTTTATGATTACACATTCTCTCTAGTATTTTCGTAATTTTCAAATTAATTTCCTGAAACAAGACACACTCTCCAATGCTTTCATTTCCGGAGAAAGAAAAGCGGTATTTTTTGAAATTATAATATTAACACGTGCCACCGGGTACTTGAAAATCCCAGATATTTAACATGGGAAAATTTTGGATTTTCATAAAATTGGACTGATACTTTAGAATTTGATCGAAAGTTGCCAAATTTTACTGGGATTTAAAACGAGGTTAGCGTGCGAAATAAATCTATATTAATAACTTTTATCTTTAACATAACCCACACCCCTCCCACACACACAGAACGCCCCTAATATGACCCAAAAAAAAACTACATTTTTACGTATTATTGTTAATTTTCAGCATTTCATGCACTCTTTTTTAATACAAATAATTACCAAAGGATAATTTTAATATCCCCTATGACATTTTAAACAATTTTGAATTGTTTAAGGAAATGTAACTTATTTCGTAAATTATTTTTCCCCACAAACTGTGAAATGTAACCATATTTTCTAAATGAAATGTAATGGTTGGACATTGTTTGGAGTATTACATTTTTTGAGAAAGATTATGTAATTATTTAAACAATTAATTATTTATTGTTTATTTTCAAAATGTCTTAAAATCGAGCCAGATATGTCCATTTTTTTCTCAAATGGATATCCTATGCTACTTATTGTTGAATACTTAACTGTATACAATGACCAACTATTACATTTCATTCGAAAAACACGATTATTTTTTACATTTTTTTGAAAAAATAATTGTTTAAATAAGAGAAATTTATTAAAATAATTTAAAAAATATTTAAAAAGTCTGGTAAAAATAAAATGTATTGATATTGTTTTGTACTGTACATAGATACTCCCCGTCAATCCCTAATAAATTTGGCAACTTTGGATGAAACCCTGAGGTACCAGTCTAATTTTTCGAAAATCGAATATTTTTCCATGTTAAAATGTGAGATTTTCAAGTGCCTGGTGGACTCGTATTAACGTTTGAATTTAGAAAAAAATCAGCTTTTCTTTGTCCGGAAATAGAAACTTTTTAAGGGATGCCTTGCCCTCACGCTCAGAAAACCTTCTTTGGACCATCCGAAAGTGATAATCTTGAATTAAGATGAATAGTCTCTATAGCAAACAATTTTGACCGTTAATTATGTATGATATTTTGGACTGGGATGACTAGTTGGTTCCGTTATAGCAACTACTAATCAATCTAAATTATCACTCAGTATTAACTGCAATCAATAATTGAATCATCACTTAATACAATGATTGATAATAATCTTGATGAGATTAATCACAGAGTGAACTTCCTCTTATTCTCTGATTAAAGTTAATTGACGCAATATCTTCGAGTAACGAAGGATGATTTCTGATAGATATAATTTGATCGATCTAATCTTCCAGAATCGTCTTGATGGTTTATGGCTCTTTTTTATAGAATACATAGTTGGAGTTGTAACTTTTACTTTTATGGGCGCAGAAAAAACGATTGCAGCTGTCTAGCCGGTACTCAGTGCAAGAGCGAGAAAGGTTTCTCGTCCGACGATTATGGGCCGGATCCCCTTTCCTCGACCTCGTCCCCAAGAGCCAATCCATTACTACTATTATTGCAGTTGCACTATTACTGCCATAATTTCCACTGCCACGACCGTCACTGTCATAACCATTAGCCACGAGCAGGCCGTGGCAGTCACCGCACGCTTCCTTCCGCACGGAGAAACGTGGATAATCAAACTTGCAGTTTCAAAATATAGATGGCCAGTTCGACCTTCTGGATAGTGACAAGGATCATCCGCAATTTTGTCTTCATAGTCAAATAGACCACAATTTTATAGTCTGCTTGAATATGCACGCGTGTTTTAGACTAATTATCAGCATAATCAAATTTACACTCCAGAATGTCAATCAGAAGTGGCAGCGTCACGACCTCTATCTCACTCGAAATTATTGGCCGAAAATGTGCTCGAAATTTCGTAATTCGTTGATAAAACCCTACTGAAAATTCCTATATAGGTTCCTATATAGGAACCTACATCGGATCCTATATAGGATCCTACATAGGAACCTATGTGCTTACCTATAGGTGCCACCTATAGGAAATGACATAGGATCTTACAAAAGATCCTATATAGGTTTCTGTATAGGATCCTATATAGGATCCTATATATGTTTCTGCTTGGGACCATATCCAGATGCGCAGTACTATTTTATAGCACTTACGGCTGCGCAGAAGTTTTTTTGGTCCTCCAGGAGCACCTAGAGACATACGTACCATTGGGTACCATGAGGTATCATTAGTTAGGTACCATTAGTTAGGCACTATTAGGTACCTTATTAGGGAGTGTCCTATACAGGCACCTAGATAGGATCCTATGTCCTTTCCTATAGGTGGCACCTATAGGTGAAACATATAGCATCCTATGTAGAATCCTATAGAGGATCCTATGTAGAATCCTATAGAGGATCCTATGTAGGATTCCTATATAAGATCCTATATAGGAACCTATATAGGAATTTTCAGTAGGGAAAAGACTTGAGAAATTTTTAATACGCATGTTGCTAAAATTTTGTTTGTGCAACCATGTCTCAAACATATTACTCGTTCAAAAGCAATAAAGATGCTTTCAGACTTGATGGATTTTTGATCAATTTTCATTTGATTAAATTTGCAAGACTTTGGCTAATTGTGGATAGCGACAGGGAAACTTTTTTTAGTTCAAAATTCAACTACTTAGTTAAAAGTTCTTTTTTTTTTCTTGATGATTCATCATTTCAGATGAAAACATTTGTTGTTCTAAATTCATTTTGCTAAACTTCCTCTTTTGGGGTAGAAAGTTAATATTATTGATGATTGATTCACCTTTTTGGTTGAAAATTCATGTATTATGTTAAATATGAATCTCTTTTTGTAGAAATTTAATCTTTTTGGTTCAGAACTCCCTTCTTTGACTTAAAAATGAGTGTTTTTTATTGAAAATTAATTTTTCACTGAAAATTGATCTATATCATGTTTGTTTAAACATTAGCGTTCAGTACAAAATTTAACTATTTTTTTGAAAAATTCTGTATTTTGGTGAAAAGTTCTCATTTGTGGTAAAATATTAATCTTATTGATGAGTAATTCACCGTTTTGGTTAAAAATTTAACTCTTAGGTTAAAAATTCCATTGAAAATTAAAATTTTATTTAAAAATTCATGAATTTTATTTAAAAAAACCTTCCTTTTTTATAGAAAATTAATCTTTTTCATTGGAAATTCATTTTATTGACTTAAAAACTTATTTCTTCAACTGACAATTAAAGCATTCTATTTTTTGTTGAAAATTTATATTTTGATTTACAAATTCAACTATTTTATACTTAATTCAAATCGATGTTGTTGATATGATGTTGGTGTTTCTTTGGCTGAGATGATGATAAATTGTAACAGTGCCGTTAGTAGAAACTGACATACTTCAGACAAATTAATTAATTAATTTGTCTGAAGTATGTCAATTTCTACTAACGGCACTGCTACGACTATTTTATGGAAAATTGGTCTTTTTGGTAGAAAATTTATCTTCTGGGTTGCAAATTGAATTAAAAATTAAAATATTTGTTTGAAAATTATTCAATTTGGTTGAAAGTTATTCTTTACGGGTAGCAAATTATTCAATTTGGTTGAAATTGTATTTCTTTAATTGAAAACTAGTTTATTTAATTCCAAATGAATTTTTTGAACTATTCAATTTTTCGATGAACATTTTTTTGTATGGATATTCAATCTTTTTAAATGAAACTTGACTTATTTCATTAAAAACGTATTTTATTCGGTAAAAAACTTATTTCTTTAACTTAAATTTAAACTATACTATTTTTTGTTGCAAATTTATCTTTTTTAGTTAAAAATTCATCAATTTTGTTGAAAATTTGTCTAAAATGCGTTTTCTTTTTGTTGAAGATTATTTTTTTTTTACTAAAAATGTAGTTATTTAATTTTTGCTTTAAAATTGATCTTTTTCAGTTAAACTTTTTTTCTTCGAAAATTCCTCTTTATAACTTAAAAAGCAACCTTTTGGAGTTTTTTTTAACTTTACTGATTAAAAACTCTTTCTTTTGATCGTTGTTCTTTTTTTTAACATTTAAGTATTTTGTTCAAAATTCAACTATTTGGTTAAAAATTAAAGTATTTTGTTAAAAAGTTATGTTTTTTGGTCGAAAATTCAACTGCTTTGCTAAACATTTGTCTAATTGAACAGAAATTTTATACTTTTAGTAAAAAATTCAACAATAAATGGTTAAAAATACAACTATTTTTCTGAAGATTAAACTATTTTGTTTAAAAGTAACATCTTATGGTTGAAATAAATAAGAAAAGACTTTCAGTTTTTTAATTTAATTTCATTGAATATTTTGGGTTTTAATCGTTTTCAATTACTTTGAATTTTAATTTTCGATCAATTATCATCCTGTATGTAGTATATTTTGCACATTTCATTTCAACTAGGCTACTAGGAAAAATGTGGATGCATTTAATTTCTAGCAAATTGAAGAATCAAATCCAAATTAAAATCAAATATTGGTATCTTTAAATTAAATTCAAAAATAAGTAAAATTACTTTCATTAAATTTTACTAAAAATTATTCAAACAATTATTTAGAAAAAGTACAAAAAATATGTAATTCCATCAAAAATATCTGTGATGCAAAAAATCTGCCTATTACAACTAAATAAATTTTCGAAATCTAAGTACGCCAAGTCATTTTGAAAAAAATATATATATAAAGAAACTTTTTTCATAAAAAGCCTTATAGATATTATTAAAATAAAAATTAAAAAGCCATTTTATACATTAAAAAACTTAGCGAGATTGAGTGTATGAACAAAACGATTTTTAAAAACTGCTGTTTTTGGGAGATTGATGGTATAATATAATCCCGTGAAGTCTGAGAATGGCTGAAATGGCTTTTTAAAATCATTTTTTAAATTTTTATAGGGCGCTTATGAAAAAAGTGTCTTAATAATTATGAATATTTGTTCAAATTACTTGACCTACTTCGATTGCAAAAATTTATTTGTACTTGGCAGATTGTATGCATCACATATATTTTTGATGGGATCGTTTATTCTGGCGAATATTGATAAATTCTTGCAAATACATTTAATTAGCATACTGTTCTGTTTATAATAATATTTTCTTGTACTATGATCAAAGTTTATATCGCAACGAATCGTATATTTCGAAGCAAAATATAATTTTGAGGATTTAATTTTGTTATTTTGTTCTGACTCTGTGGTCAATTAGCATTTACGAAGACCTTGGAAGAAGCGTTAAAATATTTGCTTTTATTTAGTCTTAGCTTGCTTAATCAAGAATCACCGGTTTTTTTTTCTATTTCTGCCAGGAAAGTGGTCCAATAGTGACTAATCCGATTAACCTTCGTAGAGTATTAGATGGTCATTATATGAGCCACATAACTCGAATCAATGTACCTGAGATTTATGAAATTCTGAAAATTCTATAATGTCTACTTTGAAGCAATTTGCGTAATTAAAATCTTCCTTTAAATTTTGAGAAAAGCTTTCAATTCTCAAACTTTAAGGTATTAAGAATAACCTTAATTAGTTTAACAATTTAAATAATTATTTCCTAAGGTTTTTAACACTGTTGAATATTTATTAATCCTAAAATTCCCCGAAAAATTTTCCTGTATAATAATTTCTGAATAATTTTAGAACGTCACTAAATTTTGAAATCTTACCAACTCTTTGATTGGCGAGCAAATCTCTCAGCCTCTACAGCAACTCTAGCTCTGGCCTGTAGATCATGGTCTACCCCGTATACGTATTCTGTAAGAATATAAAAATGATCAATTTATCCCTGGTGAGGCAAATTATAAAGAAAATTTTCTTATATTATTCGGAAATACCCAGGGGTTAAAAGTTAAGTCAGTGATGGAAAGTGATTGTGAAATATGAACCGAAATTCAAGGACAAGATCATGACTCCTATCGTGATTCAATCAAAAAATCTCAACTACTTTAGTTCCTGCAACCAAGAGCAAAAGGTTCTTTCAAAAATTACGTCAGTTGTCAGTTTCTACATTTGTTTAGGTTCAAAAAGGTTAAAATAGGTACCTATATTGTGTATTGTTATTAATTATTATTACTATTATATTATTAATAATAATATGTATCATTTAAAAAAAGTAATAAAAACAAACGAAATAATACAAAAAACTGAGATCGGCTAAAGGAACGGAACTAACAGCAAAAATCTGTGAATTCCCTTAATTGATTTAAAATCGCTTAAAATTTGCTTGAAATTTCATTGAAAACCCTTGATACCTTTAAAAATATTCTTAAATCCTTTTCAATCTTTGAAATCTTTTCAAATCCGTGAAAATCTTTTGTAATAATTTAACCCCTCAAAATGCTTGCAAATCTTTTAATTCTTTTGAAATCTTTAAATCCTTGAAATAGTTAGCTGTCAATAGATATCATTTAGAGTCATTTAAAAATAATACGAATTAAATTTATTACCTACAATTTTCCAGTATCCCTTAAAATTGGTAAAATCCCGTAAAATACTTGAATTACTTAGAAGTTCTATCAAATCTTTCTTCAAATACTTAGAATTTCTACCCCTTGAATTTTGTGATGCTTTTCCATTTCTTGAAATTTTTGAAAACAAATAAAAATTTCTTTGACATCCTTTTAAATGATTTAAATCTCTCAAAATTCTTTGGAATATTTTAAAATGACCTGAAATCTTTAAAATCCTGTAAAGGTTTTTGAATTCTTGAATTCTTGTAATCTGTAGAAGTCCCTCGAAGTAAAATTTATTTTAGTTCCTAAAGTTCTTTCTAAATTTTTTGAAAAATCTTAAAATCCCCTGAAATCTTTGAAATCCTTGAAATATTTAGAAATCTGTAGAAACAATTTAAAATGCCGTTAAAATAAAATAAATTAAATTCCTTCCATAAAGTTTTCTATATTTGTAATTTCCAATTTATTTTCAAGAATGCTGCACATCCCTGTAAAACTTTACAACATTATTTGAGATCCCTTGATATTTAAAAAAAAACTCTTGAAATACTTTGGAATCTTTTAAAATGACTTAAAATCTTTCAAATCCCTGGAAAGATTTTTAATTACTCCATATCCCTTGAAATAGTTAAATCCCTTGAAATACAATTATTTTTCTTGTCCAAAGTTCTCTCGAAATTTGTTGAAATTTCTTAAAATCCACTAAACATATACAATAAAGTTTTCTAAAAGAAAATAGTCGTTCAAATCCCCAGAAATCTTCGAAATATTTTGATACCTTCAAATCTGAAATCTTGGGAGATTTGAAAAATCCTTTTACATCTTGCAAAAATTCTTGAAATACATTTAAATTCCTTCAAATTTTTGGAATAGCTAGAAATTTCTTGAAACTTTATTTCCTATAATTTATTTCCTAAAGTTCTTTAGAAAACTCTTAAAATCGGGATTAAAATCTTTATAAATCCTAAAAAATCCTTTGAATTTCTCTCAAATAATTAAAGGCCGAATAAAATCCCTTAAGTCTGGTGAAATTTATTTAGGATTTCTTGAAATATTTAAAATTACATTGATATAAATAGAAATCATTTAAAGTCCCTCGAACGTCTATTAAAGTATTATTTTGATTATTATTTGATATCAATAATTTTGATATTGCCAATGTAAAACTCCTTGAAATATCTTACAATCCCTTGCAATTCAATTTAATTTAACTTATTTTCTAAAGTTCTCTAAAAAATCTTAAAAATTAAGTTAAATACCTTTGGAAATCCTAAAAGATTCATTGGCATTCTCTCAAATTTTTATAAATGTCTTGAAATACTTTGGAATCTTTTAACGAGCTTAAAATATTTCATATCCTTTGAAACATTGTAATATGATCCATGTACCTTTGACTAATTTGAAACCCTACGTCATGTAAATAAATCAGTCATTAATTTGTAGTTTTCAAATTCAGTGAAAATGTTTAAATTAAAAGAATTCAAAAAATAATATTTAATGTGTTTTACTTCTGAGACATAAGTGAAGAGGCCGGGCCTCATAGCCTTCATATAATTTCAGGTCAGCATTAAGCATGAAATAGTAACAGAATTTTGAAATTAATTTAAAAGAAACGGTTGTAAATAACCTGGTAAACCTCAAACAATTAAATATGGTGTGAATTCATACACGTGTAAGGAGAAAGGCTTCATTAGATTACGTTAACAAGACTTTTAGACGAAAGTATTTTATTGTTATACGAGCAATTGTAATTTCATTCCACTCAATCAAAAATCTTGGGAAAGAGTCTCACTATTGTTTCATGATTATGCAATTTATAATCATCCTCTCTAACGACTGTCGTAAATCATTTCACTCTCAGAAAACAAAAATCTTCTAAATGATGTAATAAATCTCTTTCAAAATAGCAAAAATTTTAAATAATTATAGGTAAATCCTAAATTAATTTTTATTTATATAAAAGTAATCAGCTTTTATTTTTCAATAATTGTATATCATATAACATTTTTAATAATGAATACTTACCAGAAAGATCAATTTGATCAATCGCAGGGGAAACTGCTAGGACTGTAAAAGCCACAAACAGGAGTCCTAAGCTGACTCTGAAACATAATTAATTACGTCTATGTTGAGTACTTTCTTTAAAAATCTTATGCTTATGGAAAAATTTATTGTTTGATTTTCTTTAAACAGCACCTAAAATAAAACAAAAAACTTAATATTTTACCAGACTTCACAGCCCAAAATGTACTCAAAACATGGTAAACAGGGTTATTTTTCACGAAAATAGGAAAATAATAAGAGAATAAATGGTTTTAAATAAAATAAAATTAGGTACCATATTGAATTCAGTATAAAACGATTAAGATTAATTTTCAAAAAAAAAATTAAATAGTTAAATTACTAGTTTCAAAAACTACTTCTCAACAACAACTAAACTGTCAACCAGTTTAATTGAACGGAAAAAAATAATTTCTGACAAAATCGTTGAACTCTCAACCAAATAGTTGATTAAAAAAAAATTCATTTTCTACCAAAAGAGTCGAGTTTGCAAACTAAATAGTAAAATATTTTAGAACACAGTTTAATTGTAAACCCCAAAAGATGAATTTTCAACAAAAAAAAGAAATTAATTGTAGACCAAACTGTTGCATTAACAATCAAATAGTAAAACTTTCAAGCAAAAGTTGCATATTTTTAATCAAACAGTTGAATTTTCAACCTTTGAATACGAATTTTCAATCAAATGGTCGAACTTACAAACAAAAAAAGATTTAAATTCAACCACAAACAGTTGCATTTTTAACCAAATAGTCAAATCTTCAAGCTTTAGAGATGAATCTCTTAGTTGACAGTTGAATTTTCCACCAAGAAAGATGAATTTTCTGCAAAAAAAACGAATTTACAAGAAAAAACATAAATTTTTAACCAAATTTTTAAAATTTCAACTAAAAACCATCATTTTTCAACCAATAATATAATACTTAAGTTTTTAGCAGAACAAAAATATTTTTAACCAAAAAGAACGAATTTGCACAAAATCGTTTAATCTTCAACTAATAAAATGATATTTTTTTAACGAAGTAGTTGAACTTTTAACCAAAAATGATGATTTTTGAATCAAAAATGTGATAGTATACTGAAATTTTAGAAATTTTACCTTAAAAAATAGTTGGATTTTTTTATTGAGTTGTTTTAATTCAGGTCACATTGAAATAAAAGGAAGAAAGTAAAAAAGAAAGTCCGTTTTAAACATTTTCAAAATAGGGGAACAGGGAAAAGAGTGGGAGGGCTGAATTTAGATGCTTCATTGTTTGTAAAATAAAATCAAAAAATTGTTATTAATATTTATATTTACTGTGTGTAATGTCACATCCCGTCTAAACCCCCCCCCCCATCCTTCTGGAAGTGAGACATAGTTTTCGAATGGTCTCTTAAAGAAGAAAATCGTTTGAACAATTCAAATTTGAAAAAAGTGTTTTGTTTTCAAGTTGTAAGAAAAAAAACTTGAAAAGGTATGAAGTTTAAATAAAAAATTATATAAAATGAAATAGTTACCGAAATAATTATTAAAAATTAGTGGATATATTAGTTATTTTAAAAAACGTTGGTATGCGATACGTTAGCGCATATGAATATCCGATAAACACTTTCTCTCCAAGAGAGTCTAAAGTATACATTAAGACAGACACAATAAGCAGACAAACATAAACCGCTAGAATCGTTTTTATTCTATGATCGCATCCAGATATATATCATGAATTCAATTACTATCTTCGTATTATACTTAAAATATAGCTTACCAGTTTCTAATGTGCATTTTATTATTTTTACATAGTCATACAAACTAAGGACTGGGAGAGCTTTTTCTTCATAACTAATCATGATTACTATGATTATTATAAATATTGAAATTCATGCAAACTCTAGAAAGTATTTTGCATTATAGTTAAATGTTTCTCTAAAATACAATAAATATTGATTCATGTTCGACTTTTGTTTGTTTCAAATTATTTTATTTAAAAAAACATATATTAATATATTTCCTCTTTTTTATAGAAAAGGATGTTGGGCTACTCTCAACTATAATGAGCCATGCAATTAATTTTTATAGCTTTTTTAACCACTTTTTCTTAGGAAAGGAAATCGCTACTATTCTCGAGATTTCTTAAGATTGTAGGAATTTTCTATTCCATAACTGTTTACTTTTAAGTGTTATTATAATATTGTATTTTATATGAACTGATATGAGTATTCTAAAACGAATCAATTTGAATATAGTTACATATTAAATTTTACTAAATTGTGCAAAGAAGAAAAGCATAACTTTTTCGTGAAATATTTTTACTTAAACCCTATTGATTAAAAATTGAAAATAATTAATTACATAAAAGAAATGGAAAACTAACTTCCAATATATGATTCCAATGCCTGTAATTATGCAGTATCAAGGCTTAATTAGAAATGTGTTTTTATTTTTTTTCGTTTCAATTGGACATATTCAATGTTCTGAAACATTTTTTAATAAAAAAAAAAAAATTCACTGCCTAGTACTAAAATATTCTCATTTCAAACAATGGAATTTTAGAAATTTTTCTCTCATTGATTGGAATTTCGTCTAGATTCCTTTAAGACAAAACGGTTTAATTGCAAATCCTCAAAACTAAAAATTACAGAACTATCAGGTCTTTCAATTTGACATTCTACGATTTTTAAGAATTTAAAAAACCAGACAAGTTTGTACGTTTAAAATTGAAACTAAACAAGCTAGAATATTTAAATCTGAAATTACTAAATGTAAAACTGACTATCAAGGCATTCAATATGAGATTATGCAATTTTGAAAGATTAAATAATGAAATATTTCTGATATTTGGGGAATTAAAATATATATAACTAAAAAATACAAATTTTCAGATCAGAAACCTACAAAAATTTCATACCAAAAATCTTGAAATTTAAGCTTTTGAAGCGAAAAAAACTTTATTCTTGATAATAAAATAGATTAATTAATATCCAAATTAAATATATATGAAATATTTATTTTTAATTCGTACGTTTTGTATGATATGAATTCTTAATTTTAAATAATATAACTTAAATATTGTACAATTTTTCAGCAACTCAATTTCAAACTTTTCAAATTTTAAACGTTCTGAATTAAAAATGGTCCTATTTTAAGTTTTACAATTGATTAATTTTCAATTTTAAAAGCTTAGTATATTTGAAAAAATTAAATTTCTGAATTTAAATAAAAAATTTTCTTTCGAAAATTCAACTGTTTAATCGTCGACAGTAGAGTTTTCAACATTAGCATTTTTTTAAACTGAATTTTGGTGAAGGTAATTCAACTTCCAATTAAGTAGTAAAAAGGAGCTTGGAAAACGAAAACTATTTTAGAAATATTCAGTTGTCAATGCTTCTCAGAAACTTATAAATTTTTAATTTTGTCGCCTTTGAAAGAAGCAAATTTCAAATTTTAAAAGCTGTAAATTTGATATTATAAATTTTTTCAGGAAATCATACTCAACATTTTTCTATTTTAAACGCTCTAAATTTGAAAAATGTCCACTTTTAAGTTGTCCAATGGATTAATTTTTAGCTTAAAATGCTTAAAGCTGATTATTTTAAGTTGATAAGCATAAGAATGAAAATTTTTCTATTTCTATAACTTTCAATTCATTAAAAATATATAATTTTATGTATTCTTCATTTAAATTCTGTCTAATATCTTCGGACAAAATATGCCGAATTTTAATTTTCTCCTCCGGTATATTTCATCGTCAACGTAATTGAATTCTAAAAAATTCCGAAGAATTTATGATGAATTTCAAAGAATTCAAGATTAATTCCAGCCAGTTTAGAAAATCATTTCCGGCAAAATATTCTCGAGTAATAGAAAATTAAAGTTTATGTACCTCTCTCTCCGGAAGAGAAAAAAAATTTGACGAAAGAGAAAATTAAAATTTAAGATAATACACTACGTTTCTTAGAAAGGCAAACAGAATATACATCCTATGGATCAACATATGAACACCGACGGAAAACAGGTAATTTGTTTATATACCTCTTTATTTTAATAAAGAAATTAATTGAAAAATCCCTGTGGAAAAATTTTGTGGCAGTATGGTGTCAGGTCTAGCCCAGATCTAGCTTTATCTAGACAGTCTAGTCTGGAAGATATGATCTGGCTTCGGTCTGGCGTTAGTCTTGCCTGGGTCTATTTTTAACTAGACTTTCCAGTCTGGAAGGTCTGGTCTGGCCAAGACTGGCGTTGATCAAATATTCAAGAGCAAAGATAGTTCTAAGTTCGATCAGAAAATTGTTTTGGACATATTTCGAAAAAGTTATGTGGTCTCTAAAATGATAGATAATAAACTGATACTACTAAACCAAGTATTTTTATCTTACTATATTGACAGCCTGTTTTGGTCCACGTTTGGCGCTGATCAGCTAAATACTCTTATAGTGAAGAATGTTTTTTTCAAGTTGACCACCCTCCAGATAGTGAATAATCAGCCATTAATTATACGGAGAAAAATAGATTTGAAGAACGTTGTAGTTGTTACAATGCCACATGTTAAAAAGAAGGACCTGCTATTTGAAAATGTAAAATGCACATGAAAATTGATAGAAAATATCAATTGCACAGTGAAAATTACATTTCAAACAGCGAAAACCCCTATTCTCACATAGTAAATATAATTATTTGAAAACATGGTAGAAAACTTTATGTAGAATTGTACCCGATAACAAGAAATTTGTTATTTCTTCCCGTGTAAGAACGTACTTTTCTCTATTAGTACAAAGTTATTTTTATTAGATAGATGTAGTAGAACGTATTATTCGCATTGGTTGTAAAGTCTCTAAAAAAATAGCGGTAGAAACCGAGAAAAAATTTCAGAAAAATCATTTACATGGGAAGTAATTCCCATAAACGCAGATAACAAGTATTATCTAACATAGTATAATTTTCCTTCTATAAGCTTGTTGCTTTGCCTATTCGACATGGTACTTTTCTCCTTTCGCATGGTGAAATAATCCCGCAGGAGCAGGTACCAGACCCCATTTGACACAGTGAATTTTTTCCTGTATATCTCTGGCGTTCGAACCTTTTTCAGATTGTACTTTTCAATGTAAATCGTAGCCTAACTGACAGTGTCAAAAGGCAAGCTGCCGTTTCTTTTAAGGAATCCAACTCTATTTCAAGTGGCGCAATCTGCCTTATGGCCTAAGAGATAATATAACTGTTCTCATGGTATTTTTCACAAATCTGTCATGTTCATGCCACTAGAATATGAGTTGATTGTATCCTGGTTATTTAGTAAAAAAAAATTTTCTAATTCTCTGCCACGCCATTTATCTAAAGCGACGCTTCAGTTGGCATCTATCTTTAGCGAAGTGTTTTTCCTGTTGTTTGTATCATTTTTTCAAATAACGGCTTCGTCAAAATAAGATGTGTGACAAAAAATTGGATCTGCTTATATAGTGAATGCGACTGACACGCAGGGGAGAATTTTAAGGTAAGTGTAATAAATTATTGAAGCTTTATAGAGATTATGGTGTAACAAACTCTATGCTTTAATAAGATACATAAATCTCTCTAACCAGACAATTTACGATATTTTACCGACGATGCCTAGGCTGTCTTGTTTTGTTCAGAGTTTAGGTTTATGTTAACGGACCGTCGAGGATACTTGCTCTTTCGTCCTTTTTAAACCACGAATCATTTTCATCCTGCTTACCGAGTGAAGAAATGGGAACGTCACAGTGACAAAGTGGTTGAAGTACAACGATCCGCGCATAAAGCCACTTTCTGTGATTATGATACCGTCAGAGAATGGACCTAAATTTTACAAGGTTTGTTACATTATTGTACAAGAAGTTCGCCAAGTTTTGTTAAATAAAAAAAAATTGATGATGCTTACTTCGACGAATACTTTCAAGCCTTCGAAATATTGGATGAAGGTGAGAGTACATGGAAGTGTCTCGTCTGGGGTCAATTTTCTAACGGGACAGTGATCCATACTTTACAAATGTGTAACGATCAATTTAATAGATTTAAACATTCATTTATTTAATGGAATATTTAAGAAGTTATTAATTAAGATAAACAATTTTGTAAAATCACATTACTTTGATTCACAGTGACGTATACATTTATATATGATGAATTGGCGTTAGAAAATAATAATTTATGATTAAGGCGTTTGGATTTAATGTTTTTATGTATTATGTAAGAGTAATTTTACTAAAATAAAATATAAATATAAACATATACCAAGTGTATTTTATTCCATAGATTTCTCCATTCGACAAAGTCAAAAGTACCATTTAGTTTAGTTCATTCGACTTTTTCACATAGTTGAACGTGCCATGTATCCCGGTACCTGACAGGCTCAACTCTACTAATAAGTTCTGCCAAAAGTACCATGTAGCACAGGAGAGGTTGCTGAGACCGAACGTTTGTTTGACTGTTCGGCCAACTCATACCATGCGGCCCGATAAGCGCAGATACCTAGTAGCATCGAATGTACCTTTTGTCCATTCAAAAGTACCATGTAAGACGGGCATATTTCATTAGAAAGATGGCACGATTTACTAACAAACCTGTTATTGCCACATGGATCGAATAGAAGTTTGACATTTTTGGGAGATAGTGAAAAATATTTCCGACACACAGTAAAATTAACTGTAAATGTCTATGTGTCTTAAAACTACCATGTTTTCAAGTACATTCTACTGGAATTTAAGGCAAAATTAACCGTGACTATACGGTCTGGCCTGGTGCTAGCTGAAAAAAAAACAATCTCGAATTAAAATGATTATTAATAATAATAAGAAGTTTCTGATAGGCATTATTTCTTAATATTCATTGCCCTCAGCTTATAAAACCAGTTTGAAGTAATAATCTCTAAAGTTATTATTCACTCGTATAATTAATTTCTAATGCTCTTACAGTTGCATTTCGCTCTCATATATCTCGATTCTAGTATAGAATCCCACATATGAGAGAAATTCTCGCATTTTCTCTTATTGAGAGTTTGATTCCGCGGTAGATGAAGGTTTTTGCTTCAGGGCTGTGGAATCACTGACTAAGCGAACTTTAACTTTCATCTTCCTCCAATGGCTACCACTGTTAAAGGCTCAGCAATTAATTAAGAGAGACACCCGTAATTTCTTTGTAACCTTTCACTATCGAAAGGTTTATTATTGCAACATTTTGCCAGGTTCATGCACGTACATCATTTAGCGTGAAATCGTTCGAAAGTTCAAGTACTGCTTTTGTTAATAGGGTCGCCACTGGATCGATGAACCGGGAATTTTTATGTGGACCGAGAATTTAATTTAATTTTTAATTCCAGAATAGCCACTGACCAGGAAAGCCGGGAAAAAAGCCAGGAAACAATTGGAATTTTGTTCGGAAACCAGGAAGAGATCGAGAAGAGTCCGGATGTTAAGCCATTTCGAGCGCTGATAGCACACTCATGGGGGGGGGGGGGCATCTGTGACGTACGACCGCAGATTTGACGCAGACTATGATTATGGTTCGATGGTCTTGGTCGACGGTTTTCTACAGTTTTCCTCTCCCTTGGCCAACGTACAGGCAAATGCGAGTAATTCTAGTAAATTCGGATGCATCCTCGGTTTATCACTGACTATGATTAAAATCATTCAAAGATCCCAAGCCCATCTTAGTAAAAGAAAATTTTCCCATGTCCATAACCAGTGGAATGAAGTCGCCTGGCTGTATATGTGTACACATGCTAAAGAACTTAAATGCTCGTTAGGAGAGAGGGTGACCCGCGCGTGTGTGTGTGTGTGTTTAAGTGTACCTCTGTCTCACCTGGATTTTAAAATGAAGGCATCATAAGACAATAGCTTTTTAATCGAAGTACTATGAACTTTAGGCCAGCCTATGGCGAAAATGAGCAAACAAAATTGTCAAAATCACTCCATAACAAATTTTTTCAATGTGATTTTCAAGTTTAGCAGACCAAAAAGCATTAGAAAAATATAGCGACATTAATGAACGATTTTTTTAAATTAGTAGACTAGTGTAATTATTTTATAATATAAAATGAATTTTTAATAAAAAAGACGAAGTTTTAACAAAGCAGTTGAGTTTTTGAACAGACTAGTTGAAATTAATAGTTGAAACAGTGGAATTTTTAACCTACAAAGATCAATTTTGAAGAAAAAAAAACATGATCAACCAAGTAATTGTATTCACAACCAAATAGTTGAACTTTTAAGCAAACGTGACGACTTTTATGTCAAATAAATTAATGTTTGACACGATAATCATGTTTATTTTAATAACTTTTATTTATACACGACTTCACATGGGTACCATATACGACGAAAGGCCGGGTTGTGTACCGAATTTTGAAAACCCGACTAAATTCGGGGTTTTCTGCAGTTTTCCTCTCATCTGACTAAATGTTTAGGCAAATGCGAGTACTTCGAGCAAACTCCTATGTAGCTGCATTGTAACTAAACCTTAGTAAAAAAATGACCCTATTCGTTAAAAAATAGCCAAATTCTAAACTTTTCATGTAACTTCTTTCAATAATTAATAATGAATAATTCTGGTAAATTTAACAAATAACTTAGAAATGAGTCATCACAAAGACAATCTTAGTTAACTTCGTCAACAAATTCGAATAATACCCCAACTCTTAATATGTGTATGAAAATTGTTTGATTGATTAATAATTATTATAAATTTACAAAGTAACGTTGAAAATGATAATCGAAAGACATTCTTAGTTCATTCCGTAAACAAATTACACCTCTTCCTTAAAAAATAGTCAAGATATAAATATGTTGGTAAACATTTTTTAAATAATTAATAATTGTAGATTTCAAAGCATCAGAAAAAAAGTCATCGGAAAGATATTCTTAGTTAATTATGGTAAAAAATGAAGCCTACTCGTAGAAAGAAAACCAAACTCTTATTTTTTCAATTGAAATTCTTTCAATAATTAATAGTTTTTGTTAATTTACAAAGCAATATAGAAAAGATTCATCGGGTAGAAATTCTTCGTTGAATTAAAAAAAATTGATTCGTAGGATAAAGGCCAAAATTTTAATTTTTTAATTAAAATTGTTTAAGTAATTAATAGTTCTTGCAAATTTGCAAAGCAATATAGAAAAGAGACATTGGATAGACATTCTTAGTTAACTCTGTAAACCAACTTACTTGTAGAAAAAATGCAAACTCCTAATTTTTAAATTAAAATTGTTAAAATAATTAATAGTTCTTGTAAATTTGAAAAGCAATATAGAAAAGAGTCATCGGATTTAATTTCTTAGTTGACTCCGTGAACAAATTTACTTGTAGGAAAAAGGGCAAACTGCTATTTTTTAAATTAAAATTGTTTAAATAATTATTAGTGCTTGTAAATTTGCATAGCAACCTACAAAAGTGTCATCGGGTAGACATTCTTGGTTGACTTCAAAAACAAATTAATTCGTAGGATAAAGGTAAAACTCTTAATTTTTCAATTAAAATTGTTTAAATAATTAACAGTTCTTATGGATTTGCAAAGCAACATAGAAGATAGTCATCGGATAGACATTGTTATTTGATTCCATAAACAAATTTACTTGTAGAAAAAAGGGCAAACTCTTAATTTTTAAATTAAAATTGTTTAAATAATTAATAGTTCTTGTAAATTTACAAAGAAATTTAGAAAGCAGTCATCGGATAGACATTGTTATTTGACTCCGTAAACAAATTTATTTGTAGAAAAAGGGTAAACTCTTAATTTTTGAATTAAAATTGTTTAAATAATCATTAGTTCTTGTAAATTTACAAAGAAATTTAGAAAACAGTCGTCGGATAGACATTCTTAGTTGACTTCGAAAACCAATGTATTCGTAGGGTTAAGGCCAAAGTTTTAACTTTTTATTTAAAATTGTTTAAATAATCATTAGTTCTTGTAAATTACAAAGTAACATAGAAAACATTCATCGAATAGACATTGTTATTTGACTCCTTAAACATATTTACTTGTAGGAAAAAGGGCAAACTCTTAATTTTTCAATTAAAACTGTTTAAATAATTAATAGTTCTTGTCAATTTGCAAAGCAATATAGAAAAGATTCTTCGGATAGGTATTCTTAGTTGACTCCGTAAACAAATTTACTTGTAGAAAAAGGGTAAACTCTTAATTCTTTAATTAAAATTGTTTAAATAATTAATGGTTCTTGTAAATTTACAAAGCAACCTACGAAAGAGTCATCAGATAGATATTCTCAGTTGACTCCGTAAACAAATTTACTTGTAGAAAAAAGGGTAAACTCTTAATATTTTAATTTAAATTATTTAAATAATCGTTAGTTAGAGAATAGAGAAAAGGGTATAAATAGAGTAGAATAGATAGAGTAAAATAGAAAAGAGTCATCGAATAGACATTGTTATTTGACTCCTTAAACAAATTTACATGTAGAAAAAAGGGCAAACTCTTAATTTTTCTATTAAGAGTGTTTAAATAATTAATAGTTCTTATAAATTTGCAAAGCAATATAGAAAAGAATCATCCGATAGACATTCTTAGTTGACTCCGTAACTAAATTTACTCGTAGAAAAAAGGGTAAACTCTTTATTTTTTAATTAATATTCTTTAAATAATTAATAGTTCTTGTATATTTATAAAGCAACATAATAAATTAAACGTATTCTTTAAAGAAGAGCCATTTATGAAAATTGTTTAAGTAATTACAATGTTTGAAGATGAAATAAATGCTAAAAGCCAAAAATGGAATAGTTGAATTTTCAGTTTAAAAAATTAATTTTTAACTAATTATAAAAGAAGTTTTTAAATCAATTTTTTACCAAAAAGATTATTTTTTAACAAATTAGTTGCATTTTCAACAAAATAATGAAATTCGCAACCAAATAGTAGAATTTTCACCAAAGTAAATGAATTCAAATAAAAAAATATAACAGTAGACTTTTCAACAAACAAATATAACTTTTAAACAAAACAGATGGACTTTTTTTATTTGTTTCTAATCATTCCCTTCGCATTTATGCGAGAAAAAGGTGAAAAATGAAGAAAAGAGGAAGTGTCTTGAAAACCGGGCGACAAAGAAGAATTTTTTGAAAAAAAGGAAAATAGGGAACTTTTAAAGTTATTAAATTCGCAAACTTCGTTAAAATTTATCATCAGGAAACCTACTAAATGTTATCTGCTTTCGTAATGTTACTTTTACTGCCTCCCCCCCCCCATTAATGGCTTCAAGAATTTGATAGAATTTTTTTACTGGGTGACTTTTACTTTTTAGGTATTTGATCAGTAAAAATGCGAATGCGGATGTTTGCTGTGCTGGGTGTTATAAAGTTGGCAGCCTCGACTTTCAACTATTTACGCGAGTAGTAGCAAAGGTGGGCTTGAATAGGCCTTAGGCAAAATTAAATCGAGACGAGAGACCAAGTCCAGGGACTTCAATAGCCCGAGGGTCCACCTCTCGTTTCTATGATAAATTTCTTTAAGTAAGTAATTTAGTAAAAGAGTTCTGCTTAAGTCATTCTCAAAAGTTATTAATCGACTTTGTTAATTGTAGTTGAAATCAATTACTCAAAACTTGTTTCTGAATAAACTATCTCATAGTTAACTTTTTAAAATGTAACTGTATATTATTTTTTTGAAAATATAACTGAAAATGAACGAAAGAAGGTTTATCTTTATATGGCATTTAGTGTAATAAAGATAAAAGGTTTTGAATAGATTTTTTTGTGTAATAATGTTTTGGAGACAGGTGTAAGTTAAATAATTAAGGTCTCTGTGTGTCACTAAAAGGTTAAACTTTCACGAGATCGCTTTCAGAGTTTGCGAAAGTAAGATCGGTAATGCAAATTTTGTAGGTTAAAACGATTTTAGAACTCGTCCAATTTACATACATCATGGTCATATTTTTTAATAATCTCTGTGTCATTGTCTATAATTAATTAATTTTAGTCCATATCCAAAGAATCGAAAGGTAAACTTCCGAAACCCCTTTTCCTTTTTTTATTTTTTTTCAGTTATTATTTTAGAGTAAAAGTGTAAATACAGAGAATGTTTTTCGATAAGCTCTGCAACTTTTTGCAGCAAATTTTTATTTTAAATCAAGATTTTTCGAAATTTTAAAGAAAATACTAATTTATCGAGAGTAAAAAATGTTAATAACTTCAAATATATTTACATGCGCCCAAAATTCTTCTATTGTGACTTTTTCGGAATTAAAGTGACACTTCTCTGATAAAAAAAACAGACATTTTAATTCTTGTCGATATATTATAGATAAATATTATCGACAAAAACATAGAAGTTGCATTTTCAATATATATATATATATAATTAAAAATTTGTCATAAGGACAACCGCAGGATTTCGCCGGGAGCGGGTGCTAATCTGAAAAATTGCACCCGCTTTCAGCGAAAT